>NC_046328.1:33731228-34038228 GCF_009819535.1 Lacerta agilis | reverse complement strand
CAAAACGGGTAATAAATCTGCAACAAAGAGGAGAGCACCTCAACAGAAAAAGATGTGGCTCTGAAAGGGTTAATCCTTCTTCATCATTTCCACCTACTAACCAGCAGAGAGAACAAATATTAGGTGTTGAACTATTCTGATGAGCCAGAATTTATTCATGTTTTAATTAACGAAAAGGCAAGCTGGGGAGAAGGAAATCGCCGATAGGCTTGGTAGAAGTTAAAACGTATTCCATCATAACTTACCAACTCTGCAGTGAAAAGAACTCAAGTGGAGAGTCTCTGCGCTGAAGGAGTCGAGTGTTGTTGCTACGTCTCTTCGGGGTTTTTATAGACGGTTTCCAAGAAGATGATGCATTTTGTTTTCACAAAGTTCTAATCTATTGCCAAATGCATGTTTTCCCCATGAGTTAACACCCAAGTAGTTTCAAGGAGTGTTTTCACTATTCTCTTCATCACTGCTAATGTTTCACCTTATAGGTGGGGTTCTGTCTGCGGAAATTGCTATGGGTCAATTTTTTTCAAACGCGGTTTTGGGGTGTGGGGAGTTCGCTTTTTCTCAAGTTCAATCTTATCCAAACTGACCAAGTCTTCTACTATTCTTATTTTTTGGGTGGGGGCCGGGTGGAGAAAAACAGCCAAGGATTTTCCGTGGTAGGGGAAGGAGTTCTGAAGGAGTTATGAAAAAAAACAAAAATCACAGATTGGGGGTTCACATATGTATTTAATGACTAAGGAGGTTGTATTGTGATTATCATAGATCTAGGCTCAGACACAATTCTCGTCGGGATCTGGAGAAGATGCTAGCCAGATTTCCATGATTCAAAGATATCAAAAGGCAAAAGGCTTACTCTTTGCCTAATAGATCTTGTCCACCCATGGAACACGGGCAATAAATTCGTTTTGGCTTTACCTTCTCTTTGTTTTAACTTGTAAATTTTCAAGCAAAGATAACAAAGATACTAATTCACAATGTTGTTCTATGCATGCTTTAATAGAGTTGTAATTGAGTTTAAGAAGTATTTTAGTTTTTATGTAGAATTTAAATGTATTAATTTTCTTCTTCTTTCTTTTTATTTTATTAGAGAATTAGAGAATTTTATTAGAGGTTTTTAACATATTAAGCAAAATCTTTTTATAGAAATATATTTAAAAACAACACATCAAAGGAAAAGAATAATGTAAAAATATATAAAATGCAACCATCATGACCCTCATGGAGGCGCAGGTTAATTCTGCGTCCAGGGAGGCTGTCTACCAGCTCCATCTGGTACGCAGGCTGAGACCCTACCTGCCCGCGGACTGTCTCGCCAGAGTGGTGCACGCTCTGGTTATCTCCCGCTTGGACTGCCGCAACACACTCTACGTGGGGCTACCTTTGAAGGTGACCCGGAAACTACAACTAATCCAGAATGCTGCAGCTAGACTGGTGACTGGGAGCACCCGCCGGGACCACATAACACCGGTCCTGAGATATCTACATTGGCTCCCAGTACGTTTCCGAGCACAATTCAAAGTGTTGGTGTTGACCTTTAAAGCCCTAAACGGCCTGGGTCCCATAAACCTGAAGGAGTGTCTCCACCCCCATCATTCAGCCTGGACACTGAGATCCAGCGCCGAGGGCCTTCTGGTGGTTCCCACATTGTGAGAGGTGAAGTTATAGGGAATCAGACAGAGAGCCTTTTTGGTAGTGGCGCCCACCCTGTGGAACACACTTCCATCAGATGTCAAAGAAATAAGCAGCTATCCTATTTTTAAGAGACATCTGAAGGCAGCCCTGTTTAGGGACTTTTTAATATCTAACGCTGTATTGTTTTAACATTCGTTTGGGAGCCGCCCAGAGTGGCTGGGGAAGCCCAGCCAGATGGGCGGGGTACAAATAAATTATTATTATTATTATTATTATTATTATTATTATTATTATTATTATTATTACAGTGCTACCTTGCTTCTCAAACTCAATCCATTCTGGAAGTCTGTTCGACTTCCAAAATGTTCAAAAAACAAAGGTGCATTTTCTGATTGGCTATTTGGCCCCGTAAACAATGTCGACAGCCGAATCGGATGTTCGGCTTCCGAAAAATGTTCACAAACCGGAACATTTACTTCTGGGTTTGCGGAATTTGTGAGCCAATTTGTTTGTCAGCTGAGCCGTTCGGGAACCAAAGTACCACTGTCATTTTGTTTTATGAGGATCATGAATATTGTATTTTATATTTTCTTTTTTATTATGTATCTATATATGGCCCTCTGTCACCATTTCACCTCAATCTTCCATCCATATACCAAGAGTTGAATCCCCCCCCCCCATTTCCCACCTAGGAGGTCTCCCCCCGTTCCTCAGCCTCACACCCTGAGAAAACCCAATATGATCTTTTTCTCTCCCTCTTTTGATGTGCCACATGGTCTTAACTCAACACATGTGCCATGCACATTCTTGTTTCATAGTCTTACAGAAATCTAACCGGGCAAGTCTAGCCCTCTCGGGCTTGTCTGCAACAGCCCTTTGGAAGCAGGCCAGTGATTACAAACGATGTTTGCTAATGATGGTTACAAGTAATGGCTGGCAAGTGGCCCATCGACTCTCCCCTTTGATGCCAGAGACGTAATGGAAGTTAAACATGTGTACCTGCCATCAGTTTTGCATGAATGACCCAGCATGTCACAGCTGGGTGCTCTTGACAAGGCTTCCATCAACCCTCCTGGAAACAGAACGATCAGAAAGTAAACAAACCTTGGGAAATAACGTTGTTTCTTGGCTTGAACGTTATTTCTTCACTAAGCAATAGCCGCAGAATATGACATGGAGTAATTATAGCCATTTCAAGCCCTAGCAATTTACTGTGGTTCGCTAAATACAGTTCCATGCAGAACACCCTGGAGGCTGGCAGAAAGAGTCTACTGAAAATGAATTATTTCAGTTCCTCTTGGTCAGATTGGTGCACTTCAAGCCTGGTGTGTGTGTGTGTGAATGCAGCTCTCTAGGTCTCACTATCTGGCTTCCCCTGACCACATGCCTCACTTGTCCTGCTACACACACACACACACACACCACACACACACACCACACGTGTGTTTGGATGCAACGTGTTCTTGAACTCAGAGAAGGGTATAGAATCATAGTCAAAGACTTGTCGAGCTGGAAGGGACTCTGAGGATCATCTAGTCCAGGCATGTACAACAGGTAGATCATGATCTACCGGTAGATTACTGGGCATCTGTGGTAGATCACCAGTAGATCAGTGGCTCCCTCCAAAGAAGCTAAAAAACTTTGGCTCAACATCTTTGCCCTGCACCCCTAAAATGACCTGAACCACAAAAAATAGGGCTTTCCTTCCTAAAAAAAACCTCAATGTCGCTTTCCTCTTCCCTAAAGAAGCTCAACAACTTTTATCGTGAACCCCCCAAAACAGGGCTTTCCTTCCTTAAAAAAAGCTCAACAAAAAGGGGTAGATCACTGCCAGTTTTTAACTCAGTGAGTAGATTGCAGTCTCTTGGAAGTTGGCCACCCCTGATCTAGTCCATGGGTAGGCAAACTAAGGCCCAGGGGCTGGATCCGGCTCAATCACCTTCTAAATCCAGCCTGCGGATGGTCCGGGAATCAGCGTGTTTTTACATGAGTAGAATGTGTGCTTTTATTTAAAATGCATCTCTGGGTTATTTGTGGGGCATAGGAATTTGTTCACCCCCCAAAAAAAAAATAGTCTGCCCTGCCAAGGTCTGAGGAACAGTGGACCACCCCCCCTGCTGAAAACATTTGCTGACCCCTGTGCCTAGTCCAATCCCCTGCAATGCTGGAATCTCAGCTAAAGCATCCTTGACACATGGACACACCCAACCTCTGCTTAAAAACTTCCAATGAAGAAGAGCCCACATCCTTTCAAGGGAGCCTATTCCACTGTGAACAGTTCTTTGTTCAGAAAGTTCTCCCTGATGTTAGTCAGAATCTCCTTTCTTCTAAATTGAAGCCATTTGTTTGAGTCCTCCCCTCCAGAGCAGAAGGCAAAGCTTGCTCCATCCTCCATTTGAGAGCCTTTGAGATATTTGAAGATGACTATCGTGTCTCAGTCTCCTTGAGAGCCAATGTGGTGTAGTGGTAAGAGCGGTAGACTCGTAATCTGGGGAACCGGGTTCGCGTCTCCGCTCCTCCACATGCAGCTGCTGGGTGACCTTGGGCTAGTCACACTTCTTTGAGTCTCTCAGCCCCACTCACCCACAGAGTGTTTGTTGTGTGGGGGGGGAGGGAAAGGAGAATGTTAGCCGCTTTGAGACTCCTTCAGGTTGTGATAAAGCGGGGATATCAAATCCAAACGCCTCCTCCTCCTCCTCTTCTTCTTCTTCTTCTTCTCTTCTTCTCTTCTTCTTTTCTTCTTCTTTCGTCTTCTTGCCAAATTAAAACATAGCCAGCAACTTCAAAACCATTCCCATAAGGCTTGTTTTCCAGACCCTTATTCCATCTTGGTTTGCTCTCCTCTGTACATATTCCAGCTTTGTCATATCCTTCTTAAAACTGTGGTGCCCAGAAACTGGACACAGTATTCATAGCGTGGTCTAACCAAGGCAGAATAGAGTCAGTACTTCCTTCCTTGTTGTGGACAATATATGTCTGTTGATGTAAGTGTATTTAGAAACGAGCCCGACTTAGCAAAGGTAAAATCTACATGTTCGCTGCCCCACTTTTTGCGTCGTAGATTGGCTTACCACTGGCATGTTCCCCTAGGCCCACAGTAACGTGCCTTCATCTCACTTAAAACTTTCTTACCAAATGGGTAGATTCATCTGTCTCAAGAGACAATGGAGTCTATCGCCAGTGGTGAAGTCAAAACGCTGGAGAAGCATAGTGCCTGTTGTGGTTGCAGAGGCTGGTAATTTTTGTAACTGTTGCCTCCTGTGTTGTTTTTGCTGCATCAGCAGCACCGAAGTGACCTCTCTGGGGTGCAAGCCTGGACATTATGTATTGAGGTCCTGGGCTGCCAAGAAGGCAAGACCCCCCCTCTAGGCCTCACTGATGTGGTCCAAAGCAAAACAGAGCAATACATTTGCCTGCAGAAAGTTCCTCTATTCCCATCACAGAACAACAATTCCCCGAGTTCCTGGTCAAGCAGTATTTATCATTCCACTGCACTGGGAATTGTAGCTCTGTGGGGGGAATAGACATATCCTGATGAATCTCATCAACTGTAATAAACTACAGCTCCCATAATTCTTTGGGGCAGCCATGACTGTTTGAAATGGT
Organism: Lacerta agilis; assembly: GCF_009819535.1. Taxonomy (NCBI): domain Eukaryota; kingdom Metazoa; phylum Chordata; class Lepidosauria; order Squamata; family Lacertidae; genus Lacerta; species Lacerta agilis. Next base: position 34,032,993 of record NC_046328.1, on the reverse strand, counting down.
ATCAGTTACAGGTAGGTAGCTGTGTTGGTCTGCCATAGTCAAAACAAAATAAAAAATAAAAATTCCTTCCAGTAGCACCTTAGAGACCAACTAAGTTTGTTATTGGTATGAGCTTTCGTGTGCATTCCTCGGATGAAAATTGGGACATTTTGTTTCGCATCAGAGAGCTTCTCCTGCAGTCAAATACTCTATATACATCCGTCACGTTGAGCAAATTAAACTTCTCAGAAAGGTATCTGCAGAGTGTACATGCACACGAAAGCTCATACCAAGAACAAACTTAGCTGGTCTCTAAGATGCTACTGGAAGGAATTTATTATTATTTTTATTTTGTTTTAAAATGGTATCGTAGTGCTTTATATTTGCGGTGTTGATATGACCTTCAACAGTTAGGAGGGTTTGTGAGGTGTTTTTTCCCTCCTTTTTTTTTTAAAGCAACTGATAGGTAATAAATCTGAAACTAAAAAATTCTGCATAGTATAAATGGTCTTCATTGCTTACCTGGAAAATAACAGTGAAGGGAGGGAACCTCAAAGCTCGTATCGCAAGACATGTAGCTTAAGGGAAGGGCCATAGCATCAGTTGTAGAGCATCTGCTTTGCACGCACAAGTTCACAAGTTCAATCCTCGGCATCTCCAAGGTAGGGCTGGGTAAAGGCTCCGGCCTGAAACCCCAGAAGCCACTCCCAGTCAGTGTAGACAATACCGTTCCTCAGTTTCCTATGGAAACTGGCGCCCATTGAAGGCAAGTGAAGAGGACAGAGATGTGAGAGAAATAAATATTGGAAAGAAAATCCCATGCAACGTGCTATGGGTGGAGAAAGGGCCTTCAGCCAGGTGTCATAGTTTGAGAGGTGGTGTTTCAGGCTTTTATGGTATGTGCACAGAAGTCTTGCAAATACCAAGGGAGTCCCTCTTTTGATCTATGGAATGTGGGTGAGCACCAGTAACGCCCCCAGTGATGCGTACTTCAAGGATCTATGGTTTCATTTAGTGTCTCCTGTGTGCAGTTAGGTCCATTTTGGGTTCTCTAAGGTCACATTCATGCCATGAAAAAGCAAGAAGGACCTATGTTCCATACCTTCGACATTCTGGATGAAAATTGGGACATTTGTTTCGCATCGAGAGCATCCCCTGCAGTCAATACCTTATACATCTGTCACGTTGAGCAAATTAAAACTTCTCAGCCTAACCTCACCTCACAGGATTGTTGTAAAGAAACAATGTGTGAGGGAAAGGTTTGTGTACAACACCTTCAATACACAAAATGGAATGAAATAAAATTCCAGCTGTATATGCTGCCTTGAGTCCCTGTCAGGGGGAAAGGCAGGAGATAATTATGACAGTGATAATGATAATAATGGAAACTGTGAGAATGATCAGGAATATGCCAGAAAAGTAAATCTTTGAACTCACGGGGGACTTACTTGAGAGTAAAATATGCTTAGGATTGCAGTGTAAGACTGCACAACCTTTACCCAGTTACAGATACCTGGGAGTAAGTTTCAGGCACTCCAAACTTCCCAAAGAGCAAAACGTGTGGGTCACCCTCATGGTTTCTGTGCCTTGATGTAGAAAGACCTGGTTGCATTCCCAGGGCCTCAAACTCATGAGACTATGTGTGACACGTTACAGCCTCTGCACTCTTTAGGAAATGTATAAGCTCCCAATTAGCTATAGATAGATAGATGAGAGATAGATAGATAGATAGATAGATAGATAGATAGATATAGATAGATAATATAATAATAAATAGATAGATGATAGATGATAGATGATAGATGATAGATGATAGATGATAGATAGATGATAGATGATAGATGATAGAAGATAGATGATAGATAGATAGAAGATAGATAGATAGATAGATAGATAGATAGATGATAGATAGATGATAGATAGATAGATAGATAGATGATAGATGGAGATGATGATAGATAGATGATAGATAGAGTAGATGACAGTGATATATTTTGCCTTGCTTATGAAATGTAATTTAACAGAAAACAATTGCTGTAATTAGAAAGTGAAGGAAGGAAGAATCAGTAAAGGAGGGGAAGAACAAAGGAAGAAAAAAAGGGTAAGAGGAGAAAGAGAGGAAAGGGGAAAAAACCAGGAAAGGAAAATGAGGGGTAGATGAGAGAGAGAAAGTGAAGATGAAGGGAAGGGGAAATAAAGAAGAGGAAAGGAAGAAAGAGGAGATGGAAGAAGGAAGGAGTAAAGAAATGGAGAGATAAGGAAGGGAAAGTGGGAGAGGTAGAAAAGGGAGGCGGACTGGGCAAAGGAGAAAAGGAAAGGAGAAAAGGGGGGGGGGAGAAAGTGAGAGGAAATACAGATGCTCCCATGAGAATCCCACTCTCCCGACTCAAGCTCCCCAGAAAATGATATTCAGAGGCATAGTGTCTCCAGTGGTGGAGGAGGAGGTATAGTGATCATGGCAAGTAGACATTGAAAACTTCATCCTGCACCAGATGGGGGATTCGAGCTCCACAAATTTTGGTAGCCTTATCTTTAGACCATTGAGAACATAAGACTATCCCTTGTCAGCCAAACTAAAGGCCTATCCTGTTCTCACTGTGGCCAACCAGATGCCCCTGGGGAGACGACTAGCACGGCTCCCTAATACTCTGTCAGTTTGTTAATGTCAACAAACAGGGGAAAGTGGAAAGAATTCACAACACATGTGCACACTCACAGGCACACAAGACATTACAAATGATATAAAAATATTTGCGTTGAGAACAACCAATTGTGAGCAATTAAAAATATGTGTGTTAGCGAGAGAGAGAGAGAGAGAGAGATGTTTACTATTACTACTACTATCCATATCACTGATGATATTATTTTCTTCAAAGATCTGAAACTATATCAGGAAGAACACGTGTATAGTCAAGCTAAGTCTCTAGATCTGGCACAGAATCTGATTTATAACCATCTTGATACAATCACATTATTGGCTATGTTTATGTGCAGCCATCACCTGCAATAAATATATCTAGTCTTCACAGAACACTTTCCTTCCTCTTGAATTTTTCAGGTGTTATTCCACCACCTCCCCAACAAAAGAACCACAAAATGTTGTCGTTGTTGTTTGCAGTTCTACCTGTGGAACTAACAAAACCAACACCCCAAATCACCTTTGAAACACTTGACCCATATCACTAACAGGACCCCACCTATGAGGCAATGGGGTGAAACATCAACAATGAGGAGGAAGAGTTACGAATCATGATGTCACTCCTTGAAACCAGTTGAGTGTTACTCAAGGAAAAATTGCCTTTGGAAATTAATTAGAATCTGATGCATCATCATCATCTCAGGAACCATATAAAAACCCAGAGGACACTGAGGAACCTCATCAGATTCCCTCAGCACAGAGACACTCCATTTGAGATCTTGCAGAAACTGGTAAGTTTAGCTGAGATACTTGGGAAAGCGTATTGGTGGCTTTGAATTTTATCAAGTTATCATTTAGTAATGTGTTAATTTGTCATCTACCTGGTTTTCTCTCTCCCTCTCTCTTGGGGTAGCCAACCTTTTTCCCTCTAGGAGTTGTGGATTACAACTCCCATCAGTCCTAGCAAGCATATCCAATGATCAGGGCTTATGAGAATTGTAGCCTCAGGAAAATTGAAGGGGTGTGTGTGTGTGTGTGTGTGAGAGAGAGAGAGAGAGAGAGAGAGAGAGGAGAGAGAGAGAGAGAGAGAGAGAGAGAGAGAGAGAGAGAGAGAGAGAGAATGCTTATCTATCTATCTAATAGATTTCATATCTACTATTCAGCAAATGGTCCCAGGGTGGTTCTCAGCAATAAAATCTATGATTATACTAAAATATTGATTAGGTCCCCTTTAATGTTTAACATAATATTCCAGTTTATTTTCTTTATTTTTGTTGGGTTGCATCCAACTAAGTTATATTCAAAGTGCGTCCACTGAAATTAATGGACCTGGGAGAATCATTTCCATTAGTTAAAATGGATTTCCTCTAAGTAGAACTGTTGGCTACAGCTCATCATTTTTCTTCCATCACTGAATTAGGCACTATTGCAGTCAGTTCACCAGTTCCTTCCCTAATTTTCCTGTATACCTCGCCAACTGCTGTTGATTCTTCAATGTCTTTTGGAAAATTGAACATGCCACTTTGAGATTCAATTATTATTCACCCTTGTACACTTTTATCTACTCCTGCCCTGTTGTGTCCTTTCAGATCCACACAACCAGTTCAGCAAATATGTCTGCCCAGTGGAACCAATGCTTCGCCAGCTGCCCTGCCTCCACCGTCACAATTCAGCCACCTCCCTTCGTCCTGACCATCCCAGGGCCAGCTCTCTACTACTGCCCTGACCAACCCTTTGGCATTGAGCAATACAACCCTTGCGCTCGTATGGTTCCATACCATGAGGGGGGGCGCCGTGGTGGATACAGCTCCTTCTACAGTGGTCCAGCCTCTGGTCTGAGCTCATCGAGCATCTATTCCAAAAGATTTGTGTCAAGAAGTGAGGGTGGATGCAACTCTTGCCAGTGATATTGAAGCTCTGAAGACCTCTATCCACGTAATGAATATGTTGAGGATCATGGACTAAGAAATCAAGAGATTGGCTCCATTGAATTTGTAGGCATGGTTTCTAGAAATGTATGTTTAACATGTACATGCCATTGTGTTATAAGCTAGTGATTTTCAAAACCTTTAAACCATCAAGGCCCTGTTCTACCTTGCTGTGAATCGCCTGTGCATCTGTCAAGAACAAGTATTGCATCAATGAGCATTCTTCTTCGGTTCTTCTTGGGCCCTGAAGAGGTCCTGTTTGCTCTGCTGGAGCTCACAGGGAGGCAATGTTCCTCCATGGCTACAGATTTTGGGAGACAAGCATGGACAAACTATGTGCCAACATCTATAGATCTCCTTGTGAAAATCCTGATTGAATTTTTGATCAATCACCATTTGTAAACCACTGTTGTGGGCTACTTCTGTAAATAAAAAAAAATACACCAGAAATCAGAAAACAAGCTCCATTGCACATGGCACATTCAAAACCATCTTCAACTGAAGGCAGATGGGTCCTCCATGTAGCAACATGGTGATGTATTGTCCTATTGCTGTTCCATGAGTTCAGTGTATAGCTGTTTCTGATTTTGATGTTTTGTGCAAACCTGAGACTTCAAACTGTGGATCTCCCTTTCCTTTCAAAATAAAGCCTTTATTGCACCGTCATTCCTGATTTCCTTATTGTTGCATATGTTCATGTTAATTATAATTGAAAAGTGGGTCTCCTCTGGGAAAATGCTGAGGAACAAGGATAGCCAAAGGGGTGAGCTCCAGATATGGACCACAACTCCCATCAGCCCCAACCCCAACCATCATGGTCAACAGCAGTGGGTGATGGGAGCTGAAGTATATCAAAATATATGGAGGGCACCATATTGGCTATCCCTGCTGAGGACATAGGACACCGTCTTGTCAAAGGGCTAGTCTAGAATGCTGTATCTAAGGCAGGGGTCAGCAAGCTTTTTCAGCAGGGGGCCAGTCCACTGTCCCTCAGACCTTGTGGGGGGCCGGACTATATTTTGAAGGGAAAAAATGAACGAATTCCTATGCCCCCACAAATAACCCAGAGGTGCATTTTAAATAAAAGGACACATTCTACTCATGTAAAAACACGCTGATTCCCAGACCGTGCATGGGCCAGATTTAAAAGGTGATTGGGCCGCATCCGGCCCCTGGGCCTTAGGTTGCCTACCCATAATCTAAGGGCTCATCCAGATTTCCTTTTCCACGGTGCTTTCCAGGCCCAGATACTTTAAAGTACTGTTTCTGAGTGTTTTTGTTTGTTTGTTTGTTTGTTTGCTTGCTTTTTGTTTGTCTTTGTCCTGGGGCTTTTCCTGGGAAAATCCACATTTCACTGTAAAACCTGAGGAAAGCTCCAGGACAAAAATAAATAAATCAAAGAATCAAAATTAATCCACAAACAAACAAACAAACAAACAATGCTCCAACATGGAGCTTTAGGTCCTGGACCTACAGGTGAAACTTGAAAAATTAGAATATGGTGGAAAGGTTCATTTCTTTCAGTAATTCAACTTAAAAGGTGAAACTAATATATGTGATAGACTCATGGCATGCAAAGCGAGATATGTCAAGCCTTTATTTGTTATAATTGTGATGATTATGGCGTACAGCTGATGAAACCCCAAATTCACAATCTCAACTTTGGGGTTTTCATCAGCTGTACGCCATAATCATCACAATTATAACAAGCAAAGGCTTGACATATCTCGCTTTGCATGCCATGAGTCTATCTCATATATTAAACTCCAGTAGCCAATGAAAACAATTGCTTACATGAATGGACTTTTCCACGATATTCTAATTTTTCGAGTTTCACCTATATGCCTACAAATGTGTTGTAAAAGAGATTGTGGATGAGCCCCAGCAATCTCTGGGATACATCAGTGGAGGACAGGAATAAAACTCAAGCCTGCCATTTGCTCTGGCTCCATCTTCTTTCTTTCTTCCTCTTTCTCTTCCTTCTTTCCGTCTTACTTCTTTCTTTTCTGTCCTTTCTTTCTTTCCTTCTTACTCTTTTTCTTCTTTTTTTCTCTTTTCTTTATTCTTCTTGCTTTTCTTTCTTTCTTTCCTTTTTTGCTTGTACTTATCTGTTCTTTTCGTTTCTTTTTCTTCTTTCTTTTTTTTTTCTTCTTTCTTTCGGGTCGGATGCTAATATATCCCAAGGAGATCTTCTAATGTGTCTCCCAATGGGACAATGCCCACCAGAACCAATTAGTTAAGAATATGTCCATTCTAACATGCCACAGAGTGCATGCAGAGTAGACCACATTGATGGAAATCACTAAAGAGGCACAAAGAGATCTTTGCAAGGTTTAATAACAAAGCTCCTCAAACATGCATCTTACGTAGTGGTTATAATCATCCACCAGGGGGCAGAGTAGGGTACATACAGCACACAATTGCTGACACAGCTAATTTCAGTGACTTATCAGCAGCTGCTACACTGCTAAAAGTAAAGGTAAAGGGACCCCGGACTGTTAGGTCCAGTCATAGATGATTCTGGGGTTGCGGTGCTCATCTCGCTTTACTGGCCGAGGGAGTCGGGGTACATTTTCGGGTCATGTGGCCAGCCTGACTAAGCTGCTTCTGGTGAACCAGAGCAGTGCATGGAAATGCCGTTTACCTTCCCGGTGGAGCGGTACCTATTTATCTACTTGCACTTTGACATGCTTTCGAACTGCTAGGTTGGCAGGAGCATGGACCGAGCAACTGGAGCTCACCCTGTCGCCCCCGACATTCTGATCCAGAGATGGAATTTGTCTGGGGACAGATTTGCAAATCCAGGGACTGTCCCCGGGAACTGTGGATGTCTGGTGACCCTACTCTTGAGTCCAATCCCTGACAGTCTCTTTGGATGCAGTAAATGCTCTGCTTTAGCATCCCTGATGGGTTGGGCCACCCAGCTTCCAACAAAGGAGAACCCACCTTCCAATTCATCCAGTGGTGGCTGGTCCATTAGGGAAAATCAGGGCACTGCCGCACCAACCTCAGTCTGCCCTCACCCAGTCCCCGCCTGCCTGCAAACTTACTTAGGGGGGTGGCTCTGCTTATCCTTGTCTCTGGCTCCATCTATTGCTGACATGTCTATCTGCCGTCCCATTGGGCACCAGCCACCACTGCACTGTGGGACACTGACAGCGCATGGATCTTTGATCTGAGAGAACAAGACCATGATTATGTCCTTCAGCCCTGTACTTGATTCATTTCCCCATGTTGGGAGGGGGAGTATGTTCCCCTCGACATTTGGGTATTACATCTACGCAGTATCTCCCATCTTACTTCTCATCCCTCACTACTGCAAAACATCGTTTTGCGTTTATTAAGGCAAGGTTTAATGCCTTTCCTTCCGGGGTCATGTCACATAGATTCTCTAGGGGCCGTGTATCAGATCTATGCTCGTGTGATGAGTTGTCGAGGGAATCCCTCCTGCATATTGTTTTTATCTGCCCTTTATACCGTGATGTCAGGAGAAATTTGTTGAGCCCACTGGTCCAAAAATTCTCTGGACTTCCAGTAGAGATCCAGCTTACCCTTTTACTCCAGGATTCTAACCCAACAGTAACCTTGCAAGTGGCAAGGTATCTGACTTCGGTTTTGAACTATAAGAGGCGAAATGGCCTATTACAGGAATCCTAATGGTTCTTTTCCACCCCTTTTGGGCCTATAACTCCTGATAGTATCAGAGGTTGAATTTATATTTATTTCTCCTGATTGTAAATATTTTATGTTATTATTCTTATTTTAATGCAATTATTCTAGCTGTTTTTGCATGGATTGTAAGACAGGTATGATTTGCGTGTCTATTTATGTATGAGCTTATAGCTGCAATAAAGTATTATTATTATTTTCCCCAGGAAAGATTATACCCTGGGTTAAAAGTAAGAAAGAGAAAATGACTGTCGGAGGAAACACTGGGTTTTTGATGCAGGAAATGACTTTATTTTGAAAGAAAAGTGAAACATCTGGTACCACAGGGGCACCAAATCAGATATAGCTGTTAAACAGAGAAAGCATCGAGCACGTTGCTGCTGCAAGCTGGAGGTCCGTCTGCCACGTTGCTGAGTTGAGACTTCTTTGAAAGATTTTACAGACCCGCCACTTCTTCTTTTGAGATAGGAAATAGACTGCAAGAAGTTTTTTTTTTTTTCTGAGGAACATGGGTGCCCTTTAGAAGCTTATCGGGGATCTCTCAGTGAGAATATCAGTAGCTGTTGGAAAGTGTCCTGCAAGTATGGATTGCTCAACCATCTCTGCCCATACTCTTCTGCCACAGTGTTGGTGTTTTCTATAGTACATGCTCAGCTCAGGCAATGGTGAAACGCACGAAGTCTCATCAGTACCCATAATGAACTGAATGCAATGCTTAGACCATGATCCAGAGTCTCTCTGTGACACACTGATGTTCCTCGGCAGGTGTAAATAAATGTTCCTGGAAACAGATTTTCTTTAAATTAAAAAAGCCCTGTACCACACACATTATACATGGTGAGCATGGATTTCTAACATCAATGGGCCGTACCTATGTAAGGTCTACTCAAAGAAGACTCATTAAAATTAATGGACATGACTAACTTAGATCCATTAAAATAAATTGACACGGCAAATTTCGATCTATTAATTTCAATGGGTTCACCCTGAGAAGAACATTATTGGAGACAACCCACGATCTGTAACGGATCCCGTCTCTTGGTTCCAAATTCTCCGCTTTCCATCATCCTCATCCTGTGGTTGCTGGGTCTAGAAACGTCGGCAAGGGCTGCTTTCCTTTTGGGTTCTGGGCAGCGACTTCTGAGACTGGCGGCTCGAGGAGGTGTAGCCAGTGGAGACAGAGCTGTATCCACCACGAGCTACCTCCTCACTGGATTGGATGGCTGCACAAGGGTTGCACTGCTCGATGCAAAGTGGTTGGTCGGGGCAGTAGAGAGCTGGTCCAGGGATGGTCAGGACAAAGGGAGGTGGCTGAATTGTGACGGTGGAGGCAGGGCAGCTGGCATAGCATTCGTTCCTTCCACAAGACATCTTTGCGGGAGTGGTGCCTGGATCTAAAGGAAGAGATTAGAGTGGTAGTTAGGATCTGAGAAATACAGATTGTAGGAGCATTAAAGGTAAAGGGTAAAGGGACCCCTGACCATTAGGTCCAGTCGTGTCCGACTCTGAGGTTGCGGCGCTCATCTTGCTCTATAGGCCAAGGGAGTCGGCGTTTGTCTGCAGAAAGCTTCTGGGTCATGTGGCCAGCATGACAAAGCCGCTTCTGGCGAACCAGAGCAGCACACAGAAACACCGTTTACCTTCCCGCCGCAGCGGTCCCTATTTATCTACTTGCACTTTGACATGCTTTTGAACTGCTAGGTGGGCAGGAGCTGGGACCCAGCAACGGGAGCTCACCCTGTCATAGGGATTCGACGGGGCATTAGGAACTGCTTAAAGAACATAAGAAGAGCCAAATGGATGAGGCCCAACTTATCCGGGCCACCTGTAAGCAGGACCAGAATGCAACTGCAATTGTCCCCACTAGTGATTCCCAGGAACTCATTTTCAGAGACATACTGCCTCCAACAGCAGTGGCAGAACACAACCATTATGGCTTATCCTCCATGAATTTGTCTAATCCTAGAAGAAAAACCAGAAGAGCCTTGTTGGATCAGGCCAATAGTTCATCTAGTCCAGCATCCTGTTCACACAGTGGTCACCCAGATACCTATGGGAAACCTGCAAGCAGGACCCCAGCACAAGAGTGCTCCCCTCTCTAAAATGCACATTTGGTTTCTACCCTTTGGCAACTAGCAAAAGACAGGAAAGTTTCTCTGCTGAACATATGGATGACTTTGGGTTGCATCTAAGATCAGACACACTGGAATTAATGAACCTAAGTGGCCCGTGTCCATGATCGTCAATGGATCCGTTCTGAGTAGGACAAACATGGGATAAAGCCAAAACAAAATAAAATAAAAAATTCCTTCCAGTAGCACCTTAGAGACCAACTAAGTTTGTTCTTGGTATGAGCTTTCGTGTGCATGCGCACTTCTTCAGATACTGTGTACATGCACACGAAAGCTCATGCCAAGAACAAACTTAGTTGGTCTCTAAGGTGCTACTGGAAGGAATTTGTTATTTTATTTTGTTTTGACTATGGCAGACCAACACGGCTAACTACCTATAATGGGATAAATCCATTTGTCAAAATCAATGAACCAACAGCAACCCGGAGGAAAGAAAGTCAAAAGCACATTTAGAGATGGAAGAAATCACCAAGAGGTTCTGTGCAAATTAGGAAGTATATAAGCAAAACGTACCAGGTTCTGCAATGAGAAGAACTCGAGTGGGATGTCTCAAGAGTCGAGAGAAGTTGATAGTTTTGCTCGGGATCTTCTGGCTTTTTATATCATCCTGGAGGGGAGGGTGAATTTTCTTTTCATGGAGCACTAATTAGCTGCGAACAACATTTTTCATCATGCAACACCCAAAAGTTGTTTCAAGAAGTGATTTCATTATTTGCAACTGTTCGCCTTCCTCTGCTCATTGGCTCTTCATCGCCGTGCACCCCATAGGTGGGTCCCTCCTATGGGTCGAATGCTCCCGAAGTGATTATTTTGTCCACATCAGAGTCAGAACAGCCTTCGTCACATCACAGCCCAATTTCCTGGGTGTGCAATTGCTTGTTATTCTTCAATGACGGTTTAGCGGTGAGGTCAACAGAGTCAAGGGAAGTTCAACCTGCTCCCCAAAGAAGGAGCTATGATCTCCTGTTTCCCAGGCAATGGAGGATCCCCCTCCCCACTTTTTCTAATAGGAATGCAAATGAAATTGGATACAATAGTACCTTGGTTCTCAAAAACCTTGGCACTCAACCTTGGTACTCTAGGAATCTTGGTAGGCCATAAACTTGATATGAGTCAACACTGTGATGCAGCAGCTAAAAAAGCTGGGCTGCATCAATAGGAGTATAGCATCTAGATCAAGGGAAGTGATAGTACCACTGTATTCTGCTCTGGTCAGACCTCACCTGGAATACTGTGCCCAGTTCTGGGCACCACAGTTCAAGAAGGATACGGACAAGCTGGAAGGTGTCCAGAGGAGGGCAACCAAAATGGTCAAAGGCCTGGAAACGATGCCTTATGAGAAACAGCTTAGGGAGCTGGGAATGTTTAGCCTGGAGAAGAGAAGGTTAAGGGGTGATATGATAGCCATGTTCAAATATATAAAAGGATGTCATATAGAGGAGGGAGAAAGGTTGTTTTCTGCTGCTCCAGAGAAGAGGACACGGGGCAATGGATTCAAACTACAAGAAGGAAGATTCCACCTAAACATTAGGAAGAACTTCCTGACAGTAAGAGCTGTTGGACAGTGGAATTTGCTGCCAAGGAGTGTGGTGGAGTCTCCTTCTTTGGAGGTCTTTAAGCAGAGGCTTGACAGCCATCTGTCAGGAATGCTTTGATGGTGTTTCCTGCTTGGCAGGGGGTTGGACTGGATGGCCCTTGTGGTCTCTTCCAACTCTATGATTCTATGATTCAAACACTGAAAATCCGAAAGAAACCTAAATTGATTGATTTGTTCATCTCACACATCCAGATTTTATTGTGTTTTTTTTAATAAAAAAAACCCTAAATGTTGGGGGGGGGGCGTTAAAGTTGCTGATTCATCTTGAATCGGGTTAGACACCGAAAAGCTAATTGCTGTGCCTAAAAGTATCATTCTTTCTGATACCCCCCCTTTAGACAGTTATGGTATCTCCCAAAGAACCCTGGGAACTGTAGTTTGTTAGTGGTGATGAGAGCTATTAGATAGGGTTGCCGTATTTCAAAAAGTTAAAACCAGCACGCCCAAAGTAGTTGAGCTGTTTTTGGAAGGCCCCAAAATTGTTGAGCTCTTTTTTAGGAAACCACCAAAAAACAGCAGCACCATTCAGAAATCAAATTCTCCCCGGACGCCCACCTTTGAAATTCCTGTAATGTCCTGATATTCCTGCAAGGTCCAGTTGCGGACAACTCTGGGGTTGTCGCGCTCATCTCGCTTTACTGGCCAAGGGAGCCGGCGTACAGCTTCCGGGTCATGTGGCCAGCATGACTAAGCCACTTCTGGTGAACCAGAGCAGTGCACGGAAACGCTGTTTACCTTCCCGCCGGAGCGGTACCTATTTATCTACTTGCAAGGTTGGCAAGAGCTGGGACCGAGCAATGGGAGCTCACCCCATTGCGGGGATTCGAACCGCTGACCTTCTGATTGGCAAGCCCTAGGCTCTGTGGATTAGACAACAGTGCCACCCCTATTCCCCTCACAGTTACAATTCCAACAGTGTTTCAGCACTGTCCCTATTTTCCATGGGCAGTCCTGGATTTACAGAAGCTATCCCAGTTTCTGATTTGATCCCAGAATATCCCAATTTTCCTTAGGATGCCACTATTTTCATCTGAGAAATGTTGGAAGGTATGGAATAGGACATCTCTATTTTCATCTGAGAAATGTTGGAGGGTATGGAATAGGACATCTCTATTTTCATCTGAGAAATGTTGGAAGGTATGGAATAGGACATCTCTATTTTCATCTGAGAAATGTTGGAAGGTATGGAATAGGACATCTCTATTTTCATCTGAGAAATGTTGGAGGGTATGGAATAGGACATCTCTATTTTCATCTGAGAAATGTTGGAGGGTATGGAATAGGACATCTCTATTTTCATCTGAGAAATGTTGGAGGGTATGGAATAGGACACCTCTCTTTTCATCAGAGAAATGCTGGAGGGTATGATCTCTTTTCCCAGGGAACTCTGGGAGGGGAATGATGTTTCCTAACAATTCTCAGCACCCTGAACAAATGGCAGGTTCCTAGGATTCTTTGTGGAAAGCCATGGCTATCTAAAGTGGTACGATGCTACTGTAAATGTGTATTGTTGGTGGGCTCTTAGGTTGAAGGAGAAGAACTAGTTATTATTACCCAGCAAGTTTTACAGCTGAGTGGGAAGTTGAATCCAGACGCCTTCCTTTCTAGAGTAACACCCTAACTACTACACAACACTTCCTCTCAAGAATGGAAGGCATTTAAAGTCTTAAAGAACAATACGAGCAGCACTGTGCGATCTCAGAGAGCGTCTGAGGACAGGCAGCCTGACATTGGCGTGGTTTTTTTTTACTGCTGCAATTCTATCAAGTTTGGAATTTATAGCTGTGTGTTGTTAAACCATCTTGGGTGGAAAGACAAATTGTCAATGTCAGAGATGACTTTAAGATGATTCATTGTTTGGAGAGAGATTTACTAATTGAGAGGGTTGTTCTACTAAACTCTCATTTCACAGCATTTATTCAGAGGATAAATAAGAATGTTCTAAACGAACTGAACAATCTTGCCTAGAAGGCCATAATATGATGATAGAGATAGATAGATAGATAGATAGATAGATAGATAGATAGATAGATAGATAGATAGATAGATAGATATAGTAGGATGGTGTGAAGGACCCTTCGTTTCACTCCAAGAGCCCTCACACTTTAAAACGTTTCCCCAGACCGTGTCTCTCCCTAGGTTTCACCGATGACTAAAATGAATCCTAAAGTGATATTATGAGAGATGACCTCGGGGTACCTCAGTGCTCCACGTTCGAAAACCTCCTGCCACCTTGGGACCTCCCGCCCCGGGTTCCCAAACTACTGCAGCTTGCCTTCCCTTTTGGCAACTGCGTGGCACCTTTGGCTTCACTGCTCAGCCCTCTGTATGCCAGGAAAATAAGCCACCCGTTCCCTCTTCCACAGGAAACCCTTTGTGCTTTTCCCCTCAGCCACACCTCTTGAGGCACTGACGCACTGCCAGAGTCCACGAACGTTGAAACACAAAATAAGTTTATTGAGGTAACTTAAATAACATGGATGTTCAGGTTTAATGTGGTTACAAATTCTTCTTTTCAGGTACGTAAGCTTGGTTACAACATTAACAAGGATAAAAGCCTTTCCTTCCCTTCTCCTAAGCCTAACCTCCAACCCGCTCACCCTCAAACCCTCACCAACCGCCCAACTGCCACTCTCCCCCTTTTAAAAGGTCGAAAAGCCCCGCCTCTTGCGATTGAGCTGCCAGTCATCGAGAGTGGGAGTTAACTCTTAATGTGCTGGGCCCCTGCCCATACCCAGGCTCAGGGTTGATCCATTACAGATGGCAGGACAATTTTTGTGTGGTCCAGGGGGGGCATATTCAGAAACCTGGGAATCCACAGTATTTAAGAATGAGGTGTAGGGAGAGATGACAATACCTTAATAACACTAATAATAATAGCAAAACAATGAACTAATAATACTTACTTATCAAACCTTTATTAGGCATTTTACAAGTAAAACCGCGAGAGAGAGAGAGAGTCACATACAAAGACCTTAAGATATATGCAAAAAGACGACAGTTAAGTACATATGCTGATTGTGTGTGTGTGTGTGTGTGTGTGTGTGTGTGTGTGTATATATATGTAATCTGGGATTTCTTCCTGTTAAACTACTCCTTGGGGCACTGCTGCGACTTCAATGCTAGGGTGGGAACCAAAAATGAACAATTATGTAGCAGATTTCATTGGAATACTGATAATGATACTGCATATGCTCTGAAAATAGGACAACTCTCCAGAGATAGGGTTGTAAATAGTCCAACCTGGAGATGCTGGGGATTAGACCTCTGGTTCTCAGCAGGCAAAGCAGTTGCTCTACCACTGAGCTATGACCCAGTGTGGGCAGCAGATGGCACCACAGGGCTGAAAATTATACACAAGCAAGGAGCCTGACGTAAGTCAGGTGTTAGGAAACTTTGGCCCACCAGGTGTCCCTGAATTTCCATCCACCACCATTGGCCAGGCTTGGTAGGGCTGGTGGGAGTTGTACCTCAGCAACATCTAGAGGGCTAAATGTTCCCTATGTCCAGAATGTTGAGAAGAAGTCAGCATCTCCATCTGAGTTTCAAAACTGCCAGGCACTTACCTGAATAATAATAATAATAATAATAATAATAATAATAATAATAATAATAATAATAATAATATCATCACCATGCCTCTATCACCTGTCATCCAACCAAACCATTGGTAACTCACTCTGAAAGAGTTTTCTTGTTGCTAATGGTTGTCTAGTGGAAGCACCGTCCAGGAAGACATTGATTGTTTCAACCAGGGTAAGTTAATGTGGTGCTCTCCCTATGTTATTGGACTACAACTCCCAGAATCCTCAGTCACCATGGCAAATAGACAGAGATGATGTGAGCTGGAGTCCAAAGCATGATTATGACAAGGAGGAGGAGGAAGAGGAGAAGGAAGAGGAAGAGGAGGAGGAGGAGGAGGAGAGTTGGAAGGGTCCCTGAGGATCATCTAGTCCAATCCACTGCAATGCAGGAATATGCAGCTGTCCCATATGGGGATCGAACCTGCTACCTTGGCATTAGTCAGCACCATGCTCTAACCAAGGGAGAAGACTTAATGGGAGCAAACCACAGCATGAACAGACATGGTTGTTCCAGCAAAACATAATTCTTTGGGTATCTTAGACTCCCACAATGTCTCTACAGGAAGGCATTGTCCAATACTGATACATGCTGAAGGTTTAATGTTGAAAATGCTTTACTGAGTCAAAAGTTGTTGTCCATATAAATTTTGTACTGGCAAAATCACTGATGTTTGCAGATGTTCATGTGCTTTTAAACTATATTTCTATCAGCACAAGGACAACAAGAATGGTTTTTGTGAGTCCTTGTGGTCAGTCAAGTACCTTGAGCCTGGAAGGATAAATACCCAATGACTCTTAGGCAGTGGTCTGAGGAACTCATTGTCCTTGCTACATTTTAACATATTACCTATAAATGCCAGTCCTATACAGATGCCTACATGAACATCAGTACCTAAGCCTTACCTACCTCACAGGATAAAACAGAGTGGGGGGGGGAAGGAGGGAGAACCATGTGAACCACCTTGAGCTTGAAGGAAAGGTGGGAAAGAAATGCAACAATAACAGTAGGTAATAAAACTGTGTATTTTATACACAGTGGGTATTTTGTATGCAGAGATCAATGGACCTAAGTGAGTCAATTCAATTCATTTCTACTCTAAGTTGGACCAACATTGGATACAACCTAGGATTCTTTTTTTCTTTCTTTCTTTTTGGTTGGAGAGCTTCAATGCAGAATTTGGAGACATGACATTCCAATGGTCATATGTTGTTGTTGTTTATTCATTTTGTTATGTCCAACTCTTTGTGACCCCATGGACCAGAGCACAGCCTCCCGCAGTTTGGTCAGACTAATGTTGGTAGCTTCGAGAGCACTGTCCAACCATCTCGTCCTCTGTCGTCCCCTTCTCCTTGTGCCCTCCATCTTTCCCAACATCAGGGTCTTTTCCAGGGAGTCTTCTCTTCTCATGAGGTGGCCAAAGTCTTGGAACCTCAGATTCAGGATCAGTCCTTCCAGCGAGCACCAAGGGCTGATTTCCTTCAGAATGGATAGGTTTGATCTTCTTGCAGTCCATGGGACTCTCAAGAGTCTCCTCCAGCACCATAATTCAAAAGCATCAATTATTTGGCGATCAGCCTTCTTGATGGTCCAGCTCTCACTTCCATACATCACTACTGGGAAAACCATAGCTTTAACTATATGGACCTTTGTCGGCAAGGTGATGTCTCTGCTTTTTAAGATGCCGTCTAGGTTTGTCATTGCTTTTCTCCCAAGAAGCAGGCGTCTTTTAATTTCGTGACCGCTGTCACCATCTGCAGTGATCATATTGTTTCAGTATATCTGACTTAGTTAAAATGTTAACCAGTATTAATTTCTCACCTGTGCAGTGCAGAAAACACTCAGCAAGCTGGGCCAATGGGCCAACTCGATGTAAAGTGGGTTTATTTTATTTTATTCATTTATTTATTTATTTATTTATTTATTTATTTGAATTTATATACCTATACCCAGAGGTCTCAGGGCGGTTCACAGCAAATTTCTGTTCACAGATTTCAACGTTCTTCATTCATCCAGGACATGTTGATGATTTTCCTCACCTGTTTTAGGAGAATCAGAAATGGTTGTTCACCCTACTTAACCCCAATTAATTGCAGTTTGACTAATTAACAGCACTCTGCAGTGATTCATTGCATTACTTCCCCAGAACAAAGGAACCTTGAGGGCTTGTGAACCCTATCCCTCAGCTGGCAGTCCCTGAAACCAGGATCCACCTCGATTAAACTCCTACATGGACCAAATCTTCTTAAGGAGGTTTCCAGACGACTGAAGCATCCGGGGACCAGGCTCGCTGCTGTACCATAAACTGACGCCCACTCAAGGAGCACCTGTGCAGGCAAACAAACCTTGGGAGTAAGCCAAGCAGCAAGTCTCTCAACAACTGTTCTCAGTGTAGCTGACACAGTTCCAAAACACATCTTGTGCCGTCAGTTGGATTGGGGTATGAATCACACCAGTTCAAAGAGGCGCCGGCTTCTGGAGAAGGGGGTGGGCAGCACTGGATGGCGTGTGATGTTGCTCGCACAACATCCCAACAGCATGGCCATTAGTCATGGAGAATGAGAGGATCAGTCCAGGACCATCTACAGAGATGCAGCTCCCTGCATCACTGCTATAGGAATATATTGCAATCAATCAGGGGTCACATATTAAATGCACTTAAAGGTAAAGGTAAAGGGACCCCTGACCGTTAGGTCCAGTTGTGGACGACTCTGGGGTTATGGTGCTCATCTTGCTTTACTGGCTGAGGGAGCTGGCATACAGCTTCTGGGTCATGTGGCCAGCATGACTAAGCCGCTTCTGGTGAACCAGAGCAGCGCACAGAGATGCCATTTACCTTCCCGCCAGAGCGGTACCTATTTATCTACTTGTACTTTGACATGCTTTTGAACTGCTAGGTTGGCAGGAGCAGGGACCGAGCAATGGGAGCTCACCCTGTCATGGGGATTCGAACTGCCGACCTTCTGATCGGCAAGCCCTAGGCTCTGTGGTTTAACCCACGGCGCCACCCGCGTTACAGAGATGTAAATCAGGGACAGGAAGCCCATGGCACTCCAAACGTTGTTGTTGTTGTTGTTGTTGTTGTTGTTGTTGTTGTTGTTGTTGTTCTTGTTTGAATTGATATACCACCCTATACCTGGAGGTCTCAGGGCGGTTCACAGAAAAGATCACAATATATAAAATCAAAATAAAAACAATAACCCAATAACACCCGCCCCCAAAAAGAAGAGTCACGTTTTAAAAGGTTATAGGATGTCAATCAGGTCAACCAAAGGCCCGGTTAAAAGCGAACGTTTTTGCCTGGCACCTAAAGTTGTATTATGATGGCACCAGGCGAACTTCCCTGGGGAGAGCATTGCACAGATGGGGAGCCACTGCAGAGAAGGCCCCGTTCGTGAGCTGTCACCCTCCAGACCTCTCAAGGAGGAGACACACGGATGAAGCCTCAGGGTCTGGGTAGGTTCATATGGAAAGAGGCGGTCCTTGAGGTATTGCTGTCCTGAGCCATTTAAGGCTTTATAGAACAAGACCAGCACTTGGAATTGGTCCCGGAAAGAAGAAGAGTTTGGATTTGATATCCCGCTTTATCACTACCCGAAGGAGTCTCAAAGCAGCTAACATTCTCCTTCCCCTTCCTTCCTCCACAACAAACACTCTGTGAGGTGAGTGGGGCTGAGAGACTTCAGAGAAGTTTGACTAGCCCAAGGTCACCCAGCAGCTGCATGTGGAGGAGCGGAGACGCGAACCCGGTTCACCAGATTACGAGTCTACCGCTCTTAACCACTACACTACACTGGCTCTCAGTAATAGGTAGCCAGTGCAGTCGGACCAGAATCGGTGTAATATGCTCAAACCATCTTTCTCCGGAGAACAACCTGGCCACTGAATTCTGCACCAGCTGAAGTTTCCGTCTTCAGAGGCAGCCCTATGTGTAACGCATTGAACTCCCATACCCTCCAAGTGTCTCAATTTTCCAGGGACACAACCAGAATTATGAAAGCCTCCCTGGCTTCAGAGTTGATCCTGGAATGTCCCTGTTTTCTCCACCAGCATTGGAGAACGCCTGCTGTAAGCAGTATTACAGCACAGCGGGGGAGTCCGATACATTCAGATTAATGATCAAAGGGTGTTTGAATACTCCTGAGGAATCCACAGAAGCATCACATGCAAATCAGACATGAAAAGGGTGGCACCTATCAGAACATATCACAACGGGGAAAAACTGATGTAATTTAGAGGGAGAGGCAAAGATGGATCCCGTGATAAAGGCATTTTTCATTGAGTGCTTTGCAAGCAACTGTTAATGACTTATATTAGCAAAGCCTATTGCCATTGCACCACTGATTGCTTGCGTGAATGAGCTGCTCTGCCTCAAAGAGGAATGTTAGCTGTAAAAATGCCTTTGAATGTATTTTGTCCAACTGTCCCATCAAATCCACACTTGGGTTGCAGTTTTGAAACTGGTATACAGTGGTACCTTGGTTCTCAAACTTAATCCGTTCCCAAAGTCCGTTCCTAAACCAAAGCATACCAGAACCAAGGCGCGCTTTCCCATAGAAAGTAATGCAAAACGGATTGAACAGTTCCAGTCCAGGAATCAGCGTGTTTTTACATAAGTAGAATGTGTCCTTTTTATTTAAAATGCATCTCTGGGTTATTTGTGGGGCATAGGAATTCGTTCGTTCCCCACCCCCAAATATATATAGTCCAGCCCCCCACAAGGTCTGAGGGACAGTGTACCGGCCCCCTGCTGAAAAAGTCTGCTGACCCCTGCTCTAATTTGTTGTATTTGATAAATATAACCCATTCCCCATAATCTTCGTCTTGAGTCTTCCTTCTGGTGTGCTGGTGTCAAGCTTCGGGGAATTCTTTCCTTCACCTCCGGTGGCAGCAAGAAGCAGAGATAACAAAGCAGAGATCTTACTAATAATGAGTTTATTCAATCATCACAGCAGGAGACAAGGAATGAAGTCTATCTCTGTTGATGGCGTTGCTCCAACTGAGCTCCCCCCACCTCCTTTCCTAGTAACAGCACCTCCCTTTACGGCAGCTGACAGGGATTAATTGTCTTTGAGTCCTTTGCTCTTGCACTCTCAAAGACCCCAGAGTCCTGGGAGAAGGGGGTTCAGAAATACTCTCCAGTGATGATGTGTCAGCTGGCTGCTCTCTCAGTTTTCCTTATCTCTTCTTCCAATACCTCCCAGCTCTTCTGTCCACCTGTCTCTGCGCTGACACCTTCCTCAAACCACTGCAGTAATTCAATAGTGCTTCCCTCTTCTCTAGCAGCTTCAGGAGAAGGAGGTGAGATCTCCACAATTCCTCCTTCTTCTTGTCCCCTTCAGTCCAGTCCCTGACAGCTGGCAACAAAGCATTTCTGAAAGGACATCAGGATCATTGCCAAACCCACCTGCTCCGTAGCAATATGGGATGGCTAAAAACTCAGCTAGATGGCAAATGAAAACTTTGCACAGCAAGCAGCTCATCCCCTTTCTGTGGTAGTGATTATGGGATATGGAAACGACAAGGCATTATCTAATTAAATACAATAGTGTTGCCTGGGTATGCCATCTGACCACTGGCTGAAGCGTGCTAATGGTGAGGTTGACTCACTGGTATGATCAGCAATCGGATGTGCATACATAGGTCCTGGATAATAATAATAATAATAATAATAATAATAATAATAATAATAATAATAATAATAATAATAATAATAATTGTACTCCACCCATCTGGGTGGCTCCCAACAAATATAAAAGCATAACAGAACATCAAATGTTACAAACTTCCCTATACAGGGGTGCCTTCAGATGTCTTCAAAAAGTTGCATAGTTATTTATCTCCTTGACATCTAATGGGAGGTCATTCTACAGGGAGGGTGCCACTGCTGAGAAGGCCCTCTGCCTGGTTCCCTGTAACTTCACTTCTCGCAATGAGGGAATCACCAGAAGTCCTTTGGAGATGGACCTCAGTGTCCGGGCTGAACGATGGGGTAGAGACACTCAGGGGCTTTGCTTCCCCCCCCCCAAAAAAAAAGCTCGACCCTTTTTGGTACTATTGCACCACAGTAGGATGCCTACAGGATCAATCAATGTAGGACTCAAATCAGACCACTAGTTATAGAATCATAGCCAACTAGTTAACTGTTATTTCTGATTACTGGCAGTGACTCCCCAGGGCTTCAGATGGGTGGCCTTTCCATGCCCTACCTGGAGATGCTGGGGATGGAACTTGGAACCTTCTGCATGCAAAACAGGTTTTCTACCACTGAGCTATAATCTTTCTTCATTTTTAGGACAAGGTACCCAGTCCTCATGGTTCTGAAAAGAGGGCTGACTGAATTGAGAGATAGACAGCTGGATCAGGCCAATGGCCCATCTAGCTGAAAGTTGTTAGGATGCTCTGTTCTGTCTCACATAGGTACAATTCCCAGAGTGCATTAAGAATCAACCCATCTCCACAGGGAATGTTGAGAATTGTAGCTCTGGGAGGTAAATGATGCTGTCCTCCTATCAGCTCTCTGCACCGCACCCTAACAATCTACACAGTTCCCAGGATCACACGACATCACACGTGTGATGTCAGGATGCTACATTGCCCCCTTGCTCCTCTGGAGAAGCTGACGCTTCTGCCCTGGGGTAAGCTGTGACTGTGGTATCATACTGCTTTAAATGTATGTTGCAGATGTGGACGCAGGTGGCACTGTGGTCTAAACCACTGAGCCTCTTGGGTTTGCCGATCAGAAGGCCGGCGGTTCGAATCCCCGCAACGGAGTGAGCTCCCGTTGCTCTGTCCCAGCTCCTGCCAACCTAGCAGTTCAAAAGCATGCCAGTGCAAGTAGATAAATAGGTACCACTCCGGCAGGAAGGTAAACGGTGTTTCCATGCTCTCTGGTTTCTATCACTGTGTCCCGTTGCGCCAGAAGTGGTTTAGTCTTGCTGGCCACATGACCCGGAAAGCTGTCTGTGGACAAACACTGGCTCCCTCAGCCTGAAAGCGAGATGAGCGCCACAACCCCATAGTTGCCTTTCACTGGACTGAACCATCCAGGGGTCCTTTACCTTTACCTTTGCAGATGGGGTCTATCATGTCCCTTAGTCTTCTCTAATTTGCTTCCTGATTCCCCCACAGATGCACAACCCCAGTTTAATCCTCTAGTTTCCCAAATATGTCCGTGCTCAGCATTTCTCCAGCAACATCCAAGGGCACCCAAACAAGCACCTTAAGTCCACCTATGTGTCATGGCTGGGACCTTTATCCCTTAATGGTTTTGAGGCATGCTCATCCTCCTTGTGGAAAAAAAAAACCCAGCATGCATGACAATTTTTTCCTCCTTTCTCCTGTTGGGCAAATCAAAGATCAGATGTAAGCGATTGTTGTAGATGAATAATTGCAGTCATTTGGGGTGTGTTGGCATATTAAGTGACATATCATTGCCAATTAATTGGCATAGCATAGTGGGAAGAAAGGCTGCATCGTGCCCTCTGGGCTAGCTGAGAAATAGTATAAAAGTTGCTGGAAGGCTTGGACTCAACCATCAATTCCTTCCATTGCTTCGACCCTTCTGCTCTGCTGTGTGTCTCTGGAGAGCCCAGTAAGATAAAATTTAATTCTCTCTCTCTCTCTCTCTCTCTCTCTCTCTCTCTCTCTCTCTCTCTCTCTCTCTCTCTCTCTCCTCTGTCTGGCTTTGTGCCATTGAAAGGAGCTCATGTAACTCTTAAAATATATTTAGAGTTGATGGTGAAGGTTCATCTGAAGGAAAATTCAGAGCCAGTCTCATCTCTGGGATCTGAAGGGCTCTTGGGCAAAACAATCTCCTTCTCTTCTTCGCTCACCTGAAAAATAACAGTGAAGGGAGGAAACCTCAAATTAGTATTGTAAAACATTGCTTAAGGGAAGTGCTATAGCAGAGCATGCAGGAGGTCAGTTTCGATCCACGGTACCTTCAGGTAGGGTTGGAAATGCCCCCTTTCTGAAAATTTGGGGAGGCATTTCCAGTCAGTGATAGACCAATGATCTGATTTGATATAAGGCAGCTTATGTCATGATCAAGCTGGAATGTCTGCAGAGGAGGGCAACCAAGATGATCAAGGGTCTGGAAACCAAGCTGTTGAAGGAACTGAGTATGTTTAGCATGGAAAAGAGGAGACTGAGGGAGTTATGATAGCCATCTTCAAATATCTCAAGGGCTGTCACATGGAAGAGGGGACAAGCTTGTTTTCTCTGGTTCTGAAGGGTAAAACTTGAACCAATGGGTTGAAGTTACAAGAGAGTTCGACTAAGAACTTTCTGACAGTAGGAGTTGTTTGACAGTGGAATTGTCTTCTTTGGGAGGCTGTGAACTCTCCTTCCTTGGAGGTTTTTAAGCAGAGGTTGGATGGCCATCTGTCATGGATGCTCTAGCTGAGATTGCAGGTGGTTGGACCAGATGACCCTTGGGGTACCTTCCAACTCCACAATTCTGTGACTTACATGCAGAAGGTTCTAGCACAACCCATATCAGATAGGGCTTGGAGTGGTCCCTGTCTGGAACTCTGCAGAGCTACAGACAGTCATTGTAGACAATCCTGAGCTATTTGAACCAATGCTGTATCTCTGCATAAGGCAGCTTGCTACGGTCCTATTTAAATCAGTCCTTTATTGAGAGCCATGAGAACTGGCCTCCTTATTTCTAGAGGAACATCTGTAACCGGGGCTTTTTTCATCTGAAACTCACCGGAACTCAATTTTGGCATCTCTCAGGAGGGCACCGTTGCCATTATAACAGAATGAGGGAGGCATTCATGGTGAGTTCTGGCGCCTCTCTTTATGGAAAAATAGCACTGACTATAATTCAGTGGTAGAGTTTTATCCTTTCAAATGGATTGTTTTCTTCCTATATACACAAAAGTACAAAATGTTGCCACGCTGCAGTTTGCTTGGGTGCCAGCAAGCGGCCACACCAACCACAGTGTGGCAAATGACAGGAAGGCAAGCAGGTGAGTGGGCAAGGAAGTAGTGATAGCCAGTGTGAGAGCCAGTGTGGTGTAGTGGTTAAGAGCGGTTGACTCGTAATCTGGTGAACTGGGTTCGCGTCTCCGCTCCTCCACATGCAGCTGCTGGGTGACCTTGGGCTAGTCACGCTTCTTTGAAGTCTCTCAGCCCCACTCACCTCACAGAGTGTTTGTTGTGGGGGAGGAAGGGAAAGGAGAATGTTAGCCGCTTTGAGACTCCTTCGGGTAGTGAAAAGCGGGATATCAAATCCAAACTCTTCTTCTTCTTCTTCTTCTTCTTCTTCTTCTTCTTCTTCTTCTTCTTCTTCTTCTTCGGGCAGCAGGTGGTCCAGGCACACTGTTTAATGGAGGGGGGAGGCATATTACACAGTGGTTTAGCCAGCCACTATAAAAAAACACCTCCCCCTTCATTAAAAGGTGTGAGAGTTGCGTGAGCTGTGAGGGAGGAGGAGGGACTGAGGGGATGGGTGAGGTGTAAAGGGGAAGTGGTTTGGTCAGGTGTGGGGACACATACAGGAAGAACAAGGATATAGTTTGAGTGCCTCGCTTGTAGTTTTATAAATCATTTAATGTGTCAACACGAATAGAAGTTATTGATATTGCAGTTGTTGTATAAGGGATTATTATTATGACCGGAATGTAATTGAAATTAATAAGATTTTGGAATGCAGAAATAAAGAAAACCATCAAACCATCATTTCTAGCATGCGGGGGGGGGGGCACCTAAATGATATAATTCAGTATTTGAACGATTGGTATTAGTAATTGTATTATACATCAGTGTTGTCATCATGAGGCTATTATTGGATTGAAATTGAAAACTAATAAAAATTATTATTAAAGGTCTGGGGAAACAGCAGTTGGCAAAGGGGTAGGTGGGGTTGATAAGAAGATTGTGCAAGGGAGACAGCCCCTAGTATTGGATTTTATAATTAAGGTTTTTTAATGTTATTGTATATTTTACTTATGTATTGATTTTAGAGTTTTAAACCACTTGAAGGCCATTTGGTATATAAGTGACAGATAATTGGTAATAATAATAATAATACCTTCTAGAAACCTGAACCTCAAGATGTCTTCCTTTGGTTACAATAACTGCGCCTTTCAATGCCCACCATCAACCGTGACGATCCAGCCTCCCCCCTTCATGGTGACCATCCCAGGACCAGAGATGTACTGCCCCAACCAAGTTTTCGGCATCGAGCAATACAACCCATGTGCCGGCTACGGCATGCTAGGTGGGAGAAGATACCCAGCCCTTCTTCCTTCAGAGGCCTCCGAGTCCGGCTCTGTCTACAACCTGCCAGGTCTCTCCAGCCGTCCTTTCAGCTCCTATGGTTACAGAAGGTATTAGAATGCTCCCAACTGGTTATGAGAAGAAGAGACAGCAGGAAGATGATTGGCTAGATACCAACCCATGGTTACCAGCGTGGATCCTGGAAATGCTGAGCACCCAACTTCTTGTAGTGAGCTATGGGTGCTCAGTAGCTCTGGGGGGTGGGTGGGAATCATGTCCAGATGTCTTTTTGATCAAGTTCTTCCTCTGAGCTATATATATCCCTTTCCACACCTCCTCCATATCTGATTCAGTTCCCCTGTTTTCTGTCACAGCTGAATATGCTAAATTCTTCATTCCGTAACATCAGGCAAATGAAATTAAGTGCTGCTCTAATGGTAGACAGGAGCTGACAAGTGGGTGCGGTTCAGGTTCTTTTTGAGGAAGTCAAGTCATGGATTCGACTTCCTAACCATCTCCATTTTGTTTTAGTTTTGATTGGCTCAATGTCTAACCCACCAAGATGAGCACAGCCCAACAGCCCTGAATGTGTTATAAAAGATTTTGAGTCAGATCTAACCAAATCATGCTCAGAATAGACCCATTGGAATTAATAGATCAGTTGCTCAAACTCATTCATTTCTTTGCGCCTATTCTGAGCAGGGTTAACAAGGGATGCAACCCTTTGCTTTTCTTCTGTCTTCATGATACTGTGCAAATGGAGCCCATGCCAAGAATCTGCTGGCGACATTTAGCTATGTGGTACCCATGCATATGGCTGTTAACCAGAAGGTTGTGGAAGTTTCAGTAACTGTGCTCACTTTTGGAACAAATCCCCACTGAAATCAGAGACCCAGACCAGTCAGGATTCACCATTCATTGTCAATGACTTCGACATCAAGCTTGTTTGAAACAACCATCACAGATCCAACACCAAGCACCGCCTTGGACAAAAGGCTTTGCAATGGAACTTGTCTAATTTAGGTAGATGAAACCACATAGATTTGGGGATCAGTCCTGTCTTACAAGTCGATGGAATTTGGACTGGAATCTTAGTTTAACTAGTTTGAGCCAGAGCCAATGTGTATACCATATTTCACTGATACTTCTCTATCCTATGTGCCATTCTTATTGCTCTGTTGTTTATCCCAAGCCTCCATATCATATTAAAATGTATGTTTGCATCATTCACATGGTCTTTGGCTTTTACTTTCAAAACATTGCAAATCTTATAGTCTGCAGTGAGGGAAGGATGACATATTCTGGTTACTGAAAAGAGCTATGAGATGGTTGGACAGTGTTCTCGAAGCTACTAACATGAGTTTGGCCAAACTGCGAGAGGCAGTGAAGGATAGGCGTGCCTGGCGTGCTCTGGTCCATGGGGTCACGAAGAGTCGGACACGACTGAACGACTGAACAACAACAACAACAATGGTTTTGAGCACAACTCAAAGTTCTTAGCAGGCATCACGGCCCACTGCTGGTCATGAACTGGACTTGGCTCCTGACTGTATCTCCTATCATCCTTGGTTATTAGCCATAGCAGATGTGGCCAAGAGGATTTGTAGTCCAAGAACGGCTGCAGGCCACAGCTACACGTGTTGAATTGAGGTTTGAAGCAACTGAGACTTATCTTGCCAATGTATCAGCTGCATAAGCACTGTGGTGATCCTGGGGCAAGAACGTTGCTGTTCAGATTTTTTACAAGCTGCAGGATACAGTAAGGAAGGAGCTGGTTGTGGTATGAGGATGGCAGTGATTTTCATTCTCCCCAGCAAGCTAGAAGCAATAGCAATGTTATACTTGGCACTGGGTCAAATGCATTTATGTCCTTCCACATACTCTAAATGTGCCCTAAGCAAAGTGTATATTCCTGGTTAGCAGGATTAGCAAGTTTGAAGACTCATGGGTTTCATCACAGTGTCTCCAAGGGGAAAGTGTTGGAAATACATCTCAAGAGGATGAGGCAGATATATGAAAATACTATTAAGAGGGGGGTTGGACCAGATGCAGGGCTGTCTTTACCCAGGGCGGTACAAGGGGTGCGGGGCACCCGGGCACCAAATTCTGGGGGGTGCCAAATGTATACCTACTGTATACTGGTCCCTCTTGATCGGTGGCAGTGAAGAACAATGGAGCAAAAGTCCCAGCCCCCCTCCTCCATCGCTCTGTTACTCCTACTCTGTAGCATCAAATATTCCCAACGAGTCAGGAAACAAAAGCAGTTTTTTCCCTACTGCGCCATTGTTACAGGTGAGCGATTTCCCCCCTAAAGAAAGGCCAGCAACTTTGGCTTCCCCTTCCCCCCCAAAAAAAGCTCAATAATAGTTAATTTGGGGGCACTAGGCAGATCTTTGCACCCTGGCGGCGCATATGCTAAAGACGGCCCTGACTAGATGACCCTTGACATACCTTCCAGCTCTACAGTTCTGTGATTCTATCAAGAAGAGCCTTGCTAGATCAGGCCAAAAGGTCACCTAGAGCAATATCCTGTTCTCACAGTGGCCAACCAGCTGCTTGTGGGACGCCCAGAAGCAGAATCTGAATGCAATAGCAACTTGGCCCCTCCTCAACGTGCAGAGGCCCCACCTTGGGCTGAAGATTGGCGGGTAGCAGCGCAATATGTGGTGTAGCCCGTGATGTCATCATTGGAGGAGGAGGAGGAGAGTTTGGATTTGAGATCCCGCTTTATCACTACCCGATGGAGTCTCAAAGCAGCTAACATTCTCCTTTCCCTTCCTCCCCCACAACAAACTCTCTGTGAGGTGGGTGGGGCTGAGAGACTTCAAAGAAGTGTGACTAGCCCAAGGTCACCCAGCAGCTGCATGTGGAGGAGTGGAGACGCGAACCCAGTTCACCAGATTACGAGTCTACCGCTCTTAACCACTACACTACACTGGCTCTCTACAAGGAGGCCTTGCCCAGCAGCACACAGTTTCAATGGCTGCAGCTCCTCCTCTGTTGCGCTCAGGAGGACCCTGCCTGTGATGTTGCACTGCACTTGACTCAGCAGTTCGGCCCCCTCTGCCCCCTCAATATTGGCACGGAAGGAGGCTGAGCCCCCTGCTAAGGAATATTGAGGCACTGAAATAAATGTTACTAAGAACTCTGGCCGCCAGTTTCAACAACAAAGATACGTTTACTCGTGAGTAAATTCAAATATAGTATCAATCCTGTTAAGAGTTACAGTTTTGAATAAAGATAATGGTTTCACATTGAAAAGCCTCTTGCGCATAGAAAACACAGGGAAACTTTCTCTAAGGCGCCACATTTACTCAAGAATCAAAGAAATAGAAATTATATATTTTTTACAGTTCTTTCAAAAAAAACGAGCTGAGGAAGGCGTCTACGCCAAAACGGGGCCCTGTCCTGGTCTCCAGTTGTCTCATCATACATCTGACTCGTATCGTAGAAGCCCTTACATCCACCTCTAAAAGACTTTCAAGAGACTTTTCAATGTGAAACCATCATCTTTATTTAAAACTGTAACTCCTAACAGGATTGATGCTATATTTGAATTTACTCACGAGTAAACGTATCTTTGTTGTTGAAACTTGCGGCCAGAGTTCTTAGTAACATTTATTTCAGTGTATTTTGCAATAAGAACTCCAACTTAATTCACAAGGAATATCGAAGCAGCTGTTGACACCTCTTCCCCCTAGACCTGACATGCCTGCCCCCTTGTGATTCCCAGAAAATGGTATCCAGAGGCAGTTTCCGTCCAACAGGGAAGGGAAAACATATCCACCATGGTTAGCAGCAATTGATACAAACTTACTAACTTGTTCCCCCAATAAACAAATAATTTTTTAATTTATTTTTTTAACCAATCCATTCTGTAAACAGGAACTCTCTTTTTGGGATGTGGGTGTTGTGGGTGTGTGGAATTAGGTAGATATATATTATGAAATTCTTTCCTCTTCCCTTGGAGCAGACCTTCCAGCAATCCCTCGCCCAATAATCCCACTGTTGCTGCAAACTGCTGTCCCTCGCGCTGATTATAGCTCTTGAAAAATAAAAATGCAGACAAACAACAACAGGAAGTAATCATTTTGTAATGGCCCAAGGTACACAGCACAGTTGCCGGAGTACAGAGCCCACGCGGCACGATATGTGAGAACTCAAATATCCATTACTGCAGGATAGAACACATTGTAGCACCACATGCATCACATATAGGGCTGTTCACCAGATCCAACTGAATCCCAGACATGGAACTGAATTGGGCCAATTCATGTTGATGTGGGAATCAATCCAGATTGAGAGAGGCAGCCCCATTTCACAGCTCTAGGGGCTCCTGAGGAGACCTCTCACCAGAGGCCTCCTCAAAGCTGTCTTCAGCATTGGCATCATTCGTTTTCCAGGATTTTACACTGTGGGATTGCTCCAATATAATGTGAAAATTAACAGTTAGGGGAACATCAAGGGAATGAAATAAACTGGCCTGTGAATGCAACTCAGGTCAGGGTTAGGCATGACAGATAGGACCAAAAGGGCCACTTGCTCATAAGTAGTCCTGCTGGTCTTCAACAATATTACACCTTCCCTCAAGACTGGGAGTAGGGAAGATTTTTCACCCCAAACTTGGAGGTGAGTTAGTGCTAATCTGCAACACTGTGAAGGGTCAGACCCAAATGTGTGTGGGCCCAGACACTCACACAACCAACCAGTGGCGTAGCATGTGGGGAACCACAAGGGTGGTTGCCCTGGGCACAACATTTTAGGGGTGCAAAATTTCAACACCCGGTGCTGCCTCAATACAGCTGTTCACTACCATCGCTGGGCTCCATTGTAAACGGCTTCTCCATGAAAACCAGGAAGTGACCTCTCCAGACAATGGAAGTACTCTTCTTTTCTTATCTCTGCACCTGTGATCTCCTGGGTGACAAAGATGCCATTAGGCACTTGAATGCACATGTGTACTCCATCCGTTTCCCACCCACCCACCCTTCTGTGTGGCCCCAGGCACTGGCAAACCATGCTATGCCACTGCAACCAAAATACCTTTAGGAAATTCACACACACTTGGGTGCATGTCACCTTCGTGTACTTTTTTCATGGGTGGTAAGCCTATTCACGGAGAACTAGGCTGTCAGTGGCTACCAGTCATGATGGCTATGCTCATCCTTCATGGTTGAAGGCAGTATCTAAGGTCAGAGACAGATCACTGACTTAAACGCACCCTGGAGTTTGGAGACTGAACGTTGCTGGTCTGTTTCCAGGCTCATTCCATTACAAAATTATACACATTGGGCAGGCGTCTAAACATCATTCTGCGGGGGATGAGCTAACAGCAGCAAAGAAGATGAAAACATTAATTTAGAGCAATTTTGAGTTGTGCTCAGAGCCCTCCTTTGGATGGTGTGTTATTATTCAAGGCTGTATATATGTGTCTGTCATTCCTAAGTCAGCAAGCAATTTGGCCGGAACAGATGTAAGCCGCTTCTCTTCAATCACTAGGTAAGACTCTAAATTGTTTGTCTTTCTTGCCTGCACTTTAGAGTTCGTCAAGGATTAACATTTACTAAATGGCCATATTCTCCCTCCACTGTCAGAGGCAATGTGTCTCTGAATATCAGCTGGCACGGAGTGGGGAGAGTGCTGTTGTACTCTGGTCCTCCTTGTCAGCTTCCCACAAGCACCCTGTTGACCCCTGTGAAAACAGGATACTGGACTGGATAGGCTTTTGGTCTGATCCAACAGGGCTCTGTTTAGTTATTGCAGACCCTCCAGGGGTCCCTATTTTCCAGGGACAGTCCTGGTTTTACAGAAGCTGTCCCATTTTCTGTTTTGTTCCCGGAATGCCCCGCTTTTCCTTAGGACATCCCTATTTTCATTGAAATTTTCAGTAAAAGCTGGAGGGTTTGGTAAGACGTCCCTACTTCCACCAGAGAAATGTTGGATGGTATGGGGTTATGTGACCCATCTGAAGGCTGCCCTGCATAGGAAAGTTGTTTAAATGTTTAATTTATATCTATTTAAATTTATATACAGTGGTGCCCCACTAGACGAAAATAATTTGTGCTGCGAAAATTTTCGTCTAGCGGGTTTTTCGTCTAGGGAAGCGGCAATGCAAGCCGTGCTTTCACTAGACGAAAAAATTTCGTCTTGCGAGGCAGCCCCATAGACTTTTTTGTCTTGCAGGGCTGCCTTCCGCTAGACGAATGCCTTCGTCTAGCGAGTTTTTCGTCTAGCAAGGCATTCGTCTAGCGGGGCACCACTGTATTGGAAGCTGCCCAGAGTGGCTTGGGCAACCCATTTAGAAGAGTGGTATATAAATAATAAATAATTGTGCAGTGGTAAACCCCAGACAGAAATAGCATGAAGGAGCAGAAAGGCAATAAATAAGAGCATTGGTGATTCATAGCGTTTCAGCTTGGTGAACAGCTTATATATTGCATGGATGACTGAGAACCTGCATACTGTGTGAGGGTGATTTGCCCATTGTTTGTGTTTCAAGACAGAAGAAGAGCCTGTGGAGGCAAAGCTTAGTCATTACGTCCAGTAGCCACTGATATCCACCTCCTCCTCCTCCTCCTCCTCCTCCTCCTCCTCCTCCTCCTCCTCCATCAATTTGTCTAATCCTCTTTTGAAGCTTGGAGCCAACTGTTGCCTCCTGCAGGAGCAAATTCCATAGTTTAACCAGTGCCGAGGTTGCAGGTCCGATCACCGTATGGGACAGCTGCATAGTCCTGTATTGCAGGGGGTGGACTTGTTGATCCTTGGGGTCTCTTCCAACTCTTCACTATGGGAATCAAAGAAGCCATATCTGTCCTGAACCTTCCAGTGTTCAACTTCATTGGGTGTCCCTGGATCAGAGAGTGAGAGATGTGTCTTTTCTCTATCCATGCCATGCATAATATTACAAACTTCTATCATGTCACCTCTATTGTGTTCTATTTTTTCTTCATCTTAAACAACTTATTATTATTATTATTATTATTATTATTATTATTATTATTATTATTATTATTTAAAAAACACTTTAAAAGAAAAATGCCATAGAAATTATATCATCTAATTCCCTGCATTTTTGTTGTGGCTGTCATTGTAGGTCCCTCTGGCTATTCCACCAACATGGCTCACTACAGACTCAGTGCCACCCATCCAGCAATTTCCTCCCAGCTTCACAACTCAGATGTTATGTTAAAACCGCCATCCATCCATGTGGTTGTTCCGGTAATTCTGAATGCTTCCAAAGAGTTAGCCACTGCTAAGCATCAACCCTGTTATGGTTCCCTGTGTGACATAAGTTCTTGGCCACGCAGGGCTGTTTACTCCTCCTTGCCGACTTCCGAGTCTTTTAAGGGGAGAAAAGCCACTCATGGAAAATCTTACACTCTTCGAAGGAAGCCACCTCTCCTCTCGTACAGGTATATAAGATGCTAACTGGGCAGGAACATCCAGTGAAAACAAGCTATAAGGCACTACAAGGACAATCTTTCTGAAGTCTTATTTCCCACCCACCACCACAAATGCTAACCATGCACAAATCCAATTGAAAATCTGCTACTTAAAATAATCTGGCCTGGCCTTATACCAAGGTCCATCTAGCTTGGTTGTCCTTATGTTTATCATCCGTGGCTCTCCAGGGGTTTTCAGACAGGGTACAAATCTCAGCCTTACCTGGAGATAACAGAGATTGAACACGGGACCTTCTGCAAGCAACGGAGATGTTCTACCACTGAGCCATAGTCCTCACTGGGAACCACAAGGTTAGAGGGACAAGAAGAAGGATATCTGTGGAGAGGTGTAGCCACAGAGAAACCTATCCACAACCACCCCATGGATATTCCGGACCCCTTGTTTAGATTTTAAAGTTTCTGGGCTTTTTATGCATGTGAAGATATACAACAAAGCATGGAAGAATGAAGGATTGCTTCAAGTCATTACTTGTGTCCCCTTTGCTGAGTGTTAGATGGGAAGGTCCTTGGGATGGAGACCCCACCTTCTTGTCCTTTGAAAAGGGCTGTGCGCACCACTAGCATAAGTAAATAAATGCATCGACTGATTCAAAATAAATGAGAATAACAAAGAAACAAGCTTGCTTCTGCCTCCTTCTGTCCTGTTCAGTGAATAACAAGTACTGGGATAAGTGGCATGCCCTTGTTTCGTTTCAATGTTAGGGGGTGGAGTTGTGCTATTGGCATTTGATACAGTGAAATAACTTGAAACACATTATGGCAACTGCAGGATCCTACAGGTGTTCCCTCAGGAGCAAATCCTCTTGTGTTCTGTTGGGTTTACTCCCAAGTTAAGTGGGCATAGGATGGAAAAAAGGGCCCACATGGAATCTATGGAACATTCTGCTAATGTCTTACCTGGTTAATAGGCTAAGGGAAGACACTTGGACTAAGTGACAGTGGACAAGGTAGGGCAAATTCATGGAGGATAAGGCTATCTATGGTTACTAGCCAGGATGGCCTTTCTCTGCCTCCATGGTTGGAGGTAGTAATGTTTCTGAGTACCAGGTTTTGGAAACGGCAGGAGAGAAGAGTACTCTCATGCTCAGGTACTCCTTGAGGGTTCACCCAGGGGCGTCGCTGGGGAGGGGCGGTGGGGGCGGTACGCCCCCAGTGACAGGGTGAGCAGCGGCGGGTGGGGGTGACAAGCGGCGGCCCCTCCCGCCACTCCCACTCGCCGCCGCTCCCTCCGTCACCCCGGGAGCAGCAGCACACGGATGGGGTGCTTCTGCCGCCTTTTTTCGGCGGGGAGGGGCAACCAGCGAGGGGGGTTGTCACGCTTGTCACCCCCTCCTCGCTGGTCACCACCCCCCGCCGAAAAAACCGCGGGGGGCGGGGAAAGCCTGGAAAGGAAGCAGAGCAGGCGCGTTTAAGCGCCGCTCTGCTTCTTTTTCCGCTTTCCGCCGCTTTTTTCGGCAGGGGGGGGGGCCCGACCAGCGAGGTGGGGGTCACGCTTGTCACCCCCTCCTCGCTGGTCACCACCCCCCCGCCGAAAAAAAGCCTCGGAAAGGGGGAAACCCCCCTTTCTGTGTACACGTGCGTCGTGACGTCATGATGACGTCACGGCGCGCGTGTCGTGCCCCTCCCCCAGGGGGTGCCTCTGCGCTGCCGCCGCCCCCAGCAGCGCAGAGGCTAGTGACGCCACTGGGTTCACCACAAGCATCTG
The DNA here is from genome assembly GCF_009819535.1 of Lacerta agilis. NCBI lineage: Eukaryota > Metazoa > Chordata > Lepidosauria > Squamata > Lacertidae > Lacerta > Lacerta agilis. The sequence continues at coordinate 33,998,070 of NC_046328.1, read as the reverse complement.
GCTGACCACTGTGAGAACAGGATGCTGGACTTGATGGATGATTGGTCCGATCTATCAGGCCCTTCTTATGGTATTACACTTATGAATTGGGGGGGGGGATGGGAAGCTATCCCAACTCAATATGTAGGGACCTCCTCCTCCTCTCAGACAAAGACATTTGCACCAGCTGTTAAGAAGGCTGTTGAGAAGCCATTTGCCTGATTGTACCTCAGCCTTCGGCTGATGGGAGCTGCAGTCCAACAACATTTGGAAGGCACCAGGTTAAGGATGGTTGTCATATCTTATGTCACTACACTGCCAGGCAAGTTGCCATGTAACCAATTCGGGAAACATTCTTTTGTGTTACTGCTAATTAGCAGGAAGTGGGTTTTCTGCCTTATGTAAACTAGTCTATTGTAAGGTCAGTAGAAACATCTTGTGGTTCATCTGCAAAGAACGATGGAGCAAGTAACACACAAGGCAGATTTTGAGACGGACGAGCCTTTTGCCGCCATAGCATCCCTTAGACCCTTAGAAGTTCTGATCCATAACATCAAGTTCTTAGTAGGCATCATTGCCTCCTGCTGGTCATGAACTGTATTAACTTCTAATATCCTCCACATTCTGATAACTGGTTTTATAGCACAATTTTAGGTATCCACCCCCAAAAACCTTGGAGAAGGTAGGGTTGTAGGCCATGCTAGTCCTGCTCAGACTAGACTGGTTGGAATTAATGGTCATGAGCGACTCATTAATTTCAGTGGGTCTGCTTTGAGTAGAACTTGGTGGGATACAACCCTTAGTCTTCCCTCAACAGTGAAGGTGCTCTAACCCTTTTCACTGCTTTAACTCCATTCTACACATCATCTCAACAGTGGTCAGTATGCTTTAGCCTTCCTGGGTGTCTGCACTTCAGTTAAAACTGGGGAAAGCAAAACACTGCAGTCCCTCCATTTGTGCTTTTTTCAGAATAGGAAGTGTGGGAAGCCAGGGAAGGTGGTTGAGGGCTTCAGAAATGCTTCCTGCAAAGTACACACACACACACACACACACACACACACACACACACACACTATGCGTGACATTTTGTTTACAAGTCCCACTTGTGTTTATAATAAAAATACAAGTGCTGAGGAGTACTCTCATCTTCCACAAGGTAGCAGCACATTTCCACTTTTTAAAGCTTTGCTACAGGAGCGGGGCCCTCTCGTTGTTGCTAGTATACTACAATCCCCATCAACCACAGCGTGCATGTGGGGATGTGGCTGGGGATGATTGGAGCTGTAGTTCAGCAACATCTGGAGCAGGGGTCAGCAACCTTTTTCAGCCGTGGGCCAGTCCACTGTCCCTCAGACCTTGTGAGAGTCCGGACTATATTTTTTTTGGGGGGGGGGGATGAACAAATTCCTATGCCCGACAAATAACCCAGAGATGCATTCTAAATAAAAGGACATAGTCTACTCATTTAAAAACATGCTGATTCCTGGACCATCTGCGGGCCGGATTGAGAAAGCAATTGGGCCACATTTGGCCCCCGGGCCTTAGGTTGCCTACCCCTCATCTGGATGGCCAAGTTTATTCACACCTGCTTTCTTTATTTTATTCCTTCACCCACAATATTTTATTAAAGGTTTTTCCTAATACAATAAAATAAAAGGAGCTAATCTACATAAAAACAAAAACAGAGAAGGAAGGAAGGAAGGAAGGAAGGAAGGAAGGAAGGAAGGAAGGAAGGAAGGAAGAAAGAAAGAAAGAAAGAAAGAAAGAAAGAAAGAAAGAAAGAAAGAAAGAAAGAAAGAAAGAAAGAAAATACAGAGTCCTCTCTTAAAGATAGCCCTTAACCCTTGTCACACACAGAAAGTGGTAGACCCTGTGGCTGTTCGCTCAACCTGCACAGGACCCCCAGACGTTTAACGGTCCATTGATACCTGCGCTCACCACTTTGTTAATTAACCGCTGCCACCAACCAGTCTGCCTGGTATTTTACTTCACTCAGTTCAGTCAAGGAGAATATTGGAACAACTGTTTTTATTGAAGTTTAGTACAAGCATGTGGTTTCTAAATAAACATTCTTTTCTTGGTTGTGTTCTTGTTAACAACAGTGCCCAACGATTTCTCCTGCCCCTGTTCCTACTCCTTCCCTTGCCACCCTCCTTCCAACCTCTCAAGCCCCCAAGACAAAGACCAAGACCAAGACCTTGACCAAAAGACAAGATGCTTTGCCTTCCCTGGGAGGGGTCTATATAGCCCACTTAACTCCGCCCCCTAAAGGTTCTTACTGATTATTCATTTTAACTCCTTCTATGCCATTCCTAAGTTTGGGTGATCGCCACAGACCCTCCCAGCTCTCACCTAGGAGCTTCCTTTTCTTCTCCCAGTCTCTCTCTTTTTCTTTAAAAAAAAAAAAAAAAACATTTTCATTCATTTTACAACAAAAATACAAACAAAATAAACAAATACAAACACAAATACAAATACAAATACAAAACACAGAAAATTCTTATATATTCTTAACATTATTCCTCTCACATCTAAAGGGGACTTTCCTTGATCTCCTTCTGAATTTCATTGTCAATCTTCATTGGCAATTTCATACACAGGTGAAACTCAAAAATTTAGAATATTGTGCAAAAGTCCATTTATGTAAGCAATTGTTTTCATTAGCTGCTGGTGTTTAATATATGAGATAGGCTCATGACATGCAAAGAGAGATATGTCAAGCCTTTGCTTGTTATAATTGTGATGATTATTTCTGATTAAATAAGTCAGAAATTAAATAGTTATCACAAAAGAAAGGGGGAAAAACATATGTAAAAATCGCATAAAAATTTGTTTGCTCTCTGGTGCCATCTGGCGTTGCATGTTTATAATGCATTCAAAGTGTTGCTTTTGACTAATGTAGCCAAGTCCCTGGATGCTATCCTATGGTTGTGAGGACTACAATACTGATATTGTGGTTGTGTGGTTTCCTCTTTCTTTCTGCTGAAACTTTCAAGCCTTACACACACACACACACACACACACACACACACACACACACCTGAACCCAGGAAATAATTAAATCATCCTGGGATGTACGCATAAGGAAACTGAAATGTCAGGTTGCGCAATTGACATAAACCCATGTATTGGAAGGCCAATTAGGAAAGAAAAACAAATAAGTCACAGCCCGAAGCCTGTATTACTGATTTAATCATCAGGATAACTTTGTTTGATTTGACAGATTTGGACAAGATGCAGTGGGGTTCTGTATAGTTTTGTAATTCTAGACAAACCTTTAGAAACAGGTTAATTTTAAGTATAGTGAATTATTTTGAAGATGATTTTCTTGTTCAGTCGTTCACTCGTGTCCGACTCTTCGTGACCCCATGGACCAGAGCACGCCAGGCACTCCTGTCTTTCACTGCCTCCCCCAGTTTGGTCAGACTCATGTTGGTAGTTTTGAGAACACTGTCCAACCATCTCGTCCTCTGTCGTCCCCTTCTCCTTGTGCCCTCCATCTTTCCCAACATCAGGGTCTTTTCTAGGGAGTCTTCTCTTCTCATGAGGTGGCCAAAGTACTGGAGCCTCAGCTTCAGGATCTGTCCTTCCAGTGAGCACCCGGGGATGATACAGGATCCTTAACAGGTGGACACCAGAAGATCCTTACTAAGTTAGGCTAAAGTGTTCCCATCTTGTACAGTATTCTCTTCTCAAAGTGGCCTTTGGAAAGTCTGCAAGCAGGACCTGAGCACAGCAGCAGTTCTGCCAGGTAGCTGGAATTCCCAGGAAACTTTCTCAGACAATAGCAGTGAACTATAGCCATCATGAGGGACACGGGTGGTGCTGTGAGTTAAACCACTGAGCCTAGGTCTTGCCGATCAGAAGGTCAGCAGTTCAAATCCCCACGGTGGGGTGAGCTCCCGTTGCTTGGTCCCAGCTCCTGCCAACCTAGCAGTTCGAAAGCACGTCAAAGTGCAAGTAGATAAATAGGTACCGCTCCGGCGGGAAGGTCAATGGCGTTTCCGTGCACTGCTCTGGTTCGCCAGAAGCAGCTTAGTCATGCTGGCCACATGACCCGGAAGCTGTACGCCGGCTCCCTCAGCCATTAACGCGAGATGAGCACCACAACCCCAGAGTCGTCTGTGACTGGACCTAATGGTCAGGGGTCCCTTTACCTTTTACCTTATAGCCATCATGACTAGCACCCTTCTTTACAGGGAATTCCGGGAACTGTAGCTCTCCGAGGGTATTAGAGGCCTCTTAACAATTCTCAGCACCTTTATCAAACAACAACTCCTAGAATTCTTTGGGGGAATCCATGTTTGTCTGAAGTGGTTATTAGTGCTTTCAATGTATGGTGTGAGAGTATGGCTACTCTCTCTCTCTCTTACACACCCTCCAACTTTTCTCTGATTAAAATAAGGACATCCTATTCCCTAATGGTAACAACAATAATAAATGTTATTATTTATACCCCACTCATCGGAACAAATTGCCCCAGCCACTCTGGGTGGCTTCCAACACATATAAAAACATAATAAAACATTAAAGAACTTCCCTAAACAGGGCTGTCTTTAGATGTCTTCTAAGGTTGTGTAGTTACTAAGCTGGATTGGGGGTCTCATATCCCCATACCCTCCAACGTTTCTCTGATGAGAATAGGGACGTCCTAAGGAAAAGTGGGACATTCCGGGATCAAGTCAGAAACTGGGACGGCTTATGTACAGGTGAAACTCGAAAAATTAGAATATTGTGGAAAAGTCCATTTATGTAAGCAATTGTTTTCATTAGCTACTGGTGTTTAATATATGAGATAGGCTCATGACATGCAAAGCGAGATATGTCAAGCCTTTGCTTGTTATAATTGTGATGATTATGGCGTACAACTGATGAAAACCCCAAAGTTGAAATTGTTAATTTTGGGGTTCTCATCAGCTGTACGCCATAATCATCACAATTATAGCAAACAAAGCCTTGACATATCTCGCTTTGCATGTTATGAGTTTATCTTGTATGTTAGTTTCACCCTTTAAGTTGAATTACTGAAAGAAATGAACCTTTCCACTATATTCTAATTTTTTGAGTTTCACCTGTATATCCAGGAGTGTCCCTGGAAAATAAGGACACTTGTGGGGGGTCTGCATTTATTCATAGTGTGGAATGAGCACAACCAGAGGCTAAAATTATGACTATTTCTTAAAATATTCAACGGATTCCATTTTTCTGGGGTGAGATGGACTGGATTGGGGGGGGGGGAGAGAGAGATCGTTCATCTCTGCCACTCTTCATTGCTTCTTCAAAACAAGCTTTGCACTCTTACCCTTGAGTAATTGTCATAACTACTGCTTGCCCTTTTTTCTGCAAGGCAGGCAAAACAGGGGATAATTACACCCTCAAGGCAGGGAGAGGTACTGGTTGGATTGCCAGCAAAGGGAAAGAAGGATCTTTGAAGTGCTTTCGCAAGATCCCTGTAATGGTTTTGTTCCTTGTCATGGGATATGAACGCCTGTCAACAGCAGCTTATCAAGTCATGTTCAGATGCCTGCCCTGGCTTTGTCAGATGACAGCATTTTTAAGAGAGAGAGAGAGAGAGAGAGAGAGAGAGAGAGAGAGAGAGAGAGAGAGAGAGAGAGAGAGAGAGAGAGCAGAATGAATAATCGTTCTGCTTAATGCCTATCTCCCAAACAGCAAATGATTTTGAGCTCCTGTGATGATGAGGTTTTGTGGTGGGATTTCTGGCTTGAGGTATTCCCTCCTCAGAGGGTTGAGGCATAGATTGTTTGCAGCAACTTTTGCTCACTGGCCTGTTTGTGACATCTCTTTTCCTCCCTCCTGGCATCCCAGGGAATAAGGAGTTGCTCTGTGACTCATAAGCTTTGAGAAAGGGACAAAGAATAGCTATGGAGTGATTAAGGCACCATAGGTAATCTGTGGACCTCCTTATGCTGGCCAAGCCCATAAGATTGAATCCTGTTGTTTGTTTTTTGTTTTAAATTTCACATTTATATCTGATTTGTTTCCCCCAAGAGCTCAATGTGGCATGCATGCACCCCCCCCCTTCTCCTTTAACCCCCACAGCAACCCCGTGAGGCTGTTGATAGAGAAGAGATGAGCTATTGGTGGTGGTGGGGGGTTATAACCATTGACTTACACGGAGTCAGGAGGAGATGAGACAGATTTGTGGAGGACAGGTCTGCCACATGGACATGGAAACTTTTACTTCCAGCTTCTGAGGGACTCTACCTCTGAATTCCACTTGTTGAGAAGAATGTAGCGGGTGAGCCCGTTGCCTTCTTGCCCCCTGTAGAGTGATCCAACCAAACTATTCTGATAGCCTTACGAAACTAAATCTGTTTGGAAGAACAAATCCTCCCAGCTGCCAGTGTTTACCTTCTGAGACGCACACCACAAGATAAAAATTGAGCAGGGATATCGCCGGCTCCCTCGGCTTATAGAGCGAGATGAGCGCTGCAACCCCGGAGTCATCCGTGACTGGACCTAATGGTCAGGGGTACCTTTACCTTTACCATTCTATCATATGTATTTAGATTTTGCCTCTTGGGTCACGTTGGACTTCTGGGGCAGTGTCTTCTCTGCTCCAATAGGAGGAGTGCAACCACTTCAAAGCAACTTCAGTGGTATTACTGATAAGCCGATGAAAGTTGCAGCTACAGTCCCACTTACCTGGGAGTATGCTGCATTTAATTGAATGGGACTTACCTCCGGCTGGGCATGTGGAAATTTGAATGTGCTACATAATTAAATCCCACAAAATGTAGTGACAATATATTAGATGTCTTTTAAAAAAGGATTAGAGAAATTCTATTGGCTTAACTGAGGATGATTTGGCTAATTGAGAGCGCACCTAATTGGGTCATTGGTTCAATGTGGTCATCAGGGGAGAAGCACAGCATAGGCTGATAGGCACCCTGAGGCAGCCTAGTAGTGATGGGAGGCTCATCCCTGAACTATCACTTCATGGGTAGCCAACCAGATGTTGTTAGGACTCCACCTCCCATCAGAACCATCCAACATGGCCAATGGTCAGGAATGATGGCACCTGTGGTTCAGCAACATCTGGAGGCACATGGGTTAGCCACCCCTGGTTTGCAGAGACTTGGGTTAGGACGCTTCCCTGGTTTCTGAGGACTCCATCGACACAAAGAAGTATGAGGGCAGTCAACTGTGTATTCTGCTGCAGATCCCTGAAAGCAATACAGCCATGTGTCCTGAGCCCATACCCTCCAACATTTCCCCAATGAAATGGGAACCTCCTCCTATTCCACACCTTTATTCATTATTATTAAATTTGTATACCACCTTTTCATCCGTAGATCTCAGGCTGGTTCACAGCATAAAACGTAATCTAAAAACTCAAAATACATAATAAAAACAAGAACAAAAAATAACAACACAAACCAAACTATAGTCAACTGGGAAGAAGTCCAATTAAACTTACTCAGCATATGAATATAGGATTAAGCTGTAAAACATTGTAAAATGGGGCATATTGAGCAATGCATCAGGAAGGCGTGGCCACAATCTCTCTCCCCATATAATGCGCCACTTTGCATGCGTGTAACCTTAATGAGCGTTTGTGGAGCTTCATGGGATTCCTTTGTTCTAAAGAATAAGAAATTGAAACCTCTCCCAGATGGGGACATTATCTCCTGACGAAGATGGTAGGCAAGCGAAGCCCAAGGCAAACTGAAATATCAGTTCAAGGCTGATATATGGAATCCCCTGTTCCCCAAAATTCCGCTAGATAAAACCAAAGGCCTACTGCCCACATGCCTGCAAAGCAGATTTATGAGATCCAAGCATTGGGGAAATAGTTTTATTTATTGATATATAACCTGGAGGAACTGCTAACCAACTTTAACCCAATTTTAAAAGTACAGGCAGGTGAGGATTCATGCCTAGACCCCTGGGCAAGTTGTGGCTCCCCAGTAAAAGATGGGGAAGATGTTATGTCCTTCTACCCAGGTGAACCTTGGGTAAGAAGCCAACACGAGCTGCCTTATCAGGCCCATTGGTCCATCCAATGTGTATTGCCAACACCGTCCAACAGCTGCTGTCCAGGTTTCAGAATGGAAACATCCTTAGCCCTACCTGGAGATTACCCTCCAGGGGATTCGACCTGGCTTGGAGCCTTCTGCTGGCCAAGCATGTGCTCTACCCCATGAAAAATGGTCCTTCCCATAGAAATACAGTAAGATCCCCCCCCCCTGGGTTCTGGATGAAGGGCTGACTTAAATAGAAACTTAGGGAGTTGCCTTATACAGTGGTGCCCACGCTGGACGAAAATAATTTGTTCTACGGATTTTTTCGTCTAGCGGTTTTTTTCGTCTAGTGAAGCGGCAATGACAGCCGCGCTTTCGCTAGACGAAAAAAAAAGACGAAAAATTTTCGTCTTGCGAAGCAGCCCCATTGACTTTTTCGTCTTGCGGGGCAGCTTCCGCTAGACGAATGCTGTTCGTCTAGCGAGTTTTTCGTCTAGCGAGGCATTCGTCTAGCGGGGCACCACTGTACAAAGTCAGATTATTGGTTCATCTAGCTTGGTCTGTATTTGCCAACAGCATCTCTCCAGGATTTCAGATTGGATACATTCCCAACCAGACCTGGAGACGCCAGGAACCTTCTGCATGCAAGTCAGGTGCTTTAAAACTGGACCCATGCAGGCTTTGAAACTGTGTCATCAAAGCTGACATTTTTACAGCTTTAATTTCATTAAAAAAAAAAAAAAACCAGCTCTGGGCTTTAGTTGCCCTTTCAGCCTTTGGAGAAATCAATAGTGTCATTTGATAAGCTTGCCAAAAAAAGAACAAGCAACCCAAGTAGAAATCCTCAGGAGGTTTATGTGTCTTATGATGCTGACACAGAGACATGTTCTACAAGAGAGTCATGGTATGAAACTACTTCTCCAGGTAGCTTGTATTAGGGTGGGAGCGGGGGAGGAACCAACTCGAACAAAGAAACTGGGATTTTTAATAAGCATAATTATGGCAGTTAGAAGTAATTGCAAAGGCAGCTGAGTTTCTTCTGAGCAGTTTTTTTTTTTTTCAGATGAGACAATGCAGTTGAACTCCTCTGAAACACACTAATTTTGCGCTTTCAATAGAGGCTTAGCAACTGCGACTTGGGAACACCCATGCCTGATGCATGAAGACCGGTGGAAATGGATAAAGTTGCATGGAATCGCTAAGAGATTCTATCTGAAATTTCTCTAACTGCCCTCAAAATAATCCAGACTGGATTATTGCAATGTGCTATGTGTGGGACTGTCCTCGAAGACAACTCGGGAACTTCAGCTGATCCAAAATGCAGCAGTTCCTTGAATGGTCTTCTGCTTTCGATAAACTCTTTAAGGGGGAAAGGTGATTCTCGAATCCCCAGCTTCTTTATTTCTGTACAGATTCTCTTTAGGGGTCAAAAATCCTCTCAAGGCTCTTCACAGAGGCAACCATCAGAACTAATTCAAGACATTAACCAACTATGCTACCATAGTTAAAGGCAGCAACATATGAAAGTTTAGACCAGGTGTGGGGGACATTTTGGTCCTCCAGATGTTGCTGAACTAGAACTCCCACCATCTCTGGCCATTGGGCATGCTTGCTGAGGCCGATGTGAATTGGGAGATCAACTAAAACTGGAGGGCCACAGGTTTTCCAGAACTGGTATACACCAGCAACCATATTTGGATATGAATTGCTTGGGGAAACAAGGTATTTAAGACCTATTCAAAAACAAACTGGAGAGGAACACACACATATATTTCATTGGAGAGAGTTCCATAGGGATGGGGCCACCACTGAAAAGGTTATGTCTCTTGTGCCCACCATAGATTGGATGGATTCTAGTGATAAACCTTTAAGAAATATCCCTGTGGGCCACACAAATTCATATAGACATAGGTGGCCCTTTAAATAATCTCACCACAATATGTTTATGGCAAGGGTGGGGAAGCTATGGCCCTCTAGATGTTGCTGGACTTCAGTCCCCAGAAACACTGATGATTGGGCATGCTGGCTGGGGCTGATGGGAGTTACCGGTAGAGTCTTAGTTTCTAAGAAAAATATCTGGTGGGCACCAGATTTACCCACTCCTGATCTAAATAGCTTCCCTTTCCCATTGGGGAGAGGGAAGACTGCTGCATTTACTCATCAGTAAGAGATGTTCCTTCCTTATGAGCTAGCTGTTGTATATTTTAAATGCCATCCATCCACTTGCATTTTCCAACATCTGGAGAATGCAGGTGCCCCAGGTCTGGTCTAGATGGACCAATAGTCTGACTCCATATTGAGAAATTTCACATGGTCATGGAATCTTTGATGCCATTGTCCTAAATCCAAAATGGTGCCCCCTTTTATTTGGAGTCTCCATGCCTAGGAATGAACTGTGACTGAAGCTGCTCATTCATCAGTGACTCAAGGCTATCAGAAGGGCCATGCTTTGAAATCCCTGTAATTATCCAAACTTCTTTGTTTACAATGCCAGATTACAATCTCGGTGTAATAGAAGGACAACACCCTGCTTGCTCCTTTCATGTTACTTGTCATGGGTCAGGAGGGAAAAAAATTAATTGCTTCTAGCCTGATTCTTCAGAAATGCTCCTTCTTGCTGCTTCTGGGTGCTTCTGCCATGCATGGGAGAATCTGGGTTGTATCCAAGTTCCATCCTGCACAGAGTAGACCAGGCATGGCCAAACTTGGCCCTCCAGCTGTTTTGGGACTACAATTCCCATCATCCCTGACCACTGGTGTTGTTATGTAGGGATGATGGGAGTTGTAGTCCCAAAAAGCTGGAGGGCTAAGTTGGCCATGCCTGGAGTAGAACCATTGAAATTCAAGTCCATCCTTTTCCATGGGTCTACTCTGAGTAGCATAATGTTGCATACAGCACTCTGTCATTTCAGTTTCTTTTTTTTTCTAGTTTTCAGTTCAATTCACCAATCTCTTAATCATCTATATATAATCTTTGCCATCCTCAGAATAGCACCCTTAATGTTAATGGGAATGACTTACCAATCACATACCATCAGCCCTTGAAGTGTTTAAAGCTAAACCCCTAGCTTTGTTATTATATGGGGCTCAGATTTGGGCAGGCACTCACCTTAGAACTACAGAAGCTGTTCAATCCAAATTCCTAAGGCAATTTTTTCCCCTGTTCCATCCTGTGTTCCCAATGCTTCATTGCACTTAGAGGCTAACCTCCCCTCTGTTGAATTACAGATTTGGCATAAGACCCCACTGGTCTACTACCCTTAGTATCACAAGATTGTCATGAGAGTGCTTGGACTAAACTTGCCAACCAAATTTGTGGAAGTGTGAATTTCTAATTATAGGTATGTTTTAGCTCAGGTATCATTTGGGAAGCACACATTAGGTGGGCACACATTGAAATGTGAATTGAAGCAAATCCCACTCATCCCCATTTTGAAACGGGGAAAAAAAATAAGAACCTGCTGATTTAGGTCAATGGTCCATCTAGTCTCACACTCTTTTCACAGTTGCCAAGCAGATGCCAATGGGAAGCCCTGACTACAACAGCTACTCTCCTCACCTGTGAGCCCCAGAAACTGGTACTCAGAAGGAAACTGCTTCTGACTATGGAGGTAGAGCATGGCCTTGTCCCTCCTTTAATTTTTCTTTCTACTGCTCTTTTAAAGCCATTCAAAATGGTGGCCAGCGCTGTCTCCTGTGGGAGAGAATTCCATACTTCAGCTGTGCCCTGCGTTAAAGTTTTCATTAATTCATAAACAAGCCAAAATGGCATTTCTTCATCTCATCTCTGCACATGATTGAAAGGACCCAGGAGAAGGCAGGAATCTCATGTGATGAAAAGCTTTATTGGAAACAAGGATGTGGAATGTAGCTGCTTGTAACATTACTGACAGGGTGTGAATAAAAAGAATGCAGATGTGGAATGCAGGAAAACGACATACAGGTAACAAAGGAGGTCTGATTTGCAAAGCAATTTGTAAAGTTTATGTGATCGAGAACTTTGAGACACAACAAAAAACTTAATTCCCAAAGGTTCCAAACATCAAAACTTTGGTGTTCACTCCAACTGGAATTGTAGGTGTGTGTGTGTGTGTGTGTTTCAGAGGGGGATGAGCATTTCTCAGAAGAAACGATATGTACTATGCTCAACAATGCTTTCAAATATCTTGAGTCTTCTTGGTCTTCCTGGAGATTTTCTTCTTCTTCTGGGTTTAGCATGGCCCACAACCACTAGAGATGCCGCTGTCATGCCTCCAGTGACTGGATGGGTACGATGATCCTGAGCCGTAGTAACACGGGTCAGTGGAAGCGGGTTGGCAGCTGTAACGGCGCCGGTAGGCATAGCGTGGCTGCTGGCAGCTGGGAGCATAGCACGGGTCGCAGGAACTGTCGCCGTAACCGCAGCGGTACCCATAACCACGTGGTTCGTAGCAGCTTCCGCCATAACCGCAGACACTGCTATATCTACGTGGCTTGTAGCAGCTGCTGCTGCCTTGGCCGGAGAAGTAACCATAACCTTGCGGCTTGTAGCAGCTTCCGTCATAACTGGAGACTGGACTATAGCCACATGGGTCGTAGCAGCTTCCGCCGTAGCCAGAGGTGTAACCGTAGCCATGTGACCTAGAGCAGCTTTTGCTGTAACTGTAGAGGGGACTATGGACACATGGTTCATAGCAGCTTCCGCTATAACCAGAGAAGGATTTATAGCCACGTGGTCCATAGCAGGATTTTCCAGAGATGTAACCATAACCTTGTGGTCTGTAACAGCTTCCTCCATAACTGGATTGGCCGCTGTAGCCACAAGGATCATAGCAGCTCCTGCCAGAAGCAGAGATGGTACCATAACCTTGTGGTCTGTAGCAGCTTCCCCCGTAACTGGATTGGCTGCTGTAGCCACAAGGGTTATAGCAGCTTCCGCCATAGCCAGACACATAACCATAACCTTGTGGTCTGTAGCAGCTTCCTCGATAACTGGATTGGCCGCTGTAGCCACAAGGGTTATAGCAGCTTCCGCCATAGCCAGACACATAACCATAACCTTGTGGTCTGTAACAGCTTCCTCCATAACTGGATTGGCCGCTGTAGCCACAAGGGTTAAAGCAGCTTCCGCCATAGCCGGACACATAACCATAACCTTGTGGTCTGTAGCAGCTGCTGCCACAGTGATAGGGTCTGTAGCAGCTCGTTTGAGAGATGCTATGGCCTGAACTACTGGTGCTTTGTGGTGGATGGATCACTTGAAGGCCACCTGGTGGATAGTGGCTTAGAAGACTGATGCCGATCATCTTTCTTGGAAAGAGGCACACCTGAAACAAAAAAAAAGGAGAAAAATTCATTGGTGGGAATGATCTAGTTCAGGGAAGGACCTGCAACAAGTCGTTGTGCTCCTCTTTGCCCCCTGATCAATTTCCTTTTTTTTTCACTTCTAACTCTCTCCACCACCTTCTCCTAAAGAGCTTCCTACTTTTCAAAGCTGGCAGCAACTATTGGCACAGCCAAACAGCGACATAGCGGGCGGGGGGGCACAGGGGTAGTTGCCCCGGTGCAAATTCTCAGGGGTGCAAAATTTCAACACCTTGTGCTGCCTCAATACAGCTGTGTGCTCTAGTCGCTGAGTCTCAGCTAAATATGGCTTCTTCCAGAAAAGTGACCTCTCCAGAAAACAGAATGACTTCTCTTTTCTTATCTCTGCAGCTGTGATCTCCTGGGTGACACAGATGCCATTGAGCAGTTGAATGTTCATGCATACTGTGTCCATTTCCCTTCCTCAATTCCACATGGTCCCAGGCACTGGCAACCCATGCTATGCCACTGCAGCCCAGGCAGCAGCTGAGGGCCCGCACACTAGTGGGGGCCAGGGAGCATGGCAAGAGTCCCCCTGGACTGGCTCCTCCTGTCCACAATTGTGACAAGCCTGCTCACCTTCCCCTCACTCTGGCCCCAGATGAGATGAACAATCAGTGGTGGCGAGAAATAGAAGTAGCTGCCACTTCTGCGTAGTGGCAGTGATGCCAAAGAACAGCAGCTGCCCTAGAATGGCAGCGAAGAGGGTAGACTCAGGAGAGGCGGACATTAAAGGTGTATTGTCAAAGGACTCCTGAAAACCTGGAGTCACCACCACTCCTCCTTCTTGCACACAGAGATAAAAATCTACGCTCTTGTTCACCCTCAGCAGTTAATGGGATGAGTATCTAAGTTCTACTTCGAGTGGATGCCTTTGAAATTAATGTACCCATTAGGGTGGTTCATAAATTTATTTTTATTTTTTGAAAATGACTGCCTCCAAAGATGTTATCTTACAACACTAGGGATTATATAGCTATATCTGAAATTTCATGCATATCATTTAATATATTGACCTCCTCCACGAAAATAGAGGTTTACCTTCGCCGTTTTCCTATGTCGTGAAGGCTGAAATTTCAATTCAGTGCAGCAGGGTCAAGATATTAACTGATATGCATGATATTTCAGATTATAGCTGATAATCCCTAGTCTAGTAAGATAAGACTTTTGAAGCAGACATTTAAAATAAATAAATTACGAACTGCCCTATTACCCATATAAATCAGGCCCATTGATTTCAATGGTTTACTCTAAATAGGATGAACACTGAATACAATTTTGTGTAGTATTATAGGTGGCTTTTTTGGGGGGGGGATCAGTCTGATGATATCCATGAGCCCCTTCCAGTCCTGTGATTATGTGTATGTGAATTTAGCATCTACAAGAGGAAACCTGGTGAACTGGTCAACCCAGTTCTTTTGTTAAGGTAATGGCCTTGGCTGGCCTCATCAGCATCTCTAAGAGTTAGCTAAAAAGAGATAGGGACAAGTGAACATGCTCCCAGGATGGGGTAGGCATTTCCCTACATCATGTGACCTTGCTGATGCTGCATCATCCTAGGAAGGAGAACAATAGGCCAGGGGAGCTAGTTTTGGTATGTGATGCTGGAAACTGGAGACACAGAAGCTTGCCTTGCTCTGTGCTGAATGCAAAGCTGTGCTTGGGGAAGTCCCTGAGAACCTATTGTGGAGGCAAGATCTGTGGTGTGCCAATGCTGTGAGCCCCTCTATCCTATGTTCAGGTTGTAAATGTGTGTAAATAAAACCCTATACCCCAGGCATAGGCAAACTCCGGCCCTCCAGATGTTTGGGACTACAATTCCCATCACTCCTAGCAAACAGGACCAGTGGTCATGGGTGATGGGAATTGTAGCCCCAAACATCTGGAGGGCCAGAGTTTGCCTATGCCTGCTATACCCCAAAGGCACCACAATCTCCACCGACCTTTGTTCCAAGGAAACTGAACCCTGGGTAAGTGCTGGAACCAATGGAGTATCTCGCAGCTCTGAGAAGAGGCTGCATGCAACAGTATTTATAAATGTGCATGCAGGCCACAATGTTTTGGGGGAGATGCATAGCCCACACAAGGAACCTTGCATATCATAGCCTACAATCGCAATACAATTCAAACCAAAACGAGGCGATTGAAGCAGTAGCTGCAGATAGTTGTTTGAAAACATTGGGGCAGTTAAAAACAAGTGAGACAGCAGTACAGTTCCCAGCAGTTAAAAACTTGTACCTTGTAAATCAGCTCTCCAGCTCAGGAAATGAAGATCTATGTTAGAGGGGAAGTGGCCAAGATAAGCATTTAAAAAATAAACAAACATATAAATAAAAGTGGTTAAAGATTTGCACAGTTGAGGCTGTCGGGGGAAGTTTAGCTGACCAGTGCTTTCACTTTGAGAAGACTCTCTACACCATGGGTAGGCAAACTAAGACCTGGGGGGGGGGGCGGATCCTGCCCAATCACCTTCTAAATCTGGCCTGCGGACGGTCTGGGAATCAGCATGTTTTTACATGAGTAGCATGTGTCCTTTTATTTAAAATGAATATCTGGGTTATTTGTGGGCCTGCCTGGTGTTTTTATATGAGTTGAATGTGTGCTTTTATTTAAAATGCATCTCTGGGTTATTTGTGGGGCTTGGAAATTCATTCATTTCCCCCCAAAAAAATATTGTCTGGCCCCCAACAAGGTCTGAGGGACAGTAGAACCGGCCCCCTGCTGAAAAAGTTTGTTGACCCCTGCTCTACACCTCACTTTGCTTCACGCATGTGCCGGTACTTCCCTTGTGATTCTCCGTGAGACATTTTGCCTTCCAAAGCTTCAGCTCATTAACCTTAGAGGGAAGGATGAATCCACAAGATAGGCAGTCAATGGATTACAGACTTGCTACTAAATTGCCCAGAGCCTTTTACATGGAAAACTTGTGGCTACTTTGCACTTAACCATCTCATTAGTACATCTATTCTGATTGGCAACAAGAATGTAAGGATGAATTGCTTCCATTTCTGCTCTGTGTTCCATGGAATCATAGAATTGTAGAGTTGGAAGGGACCCCAAAGGTCATGTAGTCCAACCTCCTGCAATGCAGGAATGTCAGCTAGATCATACATAACAAATGGCCATCCAACCTCTGCTTTGAAACCTCTTGTGGGAGTATGTTCTACTGTTGAACAGCTCTTACTGTCATAAAGTTATTGCTGCTGTTTAGCCTGAAACTCCTTTCTTGTAACTTGAATCCATTGGTTTAGCTCCTAGCCTCTGGAGCAGGAAACATCAAACTTACCCATCTTCCATGTGACAGCTGTTTAGATATTTGGCAATGGCTACCCTATCTCCTTATGGTGTTGAAGGAGACCTCTTGAGAGTCCCAAGGACTGCAAGAAGATCAAACCTATACATTCTTAAAGAAATCAGCCCTGAGTGCTCACTGGAAGGACAGATCCTGAAGTTGAGGCTCAAGTACTTTGGCCACCTCATGAGAAGAGAACACTCCCTAGAAAAGACCCTGATATTGGGAAAGATGGAGGGCACAAGGAGAAGAGGACGACAGAGGATGAGATGGTTGGACAGTGTTCTCGAAGCTACTAACATGAGTTTGGCCAACCTGCGAGAGGCAGTGAAGGATAGGCATGCCAGGCATGCCCTGGTCCATGGGGTCCGAAGAGTCGGACACGACTGAACAACAACAACCCTATCTCCTTCCAGTCTCCTCTTTACTAGACTAAACATAACCAGTTCCCTCAACCGTTCCTCATTGGGCTTGATTTCCAGACCCTTGGTCATCTTGGTTACCCTCCTCTGCACATGTTCCAGCTTGTCCATATCCGTCTTAAATTGTGGTGCCCAGAGTTGGACACAAGATTCCAGGTGCAGCACCATTCCCATTCCTCTGCCATTTGTCTTATGCCAAACCAACATTACTCGCCTCACTGTCCACTGTGGTGGAACTACATGACGTACGCCATTAATTACACACGTTGCATTGTCTGTACTTTATTCCACCCCCTTTATTTCAGTGCAAAATTAACACAAGCCAAGTGGGAAAGGGAAACCTGATCCATTATGGGTTGTTCACGGTTTGAAGCAGCAACAATAACGAATCTCAATCCTATTCCCTGGATTAATCTCTGTTTCAGTTATAGAATGATGAAGCAAACATCATCTGCTTCTAGATTCAGGTATGTAGCTGTGTTGGTCTGATGCAGTTGCTGAATTACAACTTATTACCAAAATGAAAACTATGGAGAGACCTGGTCTGAATAGAGATATTGAATTCTTTTCTCATTACACATGATAAAGCTATTGAATTATGGTGCTGGAGGAGACTCTTGAGAGTCCCATGGACTGCAAGAAGATCAACCTATTCATTCTGAAGGAAATCAGCCCTGAGTGCTCACTGGAAGGACAGATCCTGAAGCTGAGGCTCCAATACTTTGGACAACCTCATGAGAAGAAAAGACTCCCTGGAAAAGACCCTGATGTTGGGAAAGATGGAGGGCACAAGGAGAAGGCGATGACAGAGGACGAGATGGTTGGGCAGTGTTCTTGAAGCTACCAACATGAGTCTGACCAAACTGCAGGAGGCAGTGGAAGACAGGAGTGCCTAGCATGCTCTGGTCCATGGGGTCACAAAGAATCGGACAGGACTAAATGACTAAACAACAACAAAAGCTATTTTTGGTCATCTGCATACTATCCCTTGCTTTTTCCTGTAGGACCAATTGCAGTTGTTAACAGTAGTTAACAGTTGTCAATAGGTTTTCCATACCCTTTGAGCCTACCACCCATCTCCCACTACCCTTCTGAGAAATATCACCCCACCCCACCCTCCTACTATATATAAGGGTCTGGTGACTTCTGTTTCAGTGTATCTGAAGAAGTGTGCATGGACACGAAAGCTTATCCCAAGAACAAACTTAGTTGGTCTATAACAGGGACGTCCAACAGGTAGAACCCCCCAAAAGGGAGTAAATCACTGCCAGATTTTAACTCTGTGAGTAGATCGCTGTCCCTTGGGAGCTGGCCAACACTGGTCTATAAGGTGTTACTGGACAATTTTTAACAATTTTTATTTTTATATCATCTGCTTCTATTTCTCTTTTTGTCAGAATTCTCTGACATCCCTACAGTTTCAACAGCTTTCTAGCGTCTCCATCCAAGGTCTTTCTTGTTACCTGATCCTTAATAATAATAATAATAATAATAATAATAATAATAATATATGCTAGGGAAGGCCAGAATATCTCTTGTGCAAAGCATGCCAATATGCTCTGCTACTGACTTACGACCCATCCCCAATTAACCTTGACTTCCACCCCCAGTTTTTTAAAAAAAAATATGCACAGAAGCATTTCACAAATTTTAAACACATGAATCAACTTGGGCCTACCTTGATGTCTGAAGAGATATTTCAGATGAGATCTTTTTTTTCTGGAATACTGTTCACCCAGGAGTTCTTTTTTATAGATCTTCACACAGCCTAAGGGACCTCATCTACTAAAAAGAAAATCTAATTAGATGTCAACCCAGTGTTCACACTAATCTCACATACTGGTTCAGTGCTTTTGCACCTTATTAATTTGCAGTTAACATGCTTCTCAACCCTTGTAATTTTAGACTCGCTGGAGAAGGTATTTGCCCTATGTTATTAATACTTTCCCTAAATCCATGCAAACAGACAGGAGTACTGGGAGATGTATCCCTTGCTAACATGCATTATTTTCACCAGGTATCACAAAGGAGATCAAATAAAGTAAAGAAAACAAGAGGGTATCTTTTCTGAAGGCATCTCTTCAAAAGCTCTTAGCTTGATGCTAATGTAAGCCTCAAAGCCACAACCTGGACGTTATAGTTTATAACAAGATGTATGGGGAGGGCATTCTATAAGATGCAATATAGGAACCTAGGAAGTTGCCTTATTGGTCCATATAGCTAGTATTGCCTACACTGATTTGCAGCAACTCTCCGTAGTTTCAGAAAGGGTTCTCTCCCAGCCCTAGCTGGAGATGCTGGGGATTGATGGACCCGAACTCATGGTTTGAGTTAAAAGAAAGGAGATTCCAATTAAGCATCAGGAAGAGAGTTGTGGGCTCTCCTTCTATCAAGGGTGCTTTAGTTGTGATTCCTGCATTGCAGGGGGTTGGACTAGATGACCCTTGGGATACCTCCCAACTTTACAATTTTATGATTCTATGTTTAGTAAAATAGTTTATTCACTAGGTGGCACTGGACTCAGTTGTAGATGGGTGGAGTCAGATGTTTCTGGTGTATTGTTTAAGAGAAGACAGTGGAGGCAGAACATAGCCATTGTAAGAACATAAGAGCCCTGCTGAATCAGCCCAATGAGCCATCTAGTCCAGCATTCTATTTTCACAGTAGAGACATGGGGGGCACTGTGGTCTAAACCACTGAGCCTCTTGAGCTTGCCAATCGGAAGGTCAGCAGTTCGAATCCCCGCAACAGGGTAAACTCCCATTGCTCTGTCCCAGCTCCTGCTAAATTAGCAGGGCAGAAGTGGTTTTGTAGGGACAAAAACTAAGATTATGGCCACTGGTCCCATCACCTCCTGGCAAATAGAAGGGGAAGAAATGGAGGCAGTGGGAGATTTTACTTTCTTGGGCTCCATGATCATTGCGGATGGTGACAGCAGTCATGAAATTAAAAGACGCCTCCTTCTTGGGAGGAAAGCAGTGACAAACCTAGACAGCATCTTAAAAAGCAGAGACATCACCTTGCCAACAAAGGTCCATATAGTTAAAGCTATGGTTTTCCCAGTAGTAATGTATGGAAGTGAGAGCTGGACCATAAAGAAGGCTGATCGCCGAAGAATTAATGCTTTTGAATTATGGTGCTGGAGGAGACTCTTGAGAGTCCCATGGACTCCAGAAAGCTCAAACTTCTTCTTGTTGTTGTTGTTCAGATCGTTCAGTCGTGTCCGACTCTTCGTGACCCCATGGACCAGAGCACGCCAGGCACGCCTATCCTTCACTGCCTCTCGCAGTTTGGCCAAACTCATGTTGGTAGCTTCGAGAACACTGTCCAACCATCTCATCCTCTGTCGTCCCCTTCTCCTTGTGCCCTCCATCTTTCCCAACATCAGGGTCTTTTCCAGGGAGTCTTCTCTTCTCATGAGGTGGCCAAAGTACTGGAGCCTCAACTTCAGGATCTGTCCTTCTAGTGAGTACTCAGGGTTGATTTCGTTGAGAATGGATAGGTTTGATCTCTTGCAGTCCATGGGACTCTCAAGAGTCTCCTCCAGCACCATAATTCAAAAGCATCAATTTTGAACTTATCCATCAAACTTATCCATCCTTAAAGAAATCAGCCCTGAGTGCTCACTGGAAGGACAGATTCCTGAAGTTGAGGCTCCAGTACTTTGGCCACCTCATGAGAAGAGAAGAGTCCCAGAAAAGACCCCGATGTTGGGAAGGATGGAGGGCACAGAGAAGAAAGGGACGACAGAGGATGAGATGGTTGGACAGTGTTCTCGAAGCGACTAGCATGAGTTTGGCCAAACTGCAGGAGGCAGTGAAAGATAGGCATGCCTGGTGTGCTCTGGTCCATGGGGTCACAAAGAGTCGGACACGACTGAATGACTGAACAACAACACTGTGTTAGTTTCCCTGGTTATAATTTTAGCTTTTCTGTCCTGGTTTTGAACATACACACTACATTACCTGATGCATAATGGAGCTGTGTGGCTTTCTGATCAATGTACTGTCATGTCATTCACAGCAGTGGACGTGGTGAGACACAACAGCAGGTGACACTGTGGACATGTCACCATCCAGCACCCTTTATGCATATGAACACTTCCATCCCCTCACAATTCACCCATGAAAGTGGTTGGAAATAACTGCATTTCTTCATATATCCTCAAATTCCATCCCACGATTTTCCAGGGTAATGGGGTTGCAAACAGTTTTGTTTAGTTTTTCTGGAAGAAGTTATCACAGAAAGGAGTGCTGAACATCTGCTACATTTCCAGAAGTGGCTTTTACACTGTGTGAATGCCAAAAATGAGAAAAAGAAAAATAGCAGGTAATGATAGAGGTGCCATCTTCTCGAGATGATTGAGGGGGGCCTGAGGCGGCATCCTGACATCATGTGTGTGATGTTCCAATGAGCCAGGGGACGGAACTGAACACCCTCTGAACATTGAGGGGCCTGGACCCTTTAAAAAATTAAAAAATTGGGGTAGGCCCTAGGAGCTGGCACGTATGGGTAAGGAAATGTTGGGTAAATGGAACAAAGGGTTCTCCTAATGCTGCCATAAAGAAGGCTGATCGCCGAAGAATTGATGCTTTTGAATTATGTGCTGGAGGAGACTCTTGAGAGTCCCATGGACTGCAAGAAGATCAAACCTATCCAATCTTAAAGAAATCAGCCCTGAGTGCTCACTAGAAGGACAGATCCTGAAGTTGAGGCTCCAGTACTTTGGCCACCTCATGAGAAGAGAAGACTCCCTAGAAAAGACCCTGATGTTGGGAAAGATGGGGGGCACAAGGAGAAGGGGAAGACAGAGGATGAGATGGTTGGACAGTGTTCTCGAAGCGACTAGCATGAGTTTGGCGTGCCTGGCATGCTCTGGTCCGTGGGGTCATGAAGAGTCGGACACGACCTGAATGACTGAACAACAACAACAACAAAATGCTGCCATACTGGTGTGGGTCAGCCACCACTTTTGATGGTTGGAGGCAACCAACAATGACCCAGAACTGGGACAAAGAAATACACAACAGTGGTGCATGAGCATGTTGCTCTATCCCTTGGAGGAGGAGATTGTCACACATATGGCCAGCATAGGGTTCGAAGAGGAATCCATTTTAAGCAGATTTCCACTTGGGACTTGAACTCTTCCAACGCAGAATCATAGAATTGTTAGAGTTAGAAGGCACCCCAAGAGTCATCTAGCCTCAGGTGTTGCAATGCAGGAACCACAGCTAAAGAATACAGAACTTAGAGCGATTTGACTTGATTGAGCTCTGCTTGCAGTAGACCACTTATTTTATTGAATGCTGCCTACAGTATGTCCAAATGCGCTGACATTTTTCAATTACAGTAGCACCTCGGCTTATGTTACCCTCGGGTAACGTAAACTTTGGGTTGTGAAAGCGGCAAACCCGGAAGTGTTTTGCCATGCATGCATGCACAGAAACGGTCCCTCAAGTTGCGGAAACCTCGGGATCCGACTTGGAGCTCCGGAATGGATCCCGTCCACACCTGGAGGTACCACTGTATTATTTTTTAAATGGATGACTAATGGAATGCAAAGCGACATACAAAATTATACGCAGAAAAATCACATATATCCTCAAAGTAATATGTATCATTGGTATAAAAATAGCCCTTTAACAGCTGGGACCAGTTTACCGGCGAGATCCCCTCACCCAATATACCTGTCCCACTCTACCACTGCAGAAATGGCACTGTTCCAGCTTGCAAATGATAACCATTTTGCCTTTGCAAGAAATTCGTCATTTATTGCGGCAGCATCCATTCTTCAGAACTCCCTGGCGATTAGCATTAGGCAGATGCCTTCACTGCACTCTTTTTGGCATCTACTAAAACATTTTTGTTTAGACAAGCCTACCCAGATATCTAGAAAGTTTACATTTGTTTTAATTTGTGTGTGGCTTTTTTTTTTTTTTTTTGCTCTACATGGACTTTAATTACTGTTAAAGGTTTTAAATTGCTGTTTATAACCAAGGTTTCCTTTATTTTCCTTTTTACTGATATTTTTCACTGTGTTACTCTGTTCGTAAACTGCTTTGAGTGCTCCTTCGTTTGTTAAAAAAATCAAGCAATATATAAACATTAAGAAATAAACACATTGTGTCTAAAAGCCCCTATACTGTATTTCTGCAGCATAATTTTATATTAACATAAAATTGTTGTATGTATTTGGTCCTTTAGGTATCACAGAGTGTATTATATATTACATAATAATATGTATAATGATGCATATATAAATTATTTCTCATATAATGAAAGATTTTATTTTGAGTTTATTGGACTCCATCATAACTGCATAAACAGGGCCTATCAATGATGACATGGTGTGTTTGAAAGATAGAGGACTTTATTCACTTTTCCTCTACTGCCCACTATATGTCTCAATAAGACCTAGGCTTTTCCCTCTAATCCCGCCGACTATCGCCAGGGACGTTGACAGCGTGAAATACTTACTCGCGGAGGCAACCCCTTGATTTCACGTGGAGTGGCCATCTATACATTACAGGCCCTGGAAACTCAAGACCACCTTTTCGGGTAACTAGCCTTAGCCTTAGTCCTATCCATCTTCCTGACATGGACACTGACATCATGGCCTGCTGTTGTTCTCTATTTTATCTGTATTATCCAGCACGATTTTACCTCCAATGTTTAACTGTATCTGTAGTATTCTTTGTATAATCGCACCAGGCCACTGCCTGGTCTTTTACTATGTGCTATGGCCATATGGCTAATGCAATAAATTGATTGATTGATTGATTGGTTGGTTGATTGACATGGTGTTGGAGATGTATGTAATAAGGGAATTGCTTATTTGCAAACATATATATTTATACAGTGTTGGTAAAAAAAAACTTTGGGGGAATATGGGGATGTATAAATATTATTGTGGAGAAAGAGTTGAAAATTTTGGAAGATAACATCTTAAACTATCTATCTGGTATATGTGCTGAGAATCAGTCAACGCAAATGGGTTTCTCTGTACCCCTACATCTGCAAAAAGATTGATATTGATACATTGGAAGACAAAAATATGCCGCCGCCTCCCTCGATCAATGGATAGATGACATGACAACTCTTGCAAACCATGAATGGATCACTTTCAGATGAAGATTATGCATTGGTAATTTAATGATAGTTGGAACGTGTTTATCAAAACTCTAGGGACCCATGAATCAATTTATACTGAGGGAAACAATACTTTATCCACAACACACACACACACACACACACACACACACACTATATATATATAGTTCTGCAACCTTAATAATGATAATGAAGAAATAAACACATTCTGTATAAAACGTCCTATATTTCTGCAGCATAATTTTATATTAACATGAAATTGTTGCATGTACGTACATGTTTTATGTGTTTGCTAATTTAGGAATTCCAGAGTGTATTATATACTATAATAATATGTATAGGAATGCATTTGATAGTTGAGAACTGTTCATATAGTGGAGCCAGCAAAGAAATCCCATAAACACATCTTTCCTTTACATCAAAGTTAGATAGGCATTAGAAGAAGAAAAACATCCATGGGGATTTAAGGAAAATTCCGAACCCTATATGACATTAATGGGAGCAATTAATGTAATGTGTTGCCTTTACTTTAAGATCATAGAAGGCTAAGGATTAGGATATTTTCTTATTTCTCCCATGTAGGTTTTATTCAGGAAATCTGGAAGATCGCCATGATGATTGTGGCCTGGTTTATGGAAGGACGGGAGATGGTTTGGGTAGAACAACCTTTTTCATAGTCTTCCATCATATAATTTGAAGCGGGTGTACAAAAGGAATGGAACCAGCTATTAGTGAAATAACACAGTTCATTGCGCATGTGGAACATTACCAGGGGCGATGCCTTCTAGACATGTGGTATTAGGAGGACTTTTTCATAACCTTCACCCACTGAAGTGGTAATTAGTTGATATTTGGCATGGTCAAAATGACAAAGTAAATGTCTGGCCCTTTCAGAAGCATAATCCAGGGATTCAACTCTGTTCTCGCTATTGAAGGTTGGCTGCCTTCTCCAGTCAATAAAGGAGACACAAGATTTAATTAGAATGAGGTCTCAACCTCTGCCTTAGGACTGCAGAACGACCTATCACTGGGGACTGGTTAATCCACAAATATCAGAAACAAATGTTCAAACATTTTTCCCCCCTCTTAAACCCCACAATCTAATGTTTCATTACAGTGGTACCTCTGTTCCCGAATGGCTTGGCTCCCGAACAAATCGGCTCCTGAACATTGCAAACCCGGAAGTGTTCCACTTTGTGAACATTTCTTGGAAACCAAACATCCGTTTCGGCTGTTGACATTGTTTCCGGGGCCAATCAGACAATCAGAAGCAGCACCTTGGTTTGTGAATGTTTTGGAAGTCCAACTGACTTCCAGAATGGATTGAGTTGGGAAACCAATGTTCCACTGTATTATTATTATTTATTATTATTATTATTATTATTATATTATTATTAATTAACATGAGATGATTTTTAGCAAAATAAGTGTTAGATGCCCACAAGGGCATGGGTGGGACAGCAGTTCTGCTTCCTTCACAAACAACAAATGTTGGTCTATTTTAATTGAAAAGGAACATGTCAATATGATCAAATCAATAAAGAAATGGGAGGGGGTCATCAGAGAAGCTAAAGGGAATGACTACATAACCCACGAAGCACTGCAGGTGTGCCCAAAATGCATACATGCAGCTACAATTTTGAAATGAGAAACTGCTAATTTCAGCAGCAATTTGTGAGGCACAAGGTCCTGATGTTCTCTCTTCTAGTTCTCTTTGAAAGTTCTCTTTTAAGTAATGGGAATGTACATGCCCAAATAAGGGGATGGGGGGAGCTGTTTGGACTTTGGTTCACATACATTCATGGTAAAATTCAGATTCTAGCAAATTCTGCCAGGAGGAAAAAGGTCAAAGTTCTCAAAACTGATCCCAAAGATTAGACAAAACGAAGAACATCTTCACACGCAGCACATAATTAATGTGATGGACTCATGCTTAGATGGCATGGTTTTAAAAGGAGAATTGACACATTTATAGGGTATTGGTCTATCAACGATCATTATCCAGAACGCTAATTGGAGCCAGGGGTGGTGAAGTGGTTAAAGTGTTGGTCTAGGGTTCAAATCTTCCACTCAGCCACAAAGCTCACTGGGTCTCCTTGACACAGGTAGGTAGCCGTGTTGGTCTGCCATAGTTTTTTTTAAAAAAAAATCCTTCCAGTAGCACCTTAGAGACCAACTAAGTTTGTTCTTGGTATGAGCTTTCGTGTGCATGCACACTTGTGTGTATCTGAAGAAGTGTGCATTCACACGAAAGCTCCTACCAAGAACAAACTTAGTTGGTCTCTAAGGTGCTACTGGAAGGATTTATTTTTTTTAAAAAAAAAAATGGATCTCATTGAGTAGCTCACTATCTCTTATGCAACATCCACACATATAAAGATGCCACTCTAAACAGCAATGGCTACACCCAAACAATTATCAGCACCCTTAACAAACTACATCTCCTACAATTGTTTGGGTAAGCCACACTTGTTTAAAGTGGTATCACAGTTGTTTAAATATATGACATGAATGTGGTCTTCGCCTACTTCACAGGGTTGTGGTGAGGACAAAAGGGGAACATCACCTAAAGGTCCTTGGAGATAAAGTGGGAACAACAACACACCAACAACAACAACAACAACACAACAACATGAACAAACTTCAATGTTTTGGTGGCAGTGTATTTTTATTTATTTATTTTAATACCAGGATTTGGGGCTGGGGGAACAGCAGGTGAAGCTATTCAGCAGTGGTTTGGTGTCTATTGAGACTGGTGGGGTGGAATGCAGGGAAGCCAACAAATTGGTGGAGCCAGAGCCAATGACAGGTGGACCCACCTGATTTGAGCTTTGTCCCCGTCCTCCCCTTGTTGAGTTCTACAAGGGCAACAGTGAGACCGTGGAGGATGGAGCTGGCAGGCAGCCCATTCCCTGGAATGATTGTAAGTAAAAAGGTGGGCAGTTTGTAGGAGCTGGCTAAGGGCAAATTGAGGTTCATGGAGCAGTGCCCCCCTTGTCCTGATGGACCAGCTTCCACTGTCATCCTATCCTGCTTGTGAGCTTACCTGAGATGTTTGCTTAACCTCTGTAAGGAACATGATACTCAGCTAGGAGGTATTTGGTTCTGATTGGCACTACTCTCTCTCTCCCTCTCACTCTCATTGTCTTTTTAGGTTTCCTCAGATTTTAGCATGTAATTAATGAGTTAAATCAGAGGTAGCTAACATATGGTGTCACTCCAGATACTTTCGGGGACTCCACTAAGCCCCTGACCAAGGCCACTAAACAATAGGAGATGTAGTCCAACATTCTATGGAGGACCACACAGGTGAAAGGCAAATGCCTTTGGGGCTATGGGTAACTTCCATTTCAGTGAAACAAGGTTCCACATTGCAAGCCTCTCTAGTAGTAAATAGCCCCATAGGCATGGTATGTGGGTCACATATACCTTTTAGCCAGCATCTGTTTGCAACTCATAATATATGGACTCCCGGAACACAAATTGCACTTAATTTCTTAAAATTAGAGAGACTGTGAGGGTGTGATGATGAGCCCAGCCTAAACCAAATCATCTTTTGAAAATAAGGAAAAATATTTGGGTGCTAATTTTGGCCTTCCGGTTTATTAGCCATCCACATGTTCTCTATACACCCAAGGGAAACTCTATAAGAAAGGCCAGAATCTCTGAGAACTCCCAGAAACATCTCAATGATTTCTATCACCCGTGATCCAGGTGAGTCCACTTTTGATTTCTCTTACCCAGAGACATGTGAAGAACATACTTGACTAAATCAATGGACCTAAGTTTGCACCATAGTGAGATACCTTCCTGAAATCAGCTAAAAGGCAGTGGGGCCAACAGCATTTAGGGGAAAGGGAACTGTCAAGGATGAATGGAATTGTGGGTGAGGAATTAAGGGAGGAAATTTGAAATTCAAAACCAGGGAATTTTAGTTGCCTCTGTTGTTGTTGTGTGTGTTGTTGTTGTTGTTGTTGTCATCATCATCTTCCCTCCTCCTCCTCATTGTGCCTGATACATTAAAGAACAACAAACACAAACACCATCAGATAACAAACTCAAAGAAAGATATGGGGTAGAGAAATCACAGTGCAATGTCCATGTGTTTACTCAAAGCTAATGTGCCTAAATTGAGCCTTATTCCCATGTAAGTGAGTGTAGGATTGCAGCTTCAGGTTGCATGCAATGTGGTGGCTTATCCGATGTGATGCGGGTGGCGCTGTGGTCTAAACCACTGAGTCACTTGGGCTTGCCAATCAGTAGGTCGGCAGTTCGAATCCCCACTACTGGGTGAGCTCCTGTTGCTCTGCCCCAGCTCCTGACAACCTAGCAGTTTGAAAGCACAGCAGTGCAAGTAGATAAAGAGGTACCGCTGCTGCAGGAAGGTAAACGGCATTTCCTTGAACTCTGGTTTCCGTCACAGTGTTCCTTTGCCCAGAAGCTGTTTAGTCATGCTGACCACATGACCTGGAAAGCTGTCTGTGGACAAACGCCGGCTCCCTTGGCCTGAAAGTGAGATGAGCGCCGCAACCCCATAGTCACCTTTGACTGGACCGTCCAGGGGTCCTTTACCTTTAGTGTTTACCTTGTGGCTTATCCACTCTTACCTTCCCTGCGTTTTCCAGGCATGGCCCATGATTTAAAGCTCTGTGTCCAGGTGCCCTTCAAATACGAATCTGTGGAAAACCTGAATTGACATTTGCTCCAATTCAGCTTTAATTGACATTTGCTCTGATTCAGTTTTTGTGTGTGGAGAAAGCTTGGGGCAAACAAACAAACAAAAGCCATGCTGGGACATGGAGCTTTAAAGTGCAGGCATCTGCCTAGAAAGAGTAGGGCAAAAAGGAAATGTGGACAAGTCCATTGTGTCCTCTAGAGTAGACCAGCGGAAATGAATAGAGATGGCTAACTGAAGTGGGTCTACGGTGAACAAACTTTATTTGGCTATCACAGTCTGGTTCTTGTCCCTCTCCTTCCACATTGGCTCAGCTATAAACCCATGCTGTTCCTATTTGCATTAATCTCAATTAACTTCACATTTAATTAAATAGAAAAATAATTGATAGATGGCAGTTAGATGCTAGGTAGATGATAAGTAGATCTACAGAACTATCTTAGGGCTGCCATACGTCCGGAATTTCTTGGACATAACCGGGATTCATCTGCCAAAAGGACGTCCGGGAGGAATTTACAAAAACCAGTCAAAATGTCCAGGAGAGCCTGAGCGTATGGCAGCCCATTTTGGAGGTGTTGATTTGGCAAAAGAAAAAAGAACAGAAAACAAAGAAAAACTCCCCCCCCCCCAAAAAAAGAGCTCAACAACTTGTGTGTCCAGATTTTCACTTTTTGAAATATGGTAACCCCATATATCTATCTACATCTCTACATGACTATTTCAACTACTTTGCTTTTGCTCATATATAGAGAGAGAGAAAGAGAGAAAGCAAGAGAATAGATAGATAGATTAGACAGATAGATCCCTCTATCTATCTATCTATCTATCTATCTATCTATCTATCTGAGCTGAGAACTGCAACAAGGCAATTGGATAAGTCAAAAGCAGGTGGATATCTTATTTCCAAGGCACACATTGGTCTAAGAGTTGAAAGAGACACTTCCTTCTCAGCCCTGAAGCAACTGATGAACCTGCTCAGCAAATGGGGGGTGGGCTTGATTGCTGCTGCTCCGGTTGTTCCTCTTCTTGTTGTTCTGGTTAATAACAACAAGAACATAAGAACTAGAAATGTGGGAGGAATCTGTTCATGCCGTTTCTACAGGCAAAGGGCTTTACCTCTCATTTTGCTTTTTGTTACACCATTCCAGATCCACCTCCAACCCACGAAGATGACTTGCTCCAGACCCCAGGGTTGCTGGAATCCATACAGCTCGAATTGCGGAAACAACAAGGGGAGAAGCTACTCCCGCCCATCGAGGTATAGTTCTGGCTGCTGCTACCCCCCTGGATATGGATATGGCTGTGGATCTGAATCCAGCTGTGGTCCCACTGGCTATAATTCCAGTTCCAGCTGTTACGCACCTCGGTACAGTTCCAGCTGCTGCTCACCCTGCTGTAGTTCCAGCTGTTGCTCGCCTCGCTACAGTTCCAGCTGCTACTCACCCCGCTACAGCTCTAGCTGCTGCTCACCCTGCTGCAGTTCCAGCTGTTGCTCGCCCCGCTACAGTTCCAGCTGTTGCTCGCCCCGCTACAGTTCCAGCTGTTGCTCGCCTCGCTACAGTTCCAGCTGCTACTCACCCCGCTACAGCTCTAGCTGCTGCTCACCCTGCTGCAGTTCCAGCTGTTGCTCGCCTCGCTACAGTTCCAGCTGCTACTCACCCCGCTACAGCTCTAGCTGCTACTCACCCTGCTGCAGTTCCAGCTGTTGCTCGCCCCGCTACAGTTCCAGCTGTTGCTCGCCCCGCTACAGTTCCAGCTGTTGCTCGCCTCGCTACAGCTCCAGCTGTTGCTCGCCCCGCTACAGTTCCAGCTGTTGCTCACCCCGCTACAGTTCCAGCTGTTGCTCGCCCCGCTACAGTTCCAGCTGTTGCTCACCATGCTATGGCTGCTCTTCAGGAAGCTGCTGCCACTCCGGTGGATACCGGAGATACCACCGTAGCAACTCCTCCCCATGTTAAATTGGGACAGGAGTGTCATCAAGACAGGAAGACACAACACAAATAGGAACAAACGATCTGTAATGACTGAGAACAGCTTTCAAAGAACATGGGCTCCCAGATTCTTTCCAATGAAGTCATTTTTTGTGTGTGTCTTCAATACCTCCAAAAGTCAAGAGTTAAGTTTCTTGCACCTTTGAATGGAGGACAGGTTCTAGACCATCCTTCGCCAACCCGGTGTATTCCAGATGTTTTGGACCACAACTCCCATAAGTCCTAGCCATCTGGGACTGTTGAAGGTTGTACTCTGAAACATCTGGAGGGCATCAGGTTGTTGAAGGCTATTCTAGATGTTCTTTATTATATAGCCACAGCATATAATACAGTATATATATTTTTCTCCTTACTAGTCTTGAGCATCCAAGAGATGCAGATAATTATTCTGCTTGTTTCTTTTTGCGGGAGGGGGGGAAATAAGTATTGTACCGTGGTTTTCAAACTGTGTTCTGAGGAAACTTGGGGTTTACAGGCATTAAAAAAGAAAAACGCAACGCAACACAACACAACACAACAGCAACCTCTGTGAGGAGAGCTAAGAGGGCAGGGACTCACTGAAGAACCAGTACTTTGAAATCTCATTCTAAAAAGAAAAATCATTTCCAGTTCCACCACCCCCTTCTATTTCGATTCACAATTCATTCACATGTTCCTTGGCAAAAATAATAATAATAATAATTCAGCTTTCACAAGCTGCTGTGCTAAAGCCCATCTCCACAACAGACATTGTAAGCACTGCTAGACAACTTTAACAGTCATGCCCCCACCAAGCATCCTAGCATGTGTGGTTTGTGGAAGGTTCACTCACTCTCCGAGGTACAATTCCCAGAGCAACGTAACAATCAATCACTCTTCCCAGGGGACTCTGGAGGGGAATAAGGGTCTCCCAATAACAATCAGCACCCTCGACAAACTATACTTCCCCAAATCATTTGGAGGAAGCCACGACTGTTTAAAGTGGTATCATAGTGCTTCAGATGTAAGGTGTGGATGTGGCCAAAGGATAAGATATAGTTAAGAAGAGTAAGGAAACATCAAAACACAGATTGTAATGTGAACAATTGTTTTATTTTTTCCCCTCCAACAACTATGACATTTGCGTTGAAACAGCAGCATCACTTTTCATGTAGTTATAAATGACAAATGCAATGGACACATGCACGCGCGCACACACACACACAATGTGTAATTCAGATATTTTATTTGAATTAGTTTCAATGAATTGGTTAATCCTGAATTAGTTCACTCCAAGCACTCTGCTGTAACAGTGAAAATATAATTACAGCTCACCATTTAGAAGAATGTTCTTGTTGCTGTCTCCACTGTCCCAAAACAAAAGGCAAAGCAAATTTAAAAGGGGGTGACAACTAGTTCTCACTCCACTCACGCCTGCTCCTCCAAAACTATTTGAAAGTGTTCCCCCCAAGATAGGAACCATGAAAACCACTGCTTCTCAAACCCATTTCTGGGATGGCCACCAGCTTAGGGCTATTTTGCACATTATATTGAGTAGCAGGATCATGGCAGCTTTTGTGGTTGCTCCACATCCAGCCAGTAATGTGCAGATCTTTAGCCGGTGTGAGTTTATCACATGAATTTCTGGTGAAGGCACATTCTACAATGGCCAGAACAATTTGCAATTATGCCAGCTTGAATGTGGTTTAGGCCAGCGCATGGTGGTATGAGGAAGATATGAATTGCTAAGAGGAAAAGAAATCATTCCCCTTTTTGCTTGTTGAGATTGTTCATCATGGAACAAAGGGTGGGATGTCAGAAGAAGCCCTCAACATGATCCAGACAAGTGGCTTCTGTTGGAAAGAAAATGATTTCTAGGACACAAGAGGGACCTTTGCATGTTAGTTAGGTAGGGTGGTTGTGCATGTTAGGTGGGTCAGCACATGAGTGAGAAGGAAGGAAGGATTCCAGAGATCAGGAGATGGCCATTCAAGATTAGATGGCATTTTGGGCACATCTAGATTGATCCATGGAGGAGATATCTAGCCACAGCTGTTCAACAGAATAGCTAAGAATTGCACCTCTATGTTCAGAGACGATGGGCTGTATTCAGTTTACTCCTACCTAAGAGTGGAGCCATTGAAATAAATGAGCATGAACATAAAAATCAATCCACCTACTCTGAGTAGGAATTAGTTGAGTGCAACCCATCATATCTCTGATTAATAGATGTTCCTGGAGACTAACCACAAGGGAGTGTATTCTCCTTTTCCACACAACCTTTGTGTATTTCTCTGGGGAACATGGTGAGCCTGTAGGAAACAGGGTGATGGATTGGATAAGCTCATAATATTTTGGTCTCATCCATCATGACACATCATGTTCTTAAGTATCCTTGATATTATGTCTTCTGCTTTGTAATGAATAGTTCTTTCCTCACTTTCTTATTCTCATTAAAGTATGTTGTGAAGCATTTGCCTGTGTTCATCTTTTATCACCAGGGTGGGGGACCTCAGGAACCATGGCTGAATGTTCCCTTTTCATCTAACCCTTTAGACCAGACCACATACCTTCCCTCTGCCCTGGTCGCACCCCTATCCAGCCTTGCTTCACAACCTCCAGCATCCTGTTCTCACAATGACCAATCAGATCCCTCCGGAAAGTCTGAAAGCGGGATCTGAGTGCAACAGCCCACTTGTGATTCCCAGAAACTGACATTCAGAGGCACACTGCCTCCATGTCGACTTCAGTATTTTCCTTCTTCTCCAGGGCGCTGCAGCAACATATACCAGCTGGTATATGCACACTGATCTTCTGGCAAACCACAGCAAGAAGAGCGAGACATCGTAGATCTAATCTACTATTTAGTTACACACAATGTACAGACAAAACCATAATGGCGTCCCTTCTCTCCAGCTCCGAGAGAACAAACAGAACAAGTAAAAGTGAAAGTACATCACAGCGGAAGAAATAAGACTGTCTTCCATTCCTCACACGCTTCTCAGACAGGCATGTGATTTGCAACAATCTCATCTGCAGCATCGGAGGCATGAAATACTAACAAATTCTTACCAGTTAGTTTCTTTAATAAACACAGCGAATGACTGTGAATGGCGGTGCTCCCAATTCATTTCACTCCGCCCCCCTCTGCCCCTATACATCACTCCGACGTCTTGTAATCTGAGTTTGGAGCCTCTGTATTTTCTGTTCTGACACTTTCTGAGCTCTTCTTGACCTTGGGCTAAGCAGAGCAATGCTGTCCAGAGACTGTGAATCTGTTAACTCTCTCTCTCCCAGTGTTTCTTCACCTAGCTGTTCCCCATCCAGTATTTCCCAGCTTCTGCCTTCTGAAATATGTCCCTCTGCAAACCACTGTTCCGAATCTATACTGTCTTCCTGCTCCTGAGAAGATTCAGGATCAGGGGGAGGGGGAGGGGGTGGCTCCCACCATTCTTCCTCAGTGCAGCCCTTTTCAGCACAATCCCTGACATCCCAGCAGCATCGTGGGTGAACATAATCATGGTGGTGTTAGCAATTTCACTCCTCCGCTGCTGCAGAATGAGATTTTTATAATTCACATACCTGTCTGAGAAGACTGTGGGAACGGAAGACAGCCTTATCTGTCTTCTGCTGTATGTATTTTTTTTAATGTACTTTGCTTTTACTTCGTTTTGGTTGTTCTCTCAGAGCTGAAGAGAACGGTCGCCATTATGCCTTTGCCTATACATAGTACGTAAATAAATAGTAGATTAGACTATGACGTTTCACGCTTCTTGCTGCGTTATGCTAGAAGATTAGTCTGCATAAATCAAGCTAGTTTATGTTGCTGAGCACACTGGAGAATGGGGAAGATGCCTTTTACAGGGTTGCGCATACGGGAGGACGCACGGAGTTCTGGGGGACTGCAGGCCCTGGGCATTTCCAACAGGTGGTTGGTAGTGTTACGGAAAAAATCCCAGTAGCCACTGATACTCTCATCCTCTATGAATTTCTCTAATACTCTTTTAAAACCACCCAAGTTGGTGACCACCACTGCCTTGGGGGTGTGAATGTGGCCCTCTAAGCCTCTTCATCTTGCCCTCAAAACTCTCCCCAGGCCACACCCTCTCTATCCAGGCCACACTCTCTATTGATCCTGCTTCACACCTTCCTTTAGTGCTTTTGCCTGGCTGGGATTGTCCTTGAACAGTGATCATGCCTCTTGCTTGCCTGCATGGAGAATAGTGAGAGAGGTGTATGAACAAAACAGCCTCTTTATGAAAAGGGGGGGGGGATCGTATATATTGCTCCACCCACTTTTTATTATGAACCCAGCCGGTATTGGCATGCAGGCCCCATTGTGCATGACTTCCATGTGGATTATTTATTTATTTTAATGCAAATTATGTGGAATTTGGGGCAAACTGTAATTAAGGTTAGGGGAGTGGGGTGAACAATGAAGCAAAACTGGAACTGACACATTTGCCCATACCTATTTATATAGGGGTTATACGCTTAAAAACAAGAAACACGCTATTACACCTACCAGACAAGAACTGGGATTACATTTGGCACTGAAATGTCACCTTAAGGGAGATTTGAAAAGCCAGTTTGGGTGTTCCTCCTTTGGGCAAAACATCTGCAGAATGTTAGGGGAGGCTAAACCTTTGTTTTCATAAGACCAGGGAAGAGAGAAGGGAAGGAGGTGCCAATGTTCTCACCAGATTTCCTCTAAAGCAAATTTCAGCACCTGTTATATCATTCCATTGCTGTTAACCTCCCTTCCCTTCCCTCCCCTTCTGCCCTCGCTCTTTGAGGTCAACCACTTTGAGGGTTTTGTTTGTTTGTTTGTATAAATTTTATGGACTAAATAAATAAACAAATTACCTCTTCCCTCACCGCCCCTCATTTGCTCACACTTGGGCTTCATCCCATTGGACCATTTGATTTATTTCTTTATGGCATTCATTCATTCCATCCATTCCTCTTTACTCCAAAAAGGCCTTACAAAAATTAGTGCCGAGACATGTTCCCTGCCCCCAGGCTTGCAATCTAAATTAAGAAGAGGAGTGAGGAGTGAGGAGTGAAAAGCAATCTATTGAATGGATGCTTAAGTTTACAGTTTTTAAACTCAAGTCTATGCTGGTAGTGGCTTGGGCTGGGGCACTCTTCCTCCCAGGTCAGAGCTGGTGACAATGCCTAGGCGAACAGGACAGGGCAGCTCCTGCCATAAACATCTTCAGTTGGAGCTTGGTGGCTTCAGTGTGACTAGCCCAAGGTCACCCAGCAGCTGCATGTGGAGGAGCGGGGAAGTGAACCCGGTTCACCAGATTACGAGTTTACCGCTCTTAACCACTACACCACACTGGCTCTGGCACACTGGATGAAGTTGTACTGGTGACCTCCCTGGTGGGGAGTCTAGGCAGTGTGTTTGGAGGTCCTGGCAGAGGCAGATTTAGGACGGTGGGAGTGGTGTGGTCTCAGGAGGCATGCAGCCAAGAAGGGTGCCTGGCTTGGGGAAGGAGGAGCGAGGACTCTGACAGGGTCCCATAATCCTCCTTCCTTTTCCCCAAAGTCCGCCATGTGCTTGTTGGCTGAAGACCCCACATTCAGGCCTCACTGATGTGGACCAAAGGAAAGCAGAGCAGTATGTTTGGAACTAGCTTGGCAGACACTTTTAAATATTATGAAACCAAAGTGAGAAGGGAATAAAGGCCACAGTGAGCCAATGAGACAGATGGCAGTGAGGACTTCAGGACAATAATGGGCATATGAAGTCAAGGACACTGAGGATATAATGGGCACATGGAAAAGAGAGAGAGAACAAGAGTAGAATAACTGCCTCTACCCCGTGTTCTTCTACAGCTGTAAACTATGCATTCAAATGAATAATGCTGAACTTTGAAGTAAACATGCGCGTCTTTGCCCCAGGGGCTGTAGGAACAGCACCAACGTGCTGGGGCAGATCCGGGAGCATACTAAACAAATTAGTTGTTGCCTTTCAAGATGAAGAACGATAGCTTTTGCCTTTGGCTTTTACAGCACAAACAGATATTATAAATTCAAGAGGAGGCATTATTAGAAGGGACAGACTTCCAATGGGTAGACATTAGCCACAATATGTGTGTGTGTGTGTGTGTGTGCGCGCACACACACACGCGCACATGTAATAACAGACTGGTTTGGGTAGTAGGTTACCTGACCTTCATTCTTCTAAAATTAAAACAAAAACAAAATCTTGTTTTCCATCATGCCCTCAACTTTTCCTTTTTGTTGCTTTCCTCTCAGCTACAGAGCATTTAACATCCCATTGAGATGACTATATTAATGAACGGGTTCCACAAATCTAACTAAATTGCTTGATCATAGAATCATGATGAGTTGGAGGCCACCTCAAATATTATCTAGGTAAGAACAGGCCTGCTGCTGGGTCAGGCCAGAAGCTTCACAGTGGGCAAACAGATGCCTAATGGTCAGTCCAAAAGCAGAACCTGAGCACTGAGTCCTCTCACTTGTGATTCCCAGCAACTGGTATTCAGGGAGGAATAAAAAAATCCTTTGTGCGGGCCTTTATCCGTGCCATGTATAAATTTATACAAGTTTAGACCTAAAGGAACCAACATCTAGTCTCACAAAGTTAAATTTCTGGAGATCACCAGTTTGATGAAGGCTGCCTTAAGAACATGAGAATAACCCTACTGGATCAGACCAATGGCCCATCCATTCCAGCATCCTGTTCACACACAGGTCAACCTGAAGCCCCGGTGAGAAGACCCTTCTCCTCCCCAGCAAATTGTATATCATTTTTTATAGTGGAAGCCCACTCTTTCAGATTTTTGGATAAACAACAGCAAGGAGGATAAGGCTATCAAATGACTATGGTTAGCCAAGAAGGCGCTCTCTCTCTCTCTCTCTCTCTCTCTCTCTCTCTCTCCAAATATATATATACATATTATCTTCAGGGTGAAGAAGGGGTGTGAGGTTTTTTGTGTGTGTTAATACCCTGCTTGTGGGCATCTCATTGACCACTTTGGGAAATAGGATGGTAGACTAGATGAGCATTTGGCCACATCTACCATATGGTTGCTGCTTTGTTCCATTCACGTGTCTTATATAATTGTTTAAATTTGTTTTTATAAAGCGTGTTCTCCTTCATGGAGATAATAATAATTCTATTATTTCTATTATTTCAACTCAGGATGTGCCTTTAGGGGTCTAATTCAGCAGGGCTCAAGACCTTACAAGCAATTTTTTCAGTGACTTTTCGCTGTTTACCTTGTGACTGTTTGCCAAAAATTCTGGGTCTTCTTCAGTGACTGTAGAACTACACAGGGGCTCTCACACTGTGATCGCTCTACCCTCATTGCTGCCAAGATTCCTAGCTAACGAGTGTCATTAGCCCAGTATTGTGGATTACTATGCCAATTTCAGCAGCTGCCTTCTGTTTTAACACGGCGTGTTCTCCTTCATGGAGAGCATGTGTTGCGCTGGGGTCAGCAAGTCACCCCTCCAGAGTTGGGCGGGAGCGTACAGATGGCCATGGCTACGGTTGGGTCCTTGGTGTTGTTGGGGAGATTTTATGTAGCAATGTGTTGAAGGACAGCCCAGTGGGTTTAAAATGCTTGGCACGCCTTGCAATATTCCTCTTTGCTGTGTGCAACGGATCACACGCCCCCCCCCCCTTGTTTATTAGGCCTCTGCGTTGACCTTGCTATGCCTGTCATGGGGTCATCTGCTTTTGTGGCAGGGGCCTGGTAGGAATTTTTCCAGTTGGCTGATTGGCTGGTGCCTTCTGGTTTTCGCTTACTGCATAGCAATTAGTCACAACTTGTAAGGTTGGGCATTGGTTATTATGTTGGTTGGTGGAGGGGAAATGCTGCTGATGCAAGGGGAATTCCATTAAAGTAATCCAGGGGCTCGCCATGCTTTTGTACGTATCCCCCGGTCGGGGGCCAGGGCCACGCAAGAGCTCTTTGGAGCATTTGGGGAGAGTCACTGGGTCTGACCCCCAGCTCCTATTCTCTCCCCAAAGTGTTTTCCCTTTACTGACGGTCGTCAGTTCTGTCCCCAGTGGGACATATAGTCTAAACCAATGCCTATGCAACCACTCACATATTATGTATTTTAATAAAGTTGTGGCCAAAATTATGCCAAAAACCAAAACCTAAATTACTGTCTGTGGTGTGAGTTATTCTGAGGGGTGATTGGGGACCTCGACATGCAATTGTCAATTATATTATTGGAGCTCACCTAAAGAAGGTCCATAGCTCAGAACAGAGCATCTGCTTTGCAAAGAGAAGGCCCCAGGTTCAGTCTCCAAGAAGGGCCAGGAATATTCCCTGCCACAAACCCCGGAAAGCTGTTGCCAGTCAGTGTTGACAACACCAAGCTAGAGGTCAGGTCAGGTAAGAAAACTTGGGTTGCATCCAAGTAAGTTCTACTCCGGTAGAACGTCTACTCATTGGAATTAATGAACCTAAATCAGTCATGCCTATTAACTTCAGTGGGTCTACTCTGGGTAGGACTTAGTTGGGGGACAATCCCTTATAAATAAATTTTAAAAAATGAGAGTTTCATGGAAAAGGGCATCCACCTATCTGTTGGGTTTGAACCCTGAACAGAAGCATTCCTCACTGTCCTGATAAGTTACCGATCCCATGTCTCTATGGCATAGGCAAATGTGTTTCTGGGAAATAAGCAACAGTCACCATGTGATGATCATTTTGAGCCTTCCCCCGCTTAAAAAAGCACTTCCACAATCCCTGTCCTGTGTCAAAATGAGGAACCATACATCAAGTATACACAAAAACAGTAAAAAAGCATTTTTACTAATTTTCTGCTAAGTTTGAGTTTTATTGTATGGCACAGGAAAGTGTGACGGTGAGAGAAGTCTTCATCATTCCACATGGGCAACCTGTCAGCCCCGTCTTTCCTTTTCCTTCAACCAGCTTCTGCCCGCCCCTCCAGGTAGAGTCACAAGTCAAAAAGGCAAAAGGGTCAGAGTCGCGTCGAGTCTTGAAAAAAGATGCAATTGTCACTGGGTGAAAATGGTGGCTGTCAGGTTTTATTCCCTCAGCATGGGGGGGAAAGAGAGTCCTGGCTCAGTGTTTCAGAAGTGCTGAGTGCCCAAACCACTCATCAAACCAATGGAAAGGGTTTGTTGGTCCTCAGCCTTTCTGAAACCATGTTTAGCCATGGATTTGCTGCTTCGCCTTTGGTCCCATGGGTGCTCTTGCTGGGATTAGCAGGGCCATCCGCAACTTCCGCCATAGCCTCCTCCATAGCCTCCTCCATAGCCTCCTCCATAGCTTCCTCCATAGCCTCCTCCATAGCCTCCTCCATAGCCTCCACCGCAGCTTCCTCCATAGCTTCCGCCATAGGTATGTCTTCTTGAAGGAGAGTTGAGCCGAGCTCCGTACCCCAACCTGTAGGCACCGGGGTCATAGCAGCCCCCTCTGCGGCTGTACCGGTAACCGTAACTGCACGGTGGCATGCAAGCTGGGCCGTAGCCGTAGCCACCGAACCATAACCACCGCAGCCAGAACTGTAACCATAGCCACAGCTCGTGCCCCTGGAATAGCCAGTGTCACTGCCATAGCTACAAGGTTGGTAGCATGGTTGATAGCAAGGCTGATAGCAGCCTGATTGCCTATAGAGCATCATCTTTCAAAATGGGGAGGTGGGTCTGCAAGAAGGGAGAAAGTCAACAGAATTAATTTGGGCGATGCTTAATTCATTTTTGTTCCGCGCTTGTCCATTGATCTCACAGCAGGTTACGTCAATCGATACATACAATCAAACAATAAAATCAGTTGTATCCAGCATAGGTCTGGGTTGTATCTAACGTAGGTCACACTCACACAGTGCATTCAAAGCACAATAATGATGCTTTAAAAAACAATCGTGGCTTTGGGAGTTTTAGTTTGATAAGGGTGCTGAAGCTTGTTAGGTGGCTCAGAGAGTTAACCTCTCCCAGAGTTGTTTAGCAAGCAATCCGTCTTCCCAGGGAACATTGGAAATTGTAGCTCCGTGAGGGGAATATAGAGATCTCCTAACAACTCCCCAAACCCGTAGCAAGCTACAGCTCTACTACTGTGCTTCCCTGAAGACCCTGTCATTCTGGTCCTTAAAAAAACCCAAAGCAAACACAACCCTTCTGTGAATATATGGTGAGGCAGACAAGCAGGACTCTCCACTATTACTCATTATAATTGCAGTTGTAGCAATGCAATTAAAGCATCTCAAACACGTCAATCTTCTACAGTTTATGTTCAAGCTATTTTGCAATGATTTCCTTAGGAGCTCCGCTCTCACTATAAAATTTCTGGTTACTGCTTCAAACATGCGAAGTACAATCTTTCTTAAATGCATTGTACAACCCTATGGGTGTCTACTCAGGTATTAGTCCCACTGAGTTTGACAAGGCCCCTTGGCAGGTTATTGCTCTTGAGTTCAGTAGGTCTTCCTTACAGCTTCAAGACACACTTACCATGGAGTAAGTCCCATTGACACCACTTCTCCCTATATGGGAATGGGATTGTGTTGTGCATCCTAAGTATCTGCAAGATCTCCTGCCCCTGTACAGACCTAAAGGACAATTTAGATCACCTGTGGAAATTCAACTGGGGGAACTGCATCCTGCAGAATATCAAATGGCAGTGACGCCAAAATTGGGATTTTCGAACCATTGGCCCTGTAATTTGGAATATTCTTCCCTCTGATCCATATTAGATTTCCCAGTAAGTCAGTAAGGGAACATTTCTGTAAGTCCTGTTTACTTGCATTCTCAGGGTTTATCCCTTTCTTATTGGACCTATGCTTTTTCCCCTGTGTTTTACACATATGTGTTTATGTTTATATTGCAATGGCCCATTGGCTATATACAAGCAAACTTTGGTAACAGCTACTCTGACCCATAAAATTAGACTGTTTTTATCTGTTTGAATCCCCCAAATCTGTTTCGTTTCCTTTTTAATAATGTTTATACTTTTTTCTTTACTGTTTTCATAATGCATTTTTGTTTACTTGACATGGTGTACACCACTTAGGATTTATTTATTTTTTGAAACATTACATTGTTTAGAAATGCTTTCAAAT
The DNA here is from genome assembly GCF_009819535.1 of Lacerta agilis. Classification (NCBI taxonomy): domain Eukaryota; kingdom Metazoa; phylum Chordata; class Lepidosauria; order Squamata; family Lacertidae; genus Lacerta; species Lacerta agilis. The sequence goes on along the minus strand of NC_046328.1, from coordinate 33,956,239 downwards.
GAATAAAACACTATGAATAAGTGCACAGGAAGCAGGTATGAACATCATCAGTGATCATTTTCAGTTCACATAACATCACAGGGATCTATGAGTCTCACTCCTTTTGGCTTCAGAACATGTTGTGAAATTGGAGGACTAGTTTATTTCTTCCATTTTCATTTTCTACATTCATCCAAGAATTCACACTCCATTTCCCCCCCAAAGCAAAATTCTAGGCATTAGGAAGGCTAGAAGACTTCTTCACCTTCATGGTGGACTAGAATAAGGATTCTCAACAGGTTTAGCTTCTCATTGGAAACTCTCTCTTCACTCTCCCCTTTCCCATCTAACCACCCTCAGATGAAACACTGAGGATTTTATTTTTTTATTTCAGAATGAGAATGTTGAATGAGATGAGCAAAAGTTTCTCTGGTAAAGTTCCACACAGCCACGGGCTGATAGTTGAGTTTGCTGCAAGCTAACATGAAGATTACTCTGTGGGCGAGACCTGAAGGAGGACTTTTGAGCAAGCCAACCCATTTTCACTACAATTCAATCCTACATCTCAGGGACTTTTTCTTCATCTGTAATCCACTCCCTACCCAAGGTGTTCAGACAGCAAAGCAACATTTTAAAATCTTTTTGTCATAATCAAGTCAAATTGCACTTACCAACTTCAAGGAGTAGATGAAGTTGAGAGGAAGAGGGTTTTTTGGGGGTGAAAATCATAGTTGACACTCTTATATACGTTCCTAATGCAGCCTTAGGGGGCTGTGAAGCAGCCTCTTTGTTCTACAAGTCTTAATTATCCAGGCAACCAGAAGATGCTACGTGTAACCTTCTCAAACTGCTGTAATTATTGTCCCTTCTCATTTGAAATTATTACTTGATCATCCAAGCCCTGTGTAATGTAGCATTCTGGTCACACCCCAGACAGATTTAATGCAAACTTCTCGGTTTCAAAGCAATACCAGGAGATATCAAAGAACTTTATAGTCACTAGAGCACAGTAATCTCAAAGCATCTCCGCAGCACAGTTTATTAAAAAAAAAAAAAAAGCCCAGGCAGAGATAAGAGCTGAAATAAAGAATGTAAAAGAATCGGGGGCTTGGATTGCAAATCTTTACAGACAATCCATGTCTACATTTCTACTTGCTCGTTCCACATATGGTTGTGGTATGTGAATGGTAGCAAGATATGTGAAAAATGTGAGGCACATGACAATTGCTGTCACAAAATTCCTTCTTATCCCAAGATTGCTTCCTAAATTATTGTTGTTGTGTTGTTGTTGTTGTTGTTGTTATTTATTCTGCCCTATACCCAGAGGAGTGTTGAATGTGACATTGAAACATCCATATTCTTTATTTTGTTTTATTTTCATTATATCCCACCTTCCCCGAGGAGCGCAAAGTGGAACACATGGCTTCTCCACCTCCTATTTAATGCCCACAACAACCTCTGGCGAGGTAGGTTAGGCTAAGAGATAGTGACTGGCCCAAGGTTGCCCAACGAGCTTCATAGCCAAGTGGGGATTTGAACACTGGTTCCTTAGGTACTAGTCCGAAAGCCTAACCAATACACCACACTTGTACTTGTAGGATAAGGCTCCCAATTGCTACTAAACCTGTTCTACCTCCACTGTCAGAGGAGGGTGCTGTTGTTCTCAGCTCTTGCTTGTGGACTTCCCAGATTCTCTGGCTGGCCACTGTGAGAACAGAAGCGGGACTAGATCATGGAATCATAGAATTGTAGAGTTGGAAGTGTCCCTAAAGATCATCTAGCCCCAATCCCCTTGCAATGCAGGAATAATAATAATAATAATAATAATAATAATAATAATAATAATAATATTTATTATTTGTACCCCGCCCATCTGGCTGGATCTCCCCAGCCACTCTGGGCGGCTTCCAACAGAAATCAAATACAAAAATATCAAACATTAAAAAACTTCCCTAAAAAGGGCTGCCTTCAGGTTTTTTCTGAATGTCAGGTAGTTGTTATTTCCCTGACCTGTGATGGGAGGGCGTTCCACAGGGCGGGCGCCACTACCGAGAAGGCCCTCTGCCTGGTTCCCTGTAGTTTTGCTTCTCGCAGTGAGGGAACCAACAGAAGGCCCTCGGCGCTGGATCTCAGTGTCCGGGCTGAATGATAGGGGTGGAGACGCTCCTTCAGGTATACAGGACCGAGGCCGTTTAGGGCTTTAAAGGTCAGCACCCAACACTTTGAATTGTGCTCGGAAACGTACTGGGAGCCAATGCAGATCTCTCAGGACCGGTGTTATGTGGTCCCGGCGGCCACTCCCAGTCACCAGTCTAGCTGCCGCATTTGGATTAATTGCAGTTTCCGGGTCACCTTCAAAGGTAGCCCCACATAGAGCGCATTGCAGTAGTCCAAGCGGGAGATAACCAGAGCATGCACCACCTTGGTGAGACAGTCCGCGGGCAGGTAGGGGTCTCAGCTTGCGTACCAGGTGGAGCTGGTAGACAGCTGCCCTGGATACAGAATTAACCTGCGCTCCATGGACAGCTGTGAGTCCAAATGACTCCCATGCTGCGCACCTGGTCCTTCAGGGGCACAGTTACCCCATTCAGGACCAGGGAATCCTCCACACCTGCCCTCCTCCTGTCCCCCAAAAACAGTACTTCTGTCCTTGTCAGGATTCAACCTCAATCTGTTAGCCGCCATCCATCCTCCAACCGCCTCCAGGCACTCACACAGGACCTTCACGGCCTTCACTGGTTCTGATTTGAAAGAGAGGTAGAGCTGGGTATCATCTGCATACTGATGAACACCCAGCCCAAACCCCCTGATGATCTCTCCCAGCGGCTTCATATAGATATTAAAAAGCATGGGGGAGAGGACAGAACCCTGAGGCACCCCACAAGTGAGAGCCCAGGGGTCTGAACACTCATCCCCCACCACCACTTTCTGAACACGGCCCAGGAGGAAGGAGCGGAACCACTGTATAACAGTGCCTCCAGCTCCCAACCCCTCTAGCCGGTCTAGAAGGATGTTATGGTCGATGGTGTCAAAGGCCGCTGAGAGATCCAGCAGAACTAGGAAACAGCTCTCACCTTTGTCCCTAGCCCACCGGAGATCATCGACCAGCGCGACCAAGGCGGTTTCAGTCCCATGGTGAGGCCTGAATCCCGATTGGAAGGGATCCAAATGGTCCGCTTCTTCCAGGCGTGCCTGGAGTTGTTCAGCAACCACCCGCTCAATCACCTTGCCCAAGAATGGTAGATTTGAGACTGGGCGATAGTTGGCCATATTGGCCGGGTCTAAAGATGTTTTTTTAAGAAGCGGTTTAATGACCGCCTCTTTCAGCGGGGCTGGGAAGGCTCCCTCACAGAGGGAAGCATTCACCACCCGCGCAGCCCATTGCCCAGCCCCTCCCGGCTAGCTTTTATAAGCCAGGATGGGCAAGGATCAAGGAGACAGGTGGTTGGTTTCACTCGTCCAAGCAGCCTGTCCACATCCTCGGAGGTAACAGACTGAAATTGATCCCACGCAACTGGACTAGACAGGACTCTGGCACTCTCCCGCCCTGGCCCTGCTCCCACGGTGGAGTCTATCTCTTTCCGAATCTGAGCGATTTTATCCGCAAAAAACTTTGCAAACGCATTGCAGGAGATCTTGGGGTCCCTACCAGGCCCCGATGACGAAGGTGGCTCTGATAGATTCCGAACCACCTGAAAGAGTCTCCTGCTGCTATTTTCCGCAGATGCAATAGAGGCGGTGAAGAAAGTCTTCTTTGCCGTCGCTATCGCCACTTGGTAGGCTCGACGTTGAGCTCTAACCTGTGTTCGGTCGGATTCAGAATGGGTTTTCTGCCACCGGCGCTCTAGCCATCTCAACGATTGTTTCATCGCCCTCAGCTCCGGGGAAAACCACGGGGCTGTCCGGGCTCCATGCAACCGGAGAGGGCGCTGCCCCATACAGCTGCCCCATACAGCTGCCCCATACAGCTGCCCCATACAGTGAGCAAACTTGCAACCTTGGCATTATGATCACCATGCTCTAACCAGCAGAGCTGGGCAACTGGTTTTATCCAGTAGCCTCTTCTTGATTCCAATGATTACAAAAAGGAAAGGCCACCTCACATTTAAATGCTTGAAAGTATTAAGAAATGTTAGCAAACCTCAACTATAAGGACCCGTAAATCGTCAGTGGCCAAATCTGACAAACGTGTTGCTCCTTTAAAAGCCATCCAAATTGGTGGCCATCACTATTTCCTGTGGCACTAAATTTATGAATGAGCTTCCTTTTATCTGTCCTCAGCCTCCCACTGTTCAGCTTCTTTTGAGTTCTATTGAGTTCTAGTAGTGTGATGAGAGTAGCAGGTGGTGGTGACAAGAGATGAAGTTCTAGGCCAGAGATAGGTAACCTCCACATGTTCCTCTACTCCAATTCCCATGAGCCTTAGTTTTCAGGGCAGCTTCCAGATCAGGAGGGTCCACAGACTGAAGGTTCTCCAGCCCTGGTACTGAAGGATAAGTATTGTTGAAGAACAATGGTTTCTGGATTAGATTTGGAATCAAGCGCTTGGTTTTTTGATACAGGGTGGATCACTCAGGCGAAACTCAGTATCAGTATGTGAGGCAAAACACTAAGCTAGGATTCCTGTCCCATACATCTAGTTCATGGATGGTGGTGATGTTGATGAAATATTCATACAAGTTCCCCACCAGCACAGTTCAGTAAAGCGAGTTCTCCTTCATGGAGAGCACGTGTTGCGATGGGGGCTGACAAGACACCCCTCTGCTGCTGGGCGGGATAGTATAGATGGCCATGGCTGTGATTGGGTTCTGTTGGGTTGTTGGGGAGATTTCTATGTTGCAATTTTTGATGGACAGCCCAGAGGCTATATATATTCCTTGCACACATCGTGAGCCCCTCTTCGCTGCGTGCATCGGATCACCTGCCCTCCCTCCCTCCCTATAATTAGGCTTCTGCGTCTCAACTTGCTAGGCCTGTCATGGGGTCATCTGCTTTTGGGGCAGGGTCCTGGTAGGAATTTTTCCATTTGGCTGATTGGCTGGTGCCATCTGGTTTTCGCCTACTGTGGAGCAATTAGTCACAACTTGTAAGGTTGGCGGTTAGGCATTGGTTATTAAATTGGTTGGTGGAGGGGAAGTGGTTGGCTGTGCCTGCCCCTCCAATGCTGCTGCTGCGCGGGGAATTCCATTAAAGGCTCTCCATGCTTTTGTCTGTACCCCCTGGTCAGGGGCTAGGGCCATGCAAGAGCCCCTGGGAACATTAGGGGAGAGGCAAGGGTCCCGGGCCCCCTGCCCCCATTCTCTCCCCAAAGTGTTTTCCCTTTACTGACTTCCACAAGGCGGGTGGATTTTAGGCTGTCCCTAGGAGGGGACAGATAGTCAGAACCAATGCTTAAGCAACCACTCACATTTTGTATTTTAATAAAGTTGTGGGCAAAATTATGCCCAAAACCTTAAACTTAAATTTCTGTGTGAAGTGTGTTTTATTTGAGGGGTGGCTTGGGGACCTTGACATGCAACTGCTTTCTTGCAGACATCTTCAGCCTTTTCAGATCCAGGGCCCTCTTTTAACACACGTATTTTGGGATCCCAATGCTTAATCCCTTTACCATATATTTGCTTGGCAGTAGTGCTCCTTTTCTAACTGACTTTGGATCAGGCCACAACTCACTATCGGATCCTGGCCCAGTAGTTGAAAACTAGTACATATCCCTGAAGTAGGACCCAATTTCCTTCACTTTCTGCTCTTTTCCCAAAGAGACAGCCTCTCCCATCTCATTCCCATCTCATTCTCTACACTACTCTAGAAGGCACAGTTGCCCTCTAGTGACACCTCAGAAGAGTAACTGGTTTTTCTTCCACGGTGTATCGGCTAGACTCCCTTTGCCACCTTGAGACTGACACACCAAACATGGGTGGGGGCTGTGAGATATTTTCAGTACAACACAGCCCCGAGGGCACTCAACCTGTTCAGGGTTGTTGTGTACACAAACCAATATCTCTTAGCATTGTCACATAAAGAGGATGTTGTTGGGATCTATTTCTCCATATTAATATTGTGGTGATTCACGAAACTGCCCCATCAGGAAGCCTCCTAATCTCCTGTCGCATACCCAGATGCGTCATTTGCAAATATGAAATGATTGGTGTGCTGTTGGAAAGACACCTCAGTTGTTGATTTAACTTTCCATCACTGATGAAGGATGATCTATATTTATTTAACATTTATGCTCTTGTTTCCCAACATTTTAGAGGCTGTACGTTTTACAAAACCTAAAAAAAACGCAACTGGATCAGTTCAGCTTTCCATCTTCTCTCTGACACCCACTAGGATTTCTCTGTCTTCTTCTTGTTTTCCCTCTTGCTTAAAACATAGCTGAAGATGCCCTTTTTATTATATTTAACCTCTCTAGCAAGCCTGAGCTTATTCTGAGCCTTGGCCCACCTGGCCTTCTCTCTACAACTGTTGGCTAATCATGTATACACTTCCTTCATGATTTCCTCTTCCCCCCATATCTTATCCATGCCCTTCTTAAATCTCAGCTCATCTGTAATCTCCTTATGCATCCACACTCGTTTCTTTAGATGCCTCCCACTTTTCTTTCTTGCTGGAATTATCTGCATTTGTACCTACTCTATTTCACCATTATTCATTATCCATCCAGGATATTGGACTAGATAGGCCATTGCATTGAGGCAGAAGGCTCTACTTATAGTTCTTATGACCACAACATCTTGGAGAACATGCCCCTGTTATCACCAGAGAAATAAATACACCAAATGTTTGTGGCTCTATGGATTATGCTTCCTGTTGTTGTTGTTGTCCAGTCGTTCAGTCGTGTCCGACTCTTCGTGACCCCATGGACCAGAGCATGCCAGGCACCCCTACCCTCCACTGCCTCCCGCAGTTTGGCCAAACTCATGCTAGTCGCTTCGAGAACACTGTCCAACCATCTCATCCTCTGTCGTCCCCTTCTCCTTGTGCCCTCCATCTTTCCCAAAATCGGGGTCTTTTCTAGGGAGTCTTTTCTTCTCAAGAGGTGGCCAAAGTACTGGATCCTCAACTTCAGGATTTGTCCTTCCAGTGAGCACTCAGGGCTGATTTCTTTAAGGATGGATAAGTTTGATCTTCTTGCAGTCCATGGGACTCTCAAGAGTCTCCTCCAGCACCATAATTCAAAAGCATCAATTCTTCGGCGATCAGTCTTCTTTATGGTCCAGCTCTCATTTCCATACATTACTACTGGGAAAACCATAGCTTTAACTATTGGATATAACCCATTAAATACAATAGCAAATCAGGGTCTTTTCCAGGGAGTCTTCTCTTCTCATGAGGTGGCCAAAGTACTGGAGCCTCAACTTCAGGATCTGTCCTTCCAGTGAGCACTCTGGGCTGATTTCTTTAAGGATTTCTTTAATGCTACCTAGAATCAGTTAATACCTTCCAGTGATCAGACGTCCAGTAATTGCAAACAGAGAAATCCAGCAATGTCCATTATAATTTTATTACAGTACATTTATAACATTAGCCATTTCATTTATTGTAATAATTTATTACAATAAATTTATTGTAATTTATTGTAATAATTTATTACAATAAATTTATTGCAATTTATTGTAATAATTTATTGTAATAATTGTAATAATTACATTATTGCCGTGTCCGTGAGGTGTGTTGTCATGCATATGAGTGTGCTAAGCTATTCTCCACACGGCATGCACATCGGTTCTGAAAGTGTCAATTGTGGCTATGTTCAACTCTCCAGCCATCTATATAATCTCACAAGGTGAACATGGACCAATCAGACACTTCTCCGCAGCATCACCCCTCTCATGTTGCTTTGAGAATATAATGGGATAGCCTCTGAACAAGTTTTAAAGTGGATGATTGAGGTATTATTCACAAGGCTTTGAAGCTTGTACATGCATCCATGTCATTACTTGTGCAGGCATGTGAGAGTCTAATTTTGGACTGGTGAAATAAATAAATAAATAATGTGTCTTGCTGATGTTTTTAGAGGCAGCTCTGTTATTATTTCCCAATGGATTTAAGTCAATGGAAGACATAGAATGAGAGCCAGTGGTGGTGAAGTGGTTTGAGTGTTGGACTTGTACCTAGGAGACAGCTGTGATGTTCACTGGGTGACTTTAGGCCTGTCACTGTCTCTCAGCCCAGCCTTTTTGACAGGGTTGATGTAAGGATAAAATGGGCCAAACAATTTTGATACTGTCGGGATGAAGACGTCAGCAAGGCATTAAGTGATAAGAGAAAAATGAATGACAATAATAAATTGAATATGCAAAGCACATTCTGTGCAATTTGTCCTCACAGTAACCCCGGGAGGTTGTTCCAGTTCGGAAGGTTGTTCCAGTTTCCTGACGCAAGGCTGAAAGATGTTCTCAGAGAGAGATGTTTCAGTTACAGGTGGGTAGCCGTGTTGGTCTGCCATAGTCGAAGCAAAATAGAAAATTCTTTCCAGTAGCACCTTAGAGACCAACTGAGTTTGTTCTTGGTATGAGCTTAACAAACTCAGTTGGTCTCTAAGGTGCTACTGGAAAGAATTTTCTATTTTGCTTCAGAGAGAGATGAAAGTGAAAGATAAAGAGATAAACATCCAGAACATAAGAACATGTGGATTTGGCATCCTTCTATAGCTTCTCACCGGTTATGTTCATTCTTGGATTGGACCACCAGCACATAAACCACTCAGAGCCCTTGCTGGTACCTTCCAGATTCCAATTGGCCGAGTAACTCCAAGTGAAACCAACTGAGATTGAAATGAGGCTGTTATGAAAACATAATTATCATCCACTGACAGGGAAAAGATCCCGGATTGAGTGTGACAATGCCCTGGAATGTTTTCCTCTCTTCACAACACATCATTCCTCCAAGGTGCTCCTTGCCTCAGGACGTTGTGAAGAAATCACTTCCATACATGATTGTAAAATGCCGCTTGGCTAAATCCTTGGGAGATAGGTCATTTATAATTGCATTTTTGTGGGGCTTTCCCCATTCATCTATGCATCAAATTCATTTCCTCAAATAGTTAGCTTGTTTAGACTTTAACATTTACTCCTGCTCCAGTGTGCTGCCCCTGCTGGTGTTTTAAGCTGTGTATACATGGGATCTTAAAAAGCAGAGACATCACCTTGCCGACAAAGGTCCGTATAGTTAAAGCTATGGTTTTCCCAGTAGTAATGTATGGAAGTGAGAGCTGGACCATAAAGAAGGCTGGTCGCCGAAGAATTGATGCTTTTGAATTATGGTGCTGAAAGAGACTCTTGAGAGTCCCATGGACTGCAAAGATCAAATCTATCCATCCTTAACTTGGTTCCCTGTAACTTGGCTTCTTGCAGTGAGGGAACTGCCAGAAGGCCCTTGGTGCTGGACCTCAGATCAGTGTGGGTGGAGATGCTCCATCAGATATACTGGACCGAGGCCGTTTAGGGCTTTAAAGGTCAGCACCAACACTTTGAATTGTGGTCGGAAACGTACTGGGACCTAATGTAAATCTTTCAAGACCAGCGTTATGTGGCCTCAGTGGCCGCTCCCAGTCACCAGTCTAGCTGCTGCATTCTGGATTAGTTGTAGTTTCCGGTTTACCTTCAAAGGTAGCCCCACATAGAGCGCGTTGCAGTAACCCAAAGGAGAGATAACCAGAGCATGCACCACTCTGGCGAGACAGTCCGTGGGCAGGTAGGGTCTCAGCCTGCATACCAGATGGAGCTGGTAGACTGCTGCCCTGGACACAGAATTGACCTGTGCCTCCATGGACAGCTGTGAGTCCAATATGACTCCCAGGCTGCGCACCTGGTCCTTCAGGGGCACAGTCACCCCATTCAGGACCAGGGAGTCCTCCACACCTGCCCGCCGCCTGTCCCCCCAAAACAGTACTTCTGTCTTATCAGGATTCAACTTCAATCTGTTAGCCGCCATCCATCCTCCAACCTCCAACAGTTCATGAATAAGGACTTTATGACTGGCCAAATATTGAACTGGGAAATTGAATATTGACCTCTAGGTGCTCTCCAAGGTTTCAAACTTGGATACTGGACCTGGAGTTCCACTTTGTTCTCTGAGCTTCATAACAGCAATACATCTGCCGGTCTCTCAGCAAAACAGCTGACATTAAAATGTAAGAAGAGCCTGCAGGATCAGACCGATGGCCCATCTAGTCCAGCACCCTGCTCTCACAGTGGCTAAACCAGATGCCTCTGGAACACGAGCAATCAGTAACCAACCACAAGAGCACCTCTTCTCTCCTCTGGTTTCCAGCTATTGGTTGCATAATAGGTTCAGGGACCCCCACGCACCATAAGTTGAATCCCACAGGAGGAGGGAGCCATATCTTGATTCTACAGCACATGAACAGAATACTTACTCTACTACATTCATGGACAGAATTATGCAAAAACAACAGCACACACCCTGTTTAGCACAACCTCCCATTTCACAGCTTTGGTGGTTGATTTTTGAACTGTTAAACAGCACAACAGGTCTGGGGACAACTGTGCTTGTGCTGGTGCACCTCAGTACTTCAGGTTTTCTTCCTTGTTTTCCACTCGTGGGACCAGTTCCAAGCTGAAGCCACCTTAATGCTTGCTTGGCTGCTTGAACATCAATTACTAGAGTGCCACTTCCGTTCCTCCCCAATCCATGACTTCTTATCTAGATAGCAAATGATGCTGAATATGTACTGAGACCCAGCTATTCTGTAATAAGCCCAAGAAGATTGCGGGGGGAGATTAAGTCTTTGCAAATCAAGTTTATTTCCCCTATCCTCAAAGTCATCACGGTTAGGTTATTAAACACACCTGACTTTGGAAGAACACAAGGCAAGCTATTCCAGGACACTTTGGGTTGCGCCCAAATTTAGTCCCACTCAGAGTAGCCCCATTGAAATTAAGAAGCATGTCTAACACACACCGGATAATTTCAGTTTGCTTCTTCTAAATCAGGCATGTCCAAAGTCCGTTTCAGGGACCTAATCTGGCCTGCTGTTTGGCTTAATCCAGCCCCTGTGGCAGTTTGGGGTAAAATTGTAAAAAAAAAAAAGCCCAAGAAAAGGTAAAGGTACCCCTGACCATCAGGTCCAGTTGTGTCCGACTCTGGGGTTGCGGCGCTCATCTCGCTCTATAGGCCGGGGGAGCCGGCGTTTGTCCACAGACAGCTTCCGGGTCATGTGGCCAGCATGACAAAGCCACTTCTGGCGAACCAGAACAGCACACAGAAACGCCGTTTACTTTCCTGCTGGAGCGGTCCCTATTTATCTACTTGCACTTTGATGTGCTTTCTAACTGCTAGGTGGGCAGGAGCAGGGACCGAGCAACGGGAGCTCACCTTGTGGCAGGGATTTGAACCACCGACCTTCTGATCAGCAAGCCCTAGACTCTGTGGTTTAACCCACAGCACCACCTGGGTCCCTAAAAAAAAAGCCCAACAACTTTGGTTGGCCCATACGCATGTTCACTTCATCAAATCTGGCCCTCTTTTGGGCACCCCGTTCTAAATTTTCTGCATTATATCCAACTGAGTTATTCTAAGTAGACCCATGGAGGGTGCATGTAGACTCAGGGAATTATCATATTACTTTTCCTGATTATAATACTTCTGCGCTATTTTCTAATATTCATTTCACATGGCAGTACCTATTGTGTTATGGAAGGATGGCTTTTGATCAATATGTTGGCATGTTGTGCTAACCAGTGGGTGTGGAGTGACACAATGATCATCATTGGCCACCCTTTCCACACATGTGTGTTTGTGTTCCCCTATGATTCCCCCATGAAAACACCAGGAAATAACTTGATGCCAGTATACTGTCCCAAATTCTGTCACATTTCATAGAAGATGGAGCAAGCTTGTTTTCTACTGCTCCAGAGGGTATAACCCAAACCAATGGATTCAAGGTAAAGGTAAAGGTAAAAGGTAAAGGACCCCTGGATGGTAAAGTCCAGTCAAAGGGGACTCTGAGGTTGTGGCGCTCATCTCCGAGGGAGCCGGTGTTTGTCCACAGAGAGCTGTCTGGATCATGTGGCCAGCATGACTAAGCCACTTCTGGCGCAACGGGACACCATGATGGAAGCCAGAGTGCACAGAAACACCTTAGCAGGACCTATTTATCTACTTGCACTGGTGTGCTTTCGAACTGCTAGGTTGGCAGAAGCTGGGACGGAGCAACAGGAGCTCATCCCATCTCAGGGATTCGAACCACCAACCTTCCGATCGGCAAGCCCAAGAGGCTCAGTGGTTTAGACCACAGCACCACCTGTGTCTCTATGATTCAGGGTACAAGAATGGAGATTCCAACTAAAAATTAAGAAGACCTTTCTGGTGGTAAGAGCTGTTCAGCAGTGCAATGGACTACCTCAGAAGGTTTTGGACTCTCGCTCCCATTCAACCGAGGTTGGATGTCCAACAAGGGTCTAATGATTGTGTACTGACTGACGGTCGAATAAATTTTATTGATTGATTTTATTACAGGGGTTTGGACTAGATGACCTTTGGGATAACTTCCAGCTATGATTCTATAATAAAATAAAATAAAAATGTTGCAAGAATAATAATATATTGTCAGTATTGTCAGTTTTTCCATCCTTGATGACAACACTTTAGAAGTTTGGACTCCTCCATCCATCCTATTACCAGATGAGTCAGCAAGGAGTCGGTGTTCTCTTTGATGAAGCTCAGCTTCACATGTTCCTGCCGATTTAGACACAGGGCGGGGATTACCTGATTTGAAGGGTGTGGCCCCAAGACCTCAAAGATCTCCGGTGCATGAATCATATGGTGCTCAAAGCCCTGGCAGCGCAAAATATCGTATTAAGAACCAGTTGTTAACTTGTATTTATACATGTCAATGCAATATAACAACTTTGACCTTAAAAAAAAAATATTGATGGTGTGCAACGACATGTTCTCTAGCACAGATTTTCTTTATTTCTTTTTATTGCCTTGGTGGCTCACCGTTTTTCTTTCCTTCTTCAGGGAGTTCAATGGGGTGTTTATTGTTCTCTTGTTCTTTATTTAATCCTCAAAAGAATCTTGCAAGTTAGATTGGGCTGAGAGGTGTTGATTGACCTAAGGTCACATCCGGTGAGACTCATCGCCTCTCCCAAGTCCTAGTCCAACACCTCCCCCCCCGCCCAATCAAGCAAGGTATAAATTTATGAATTAAATAAAATATCAACTTGGGAATGGCAGCCCGGGATGCAAGGGGCATTCCGCCCTGACAACCCCTGTGGAGATTTCCTGATTTAAAGCAAGAAGTGGCATTTTTTTTCCACCCTGCAAGAAATGTTGATAGGTTTACTCCACCCTACCCCATTTCCCCTTTTAATTTATGTATTTGTTCATTTCTTTTTTCTTTTTCTTTAGTGCATTGAATATCTGCCTGTCACCCTAAGGGCCAAGGGTACATCACAACCATATCAAAATGGGGCCTCGAAAATCACTCAGAGCAATCCTCCTTTGAAATTGAATCATGCCTTTTCCTTTGAAAGAATGAGCAATATAGGTTGCATCCGGGTAAGACCTGCTCAGAGGAAACCCCTGAAAATAAACAGAATTGAATTTAGTTATTTCTTGCTTTTCTCTCCACAGAGCTCAAGGTGGCATATACAAATTGGTCAAGGTAGCATGAGGGTTGTGTTGTTGCTGGATATTATTATTATTATTATTATTATTATTATTATTATTATTATTATTACTATTTTAGACTAGCGGGCTCGGCCACGCCTTGCTGTGGCTCTCCCCCCTCCCCATTCTCGCCTGGTTTCCCACAGATTATCCCCACAAACTTCCATGTGCCCCATTTCAGTCTTCCCTCCCCCCCGTTTTCGCCTGGTTTCCCACACGTTATCCCGATGAACTTAACCCTGCCTCCTCTCAGTCTTTCTTTCCCGTTTTCGCCTGGTTTTCCACAGCTTATCCTGATGAACTTTTGCCTGCCTCCTCTCAGTCCCTCCCTCCCCGTTTTCGTCTTCCTCCCACTCACACGGCATGATTTGTTCCCTTCCCCCGCACTCTCCGTGGTCACTCTGAAACTGTGTTGATCTCCTACCTCCCTTCTCTGCGGTCCCCCCCCCCGGTTTCGCCTGGCTCTCCACAGGCTGTTCTTTTGAACTCCTGTGCTGTGATTTGTTCCGTCACCTCTGCACTCTCATATCTGTTGCTCACTGTTTTAAAATGGGAATTGGCCGCGCCTGAAGCAAGGAGTTGTTATGGCGGTGGTAGCTAAAGGTTGATTCGGCCCCTCCCCCACCAACAGCCTATTGGCTGAGGCGACCTCAAGGTCCGCTCCCCCTCCCACCCTCTTCTGAAGTCTGTTGTTGTAAAGTGTGTGTTCCTTTGACGTCCACTGGAGGGTGCTGGGTTTTTTTTGCACAAATTCATGGATTTACCTGGGAAAAGGTGTGATATTTTTGCAATCTAGGTACCTAAGAACCTTCCCATATGGCCAAGGAATGTTGTGCCCAAATTTGAAGGCAATCGGTCGAGCGGTTACGGAGCAAGGCCTTCGCATCCGCACACCCATCTTGAACATTTTTTAATATATAGATCTTGAGATTCATGTGGAAATTGTTCAGTTCGGTTGTGATGTTCTATGTATTGTTTATGGCTACTTTTGTTATGTTGCCGTTCTGTATTTCTTCACCTATCCGGACCCTGCAATCATCATAGGAGGCCCTTCTTCATGTGCCTCCTCTACGAGAGATCAGGTGGATGGCAAGAGAACAGACCTTTCCTATAGTTGCTCCCCATTTGTCGGATGCTCTCGCTAGGAAGGGTCACCTGGAGCCTTCAGGATAGGTGCAAAGCAAAAACGCCCCTCTTCAACCAGCCTTTGGCTGATTAACATCCTATATCCTTTTAAATGAGTTTGTGGGATGGCAGGTTATTGTTTTGCTTTGATTTGATTATGCCTTTTGTGTTCTTATCTTGTATTTCTATGCTGTGTGAACCACCCTGAGATCTTCGGATGAAGGGCAGTATACAAATGCAATTAAATAAATAATGAAATAATGAAATGAAATGTTGTAAGCTGCCTTGAGCATGGCTTGAACTGTGGAAAGGTAGCATACAAATAAAATTATGGATGCATGTAGAAGAAGAGAAGGAGAGTTTGGATTTGATACCCCGCTTTTCACTACCCGAAGGAGTCTCAAAGTGGCTAACATTCTCCTTTCCCTTCCTCCCCCACAACAAACACTCTGTGGGGTGAGTGGGGCTGAGAGACTTCAAAGAAGTGTGACTAGCCCAAGGTCACCCAGCAGCTGCATGTGGAGGAGCGGAGACGCGAACCCGGTTCCCCAGATTATGAATCTACCGCTCTTAACCACTACAGCACACTGGCTCTCTACTGCATGCAGATACGTGGCTCTATCCATCCTCATTTAATCCCTACAAGATCACTGTGAGGTAGGTTAGGCTGGAAGGCAGTGACTGGCCAAAGGTCACACACAGTGAGCTTCATGGTTGAGTGTGGATTCATACCCTGGCCTCTCCCAGGTCCTAGTCTAGCACTTGAACCACTACAAAATATTGGCTCTAGTTGTAGTAGTGATCTTCCTTCCTTCCTTCCTTCCTTCCTTCCTTCCTTCCTTCCTTCCTTCCTTCCTTCCTCCTCCTCCCTCCCCCTCCCTCCCCCCTCCTCCCTCCCTCCATCATACTCCAGCAACAGTCCTGGAATTACAAAAGACACCCTGGCTTCTGTTTTGATCCCAGAATGTCCCTGTTCCCCCTGCCAGTGCTGCTGCTGCCAGGGCTATCTTTAGCTTTTTTTTAGGGGCAGCTCAGAGTTGTTGAGCTTTTTTGGGGGAGGGGCATGCAACTCTCTCCCATGCCACTACGGGTGGAGGGAGGATAGCAATCCCCGCAGAGGCATGCAGGAGGGTGGAGCCGGCCGGCTGCCTCAGCGCCTGCAGCAGAAAAGCCGTGGTGCTCTGACGGGCTCTGCTGCACTCGGCAGCGGCTGTTGGCTGGCCTGGCTCTTCAATTCCTGGACTCCAAATCTCAGCCCCAGACTCTCGGCCTAATGCCCCTGAGAGCCTGACGCCCGGTGCCCTGCACCCCTAGCGCCTATGGGTAAGCCAGCCATTATATTAAATAATGACATAGTAGAGCATCACAATTAGGTACAACATAAATAATATAAAAATTAACAAACAATCAGTAAAACAATTGCAAGTCATCAGTAAAACAGCCACCTTCTATAAAACACTATTAATAAAAGAACTTTTTTTAAAAAACGGCACAACCACAAGTCCTATTATAAAATTCACAAAGCCTTACAGCCCCATAACCCACAAAATGATATTAAGAACATTAACAAACTAACAAGCAAAACAACAACAAATTAAGCACTGCTGAATTCACACACTCTCTCTCTCCCCCCACCCCCATGACTCATAGTCTTCCATAGAATTGGAGAGTTGCTAGGGACCCAAAGGTCCAACTCCTAATGAATTACCTGCTACAGTTGCCTCAAATTGATGTACTTTAAAACACACACCACACACACACACACACACACACACACCACACAACAGCTGTGCATTTAATACAAAACAAAACTAAAACAATAAAAAAGATACCAATGTCAAGGAACCATTTATCTAGCTGGAAAAGGCTGTTTGAAGAAAAATGCCTTCAATTTTCACCCCCTGGAAACAGTAGATCTAGTGGGTGCCTCTCATATCTTGACAGGAATGCTGTTCCACAGAACAAGGGCAGCCTCACTACAAGCCGTGCTTTGGGTTATTGTGGAGTGGGCTTCTGAGATCAGTTAGTCACAGCTGTTGATTTCAGTGTATCTACAGTTGAAACTCGAAAAAGTAGAGTATCGTGGAAAAGTCCATTTATGTAAGCAATTGTTTTCATTAGCTACTCGAGTTTAATATATGAGATAGACTTATGACATGCAAAGCGAGATATGTCAAGCCTTTGTTTGTTATAATTGTGATGATTATGGCGTCCAGCTGATGAAAACCCCAAAGCTGAGATTGTTAATTTGGGGTTCTCATCAGCTGTACACCATAATCATCACAATTATAAATAAAGGCTTGACATATCTCGCTTTGCATGTCATGAGTCTATCTCATATATTAGTTTCACCTTTTAAGTTGAATTACTGAAAGAAATGAACCTTTGCATGATATTCTAATTTTTCGAGTTTCACCTGTATTCTCAGTAGGTTTTATCTGGACACAACCTTATACTTCTTTGTTCAAAAAGAGAAACAGAGGCAGGGAATAGGAACATGTCACATCTGTATCTGAAGATGTATTCGAAGAAGTGTGCATGCACACGAAAGCTCATACCAAGAACAAGCTTAGTTGGTCTCTAAGGTGCTACTGGAAGGATTTTTTTATTTTGTTATGTCACATAAAGACACACACTTAATATCCCTACTGAATCAGAACAAAAGGCCCATTCTGCATTGAAAAGTGGCTGGCAGAGCCAGTTTGGTGTAGTGGTTAAGAGCAGCAGACTCGTAATCTGGGGAACCGGGTTCGTGTCTGCACTCCTCCACATGCAGCTGCTGGGTGACCTTGGGCTAGTCACACTTCTTTGAAGTCTCTCAGCCCCACTCACCTCACAGAGTGTTTGTTGTGGGAGGAAGGGAAAGGAGAATGTTAGCCGCTTTGAGACTCCTTCGGGTAGTAAAAAGCGGGATATCAAATCCAAACTCTTCTTCCCAGAAGCCAACCAAAACTGCATACATCCTTCCCTTCCATTTGCTTCCAATATTAAATATTCAGAGGTGCATTGCTTCTGAATGTGGAGAATCGCATTTAGATATCATGGTTGTAAGATATGGCTAGACTTATCCATGGCAGCCCAATGGCATTGCTGCATCCTTTAGGAGACATACACACTGAATGAGGATACATTTCTCCCAGTCCTGTGGTACTGACAAAGAAGGGCCCTTTAATCCCATTCTCAATGCACAAGAAGTGCCCTGCTGGATCATACCGAAGGTCTATTCTAGTCCAGCATCCTGTTTTCCACAACAGCCAATCAGATTCCTCTGGGAAGCCCACAAGTGGGGCAGGAAGGAAACAGCCTTTCCACCTGGTTGTTCCTCTTCATCATCTGGTATTCAGAAGAGCACTGTGAATACAGAGCTTCCTTTTGACCAGTGTGGCTAAGAGCCATTGGTAGACCTCTCTTCTTCCTCTTAAAGTCCCATTAAAGCCACCTGAGTCAACACCTCTGATTTGATTTGATATCTAATATGCATGCACTATGTAGATGTACCTACATTGAGACAATGTTAATATATATAAGAGTAATCACTGAGCATCACTTGTAAACACTGGGAATGGTTTGGTCATAAATGGGACCAACTGTATGATGGGCACTGACCACACATGATGGTGATGGATCTCTTCTGGAGTTGGGCTCCATGCTATAATATGGCAACTGGATTGGGTCTGAGAAAGAAGAAGAAGAAGAAGAAGAAGAGAGAAGAAAAAGAAGAAGAAGAAAGAAGAAGAAGAAGAAGAAGAAGTTTGGATTTGATATCCCGCTTTATCACTACCCTTCTCCTTTCCCTTCCTCCCCCACAATAAACACTCTGTGAGGTGAGTGGGGCTGAGAGACTTCAGAGAAGTGTGACTAGCCCAAGGTCACCCAGCAGCTGCATGGGGAAGAGCAGGGAAGTGAACCCAGTTCACCAGATTACGAGTCTACCGCTCTTAACCACTACATCACACTGGGGGCAAACTGGTCTTAGGAAGAAGCCCTGAGCTCCTGCTGTAGCCTTGCTTGGCCACCCCACAAATAAAAGAGAGCTCCTCCTCTCCCCACTGCATTCACCGGCGGAAGCTGGTAGATATTTATAAAATCTTCAGATAAGTCATGGCTGCCAAATGTATGAACATTGCCTATCCCTGATCTTCCAGACTTCAAAGTTGACTGTATTAAATTCACTCTTCATTACTGTTAGGAGCATACCCTCCAACATTTCTCTGATGAAAATAGGGACACCCTATTCCATAATAGTATTAATATTAATATTTCTATAACACCCATCTGACTGAGTGGCAGCTTCCAACACATATGAAACCATAATAAAACATTAAACATTAAAAAGCTTCCCTATACAGGGCTGCCTTCAGATGGCTCAGCAGTCAAAAAACTCCATACCCTCCAACATTTCTCTGATGAAAACAGGGACATCCTAGGGAAAAGTGGGGCATTCCAGGATCAAATAAGAAATTGGAATGGCTTTCGTAAATCCAGGGTTGTCCCTGGAAAATAGGGACACTTGGAGGCTCTGTTAAGAGCTTTGAGCTTCAATCAGTTTAGTCCATCTTGAAGGTGTAGTTTAAAGGTAGGCAATGTGGTCTGGTCACTTTAACATAAATCTGGTGGAGGGGATTGCATTCCAGAAAATGGCATTCTCGTTATAACCATTATTTTCTTTAAAAAGAAAAAGAAACATAGAATTACAGAATAAGTGAATTGTAGAGTTGGAAGGAACCCCTAAGAGTTGGAAGGGCCCCCATTTAGTTAATGCCTTACAATGCAGGAATCACAGCAAAAGAATCCCTGACAGATGACCACCCAACATCTGTTTAAATGCATCCAGTGAAGAAGAGTCCACCACCTTCCATAGTAATCTGGTCCACTGTCATCATCAGAAAGTTCTTTTGGTGCCTACAAAAAAAACCCCACAACCGTCATGATTTAGATTTGGCTTGTGGTATGCCACTATGTTGGTAAGGGGGTTCGGCCCAGGCATGTGGGTCCAAATTGGACCCTTCCCTCAGTCGCAAGTCACTCCTGCTCAATGGCGCATCCCTTGTCGAAAGTAGTGTGAGCACAACATGAAGCACACCAGGATACAATGAGGAAAATGATTCATGCTTTTAATTGTGACACATGTGGACTAGAAGGAGGGCATGGTTGACCAACTGGGATTTGTCAAGCTCTTCCACAGTAGGTTTCGTAGGGTGCTGGGATCACCCAATTCAGCATGAACAATGCCTACCCAAAATTTAGCAATGGGCATCCAAGGGTAGCATTATGCCTATCCCCCAGCTTGTTAAATATGAAAGAGAGAAGGAGGGTGTTGACGGGCATTGCATGCTGAGTTGACACTGAGATGCCTTTGATAAACTAATAGCCCCGGAGGAGGGAGGAAAAGACAATTAAAGCAATTAGGATGTTTGCATCTGTGTGAGTGTGAGTGAGCGTGGCCTACCTGGGCTGATAATTAATTAGGATTTGAAAATCCAGTGCACGAGGGAGTCTCATAATCAAAAGACTGCCCAGATAGGGTAAAAAGGGCAAGGCATCCAACACTTCTCCAGCATCCTCACTTGATCTCCATCGTTCAGAAGTCCAAGTAAGTCCTTTGCAGCGATCCAGTCTTTTAGTGATGCTTCAGAGCTTTATTGATTCCTATTGTTTTCCTAATGTGGCAGTGGTGGTTGGATCTCAGAAGAACATTACTTGACTTGGTCTTTCTTTCAAATGATTCCTCTCCTATCCTTGTTTACTTATGTGGAAAATATCTTGGCTGTAGATTTAGAACAGATGGTGTTGGACTCCAGTGTTGATTGTAGGAAGAGTGTTGGACTAAGGCCTGGGAGACCAGGTTTCAAATCCCCACTTGGCCAGGAAACTCATTAGGTGACCTTAGGCCAGCCACTGTCTCTCAGCCTAACATACCTCAACAGATTGTTGTGAGAATATAATGGGAAGCAGAGAAGCATGTACACCACCATGAACTCCTTAGGGGGAGGGGATAGAAATAGAACAAATGAATTATCAGCCTTGGTCAGCATTGCCAGTTTGCCAGGTATGATGAGAGGTGGAGTCCAACTTCCTCCCTCTTGCCTTAGAATAAATTCCTGTGGATTTCCAGCTTGGTGAATCTGGAGCTCCTGCTGTGCTGAAATATAATTCCCCTCATCCCTGGCCATTGGGTGTGTTTGGTATGGCTCATGGGAGTTGCGGTTCTCTAACAAAACTCAACCCCATTTTTCAACCTTCTTAATACCAGTTTGTATCCATCTACATTAGGTTAGGGTCATTAATGTGGTTAACATAGTAATGTCTATTAATTTCAGTGGGTATACTCTGAATATAGTTTAGTTGTCTGTAACCCTCTAAGGGCAAAAGGGTTTGGAACCTTCAGGATTGCATCCCAATGATTCTGGGAGGTGTAGTTTGTTAAAAGTGCTGGGAATTGTCAAGAGACTCCCTATGAGAGCAGTGGGGTGTAGTGGTTAAGAGCAGTAGGCTCGTAATCTGGGGAATCGGGTTCGTGTCTCCGCTCCTCCACATGCAGCTGCTGGGTGACCTTGGGCTAGTCACACTTCTCTGAAGTCTCTCAGCCCCATTCACCTCACAGAGTGTTTGTTGTGGGGGAGGAAGGGAAAGGAGAATGTTAGCCGCTTTGAGACTCCTTCGGGTAAGTGAAAAGCGGATATCAAATCCAAACTCTTCTCTTCTTCTTCTTCTATTCCCTCACAGAGACTCAATTCCCAGAGTTCCCTGTGAAGAGGGCTTGTTAAACTACTCTGAGAACTATACTCTGTGAGGGGAATAAGGGACAGACGTCTGACAGCCTTAACAAACCACAGCTCCCAGAATTCTCTGGAGGAAGCCATGATTGTTGCAAGTGATGCCATAATGCTTTGACATCTATGGCGAGATGTGGCCTTAGTTTGATCCAGCCCACAGTATTGTGCTCCTCTCAGTGTTACTCCATTCCAACACTTGACCATTTCAGAACTTCCTCTTGCCTAGTCAGAAGTTCCTCAAATTGACTCTGCTCTGTGCTGTGTTGTTTCAGATCCAACTCCAACCTCCAAGCAACATGAGCACCTTCAAGCACCCAATCCCAGTGTGACCCAGGTTATTGCAGACCCACCTCCTCCAGCAGCTGCTATGGAGGCTCTGGGCATGGCTACAAGCTCTGGGCATGGCTACAGCTCTGGAAGTTGTTACGGAGGCTCTGGGCGCAGAATCCGATATAGTTCCGGAAGCTGCTATGGTGGCTCTGGGCGAGGAGGTTACGGGCGAGGCTACAGCTATGGCAGTGGTTGCTATCAGCCACTGAGCTATGGCGGTTTTGGTTCCAGAGGCTGGGGCTATGGTAGTCAGGGTTGCCGGAAATATTGCTACCAGCCCATAAGTTATGGCGGCTGGGGTATGGTGGCCGTGGTTGCTACCCACAAAGCGGATATGGTGGCTTGGGCTATGGTGGGTACGGATATGGCAGCTGCGGTTATGGGGGCCTCTATGGCCGTGGCTCTAGCTGCTATCAGCCATGCTATGGTTACGGATCCAGGCGTGGAAGCTTCTCTACCCCATCGTCGAAGGAACAGCATCTGTGGACCCTGTGGACCCTGCGGACCCTGCTAAGCCCTGGAGAGGACCTTCACTTCTGCAAACCAATCCTGTACCTGCTTCAGTTTAAACTGCTCTCTACTTGCTCCGGACTCTTGTCTCTCTAAAGGCAGATCCAACGATTTATGCTGTGGCCACTTATTGTGACATGGATATATTTTGTCTCCAACGTGACAATAGAAACATCCTTTAGGTCTCTGCCTATGTCTTTTCACTCATATCAAAGCCAGCAGTTTTGCAATCATACAATCCAGTTATGAATCCCAAATTTCAAACGACAACAATAACAACCAACCCAATAAATAAAAGCTTGCTTTGCATCATAATTCCAGTCTTCTCGTGTTGTTTTATTGTCCACACACCTAGCATTTGATCCTTCCTCCTCACAAATGCGGATAAACACTACAAACAGAAAGTCAAGCTTATATCTGACACTACGCAGCATTCTGTCACACTTGACCGTGACCAATAAATAGAACCCAAGATGTGCAGATGAAGGAAGTGGGGTGCAAATGAGAGCCCACTCAGGTCTTGCAATGTCACTGAGCTCCATAGCACATAACATGCAAACCCAGCTGGTGGAGATCAAAACCAACCCACATGCCCCAGAAGTAGTAGTGGATTATTTTGGGGTCCCACTGCTTTCCCCCAGAAACCCCTCAGTTAGAGCTGAATTGGAAGAAATGCCAATCTTTTTTGGCGGATTGACTTTTGTTCTGATTCAGCGCTAATCACAGGCTTTTTTCCCAGGGAAAGCAGCAACCCCCCACTTGGACCGATGCCTAGAAGCCATGGACGATCGAAAGAAATCTCATACCAAAAAGGATGAATGAGCCTTAAGGGCAGTAGCTCAATGGTAGAACACCTGCTTTAGATGCAGAAGGTCCCAAATTCAATCCCAGGAATCTCCAGGTATGGCTGTGAATTTCCCCTGAGTCTGAAACCTTGGAGAGCTTTTGCCAGACAGCAGAGACAATGGACCAATGGTCTCACTTGGTATACGGCAGTTTCAGATGTTCTGCCCCAGGTGGTGTAGGACTGAGGATGTAGCAATGACTCCATTACTCCATAGTTCCAGTTACAGGTGGGTAGCCGTGTTGGTCTGCCATAGTCAAAACAAATCGAAAATTCTTTCTAGTAGCACCTTAGAGACCAACTGAGTTTGTTCCTGGTATGAGCTTTCGTGTGCATGCACACTTCTTCTGAAGAAGTGTGCATGCACACGAAAGCTCATACCAGGAACAAACTCAGTTGGGTGCATGCACACTTCTTCTGAAGAAGTGTGCATGCACACGAAAGCTCATACCAGGAACAAACTCAGTTGGTCTCTAAGGTGCTACTAGAAAGAATTTTCCATTACTCCACTACACCTTGCCATGGGCCAGGCAAGGCTTTGGATAACCCATAAGGCACTAATCATTTAATGAAAATAGGGCGCTATTATTTTAATTGGCAGCAAGAGCTTTCATAGTTCAACACTGGGGGGGACGGACGGAGGTGTCCACAGAAGTTGAGCAGGGAATTAAATGCTGGGCTTTAATTAACTTTGTTAAATTGGCTCATGGATTAACATTAGGGAGGGAGGGAGTAAATACTGCAGTAGAATGAGTTAATCCCTTCCAACTCTACAATTCTGTGGTTATTTGATTCTTCTAGGTGGAATGAAGTAGACTGAGCTATTAACTACAGAGTTATGGGCTCAGACAACACCTCAAACCATGGTTAATAAGAAACAGAAGCAAAGGGTTTGCACTCTCTACCTTGCCACCATGCCAAAAAGGGACATTTAGAAGACACCATATTGTCTATTCCTGATGTGTGGCCTGGGACTCGGGCTCAGACTCAGAAATAGAGGAGGCTCAGTCCGTGTCGGATCCTCTGCTGCAGGCATCAGCTGAACCTAGTTGGGGCCTGATCCTGAAGAGCCTCAGTCGGCTCAGGTTCCCCTGCAACAAGCACCAGCTGGGCCAAGTCAGGGGCCTGAGCCTGTCCTGGCTGCAGGTCCTGAAGATACCTCATTGCAGTTAGCTGGGCCATCAGAGGCGGAGGTGGCTCCTGGGTCTAGTAACCCTCCGGCGTCTCCTGAGTTGCAGAGACTAAGGGCTGAGAGAAGGAGGGACCTGAGTACTCACAGGGTGGGTGAGTCATCTGGGGATCAGTACAGGCCATTACCACAGCAGAGATAAAAGGGCGGTCAGACGCCACCCCAGGTTGCTTGAGCAACATTGCTGCTGGCCAGATCCTGCCTGTGTTCCTGTGCCTGCCCTCACCTAGTTTCCTGCCCTGCACCCTGCCTCTGCTTCATCGGACTGACCCCTCGTTGACTCCTTAGACTTCGGACCGGACCCAGACCTTGCCTCTTGGATTACCCATGGACCAGCACACCTGAGCTGGACCTCAATTGGTGATTTTAATGCTTGGACATGGTCACTTTGGAGGAGGAAATCTACCTTAGGGAAACTGGCTTGTGAAGAGTATCCCTATGTTCCGTTTATAACAGCTCAGAGACAAGGGGGCAGTGGTTTTTCAGACATAAGAAGCCAGACCATAACAGCCTGGACCATTAGTCCACTGAGCTCATTATTTCCCAACACTTTTCAAGGGCTTCAGAAAGGAATTATTTCCTAGAGGTACCTGGAGGATTGAACCTGGGACCTTCTTCATGCAAAGCAGATGTTTTATTACTGTGTTATGGCCCTTAAAATGTATGTCAAGTAACCAGGAACGAAACAACACAGGAAGCTGCCTTACACTGAGTCAGACCACTGGGGTCCATATAGCTGGGGTCTATGCAACGAATCCTTGACGCTTTCGATAAATTTGAAACAAATTTTAAATTTTTTATAAATTTGAAAGACGAAGGAAGTCCAGGGGTGAAGCAATTCACCCTCAATCCTTCCTTCCTTATTTTAAACAGCTCTATATTTCTGGACTGGAAAAGACCCTGATGTTGGGAAAGATGGAGGGGCACAACGAGAAGGGGACGACAGAGGATGAGATGGTTGGACAGTGTTCTCAAAGCGACTAGCATGAGTTTGGCCAAACTGTGAGAGGCAGTGAAGGATAGGGGTGCCTGGCGTGCTCTGCTCCATGGGGTCACGAAGAGTCGGACATGACTGAACGACTGAACAACAACATATTTCTGGACTTCTAGAAATGAGAGCCTAATTCCAGCTTTAGTGGCCTATTATCATAACCCGTCAAGGCTATTTGAATGACAAACCTCTTACCTACAGTAAAGGGCCTCCCTCAGCACGGATCCCCACTGTATCAGTTTGCCTTATCACCCTGGCAAATTTTTGGCACTATCGGTTTTCACACACACACACACACACACACACACACACACACACACACACACCCATTGACCCCTACGGTGTGACTCTAGGACACAAACTGTCCTCTTTTTCCTTAGGCAACTTTTACCCTCTCTTGAGTCTTCACCTCTTTGAGTTTTGATACACGCTAGAACAACTAAGGCGTTGTTGTTTTTTGGCACAACAAGGATGAATTTTTCTTTTGCAAACATAGTTTTTAAAAATTCGTAAGGTTACAATCTTACTTGCATTTATACATCAATTCCATCGAACTTTACTTCAAGTTACCCTAAGCCTAACCAAAACACCCACTATTCTGGCCCCACACCTTTTTCTTTTCCACTCTACGCTCCGCCACTCTCCCCCCCTCCTTCCAACTGCCAAAACGGCTGTTCCCTCCTTTTTAAACCGGCAACTGCCCCACCCCCTAAACGACGCGCTGTCAGTTAGTTGGAGGTGGATTAACTCTTACTAAGCCAGAGTGTACTGAATTTTCCATCTTAGGGCTAATCCGTTACAGTCTACAACAACTGGTAGCAGCTCTCCAGGCTTTGGAGTATTTCCCAGCCCTAAGTAGAGATGTTGAGGGTTGAACCTGATACCTTCTGCATGCACAGCAGTTCCTCTACCCTTGAGCCACTTCACTTCCTCCATAAAATAGAGGACTGCCCCTATTAGATAGGGCCAATCAACGTGTTTGCACATAGCAGCAAACCAGCCTAAGTACTTTCAGAGGTCTAGTGGATCTAGTAGATCAGGGTCACAGGCAGCCGAAGATCCCCAGGTGGGGATCCGAACAAAAGGGAACTTTTTAGCCACTTAGAAGAAGTCTTTCCACTCTTTGCGCTGATTGCAGCCAATAGCTGAGCATTTTAGGAATGTTAAAAGCACAAGGTGCTCCTGTTTCAAGGGAATGATGTGCAAGTTCTCTCATGTACTATGGAACTTCAAGAAAAACACAACTTAAGTCACTCGGAAAGAAGATATTGGAAAACTCCAAATCATCTGCCCATATTCATGCACAAAACAAATAGTAGATTGAGTTGATGTTATTTGAAGATTAAGAATAATGGTGAATGATTGTTAAAATAGTTACAAAGTTACTAAAGTAAATTAGAATTGAACGCAGAAGAGAGGGCGGAGGAAGTCCCCCAAATAAGATTTGAAATAAGGTTATAATAAGTAAATTGGTGTGTTCCTGTGTTTTTGTAGGGTGAGAGGTATGTATTAGTTTTATTTGATTGTCATTTGTATTTTGTGTTGTGTTTGTTTTCATATGTAGAATGTATGTTTTTCATTTGTTGTTTTATGTGGAAATACCAATAAATTTTATTAAAAAAAAGAAAAGAAAGGCAAAACATGGAGATCTGCACTTATCATTGCAACGCATCCCTTATTATTATTATTATTATTATTATTATTATTATTATTATTATTATTTCATAATTATATTGCATATATTTAGAAAGGAGCATGGCTTTGACGGGGCATGGCTGCAATTATCGCGAAGAGGCACTGAACTTCTAAACTCACCATTGCACTACTGGACGCTTTTGTTATTCATGAGCAGATAAACTATGAATGACAAGAGGAGGAGCTCTTTCATGAAAGTAAGGTGGAGCGAAAATGATAAAAGAATTATGGGGAATGTGATAATGCTGACTATATGGAATGCCTGTGAGGGCAGGTGGAGAAGTTTGTGGGTTCCTTTAACTGGCTATAAAGAAGGGCTAGGACATGAAAACATGCTTGGGGTGAGGCCAGGTGACACAAAGTGATGTGGGAAGGAAGCTACGATCATAAGTGTTGCTGAAGTAGACTTTTTTCACCACTGTATTCCACCCAGCATGCAATTTCTAAAGCACCTTTGAGAGTTGGAACATAGCAGGAATGTTGAGGTGTGACCCAAAAGGTCAGGTAGAACTTCTTCAGGGTCTGGTAGAACTTCTTCAGGGTCAAAGCAGTTTCCTGCTATAATAAGTGGATTCCCAGGGAGAGTGGTAGACCAGACAAGCAGTTATAATCGCCTTGGTTTTAAGATGAAATGAAAAGAGAAGAAAAACTGAAATTGGGGAGGAGCTGGTGGTGTGATGGAGTTGCCCTCTGGAGGATTTGTGGCTGTCTAATCCTGTGCCAAAAGAAACATTCATACAGGTTGTTCTAGCTCCACTGCCAGGGGCAGTAATATGTCTCTGAATTACCAGCTGATAGAAATCACAATTCAGGAGAGGGCTGCTGGATTTGAGGTCTGCTTGTGGGTCTGCTTGAATAGATGGGCCTTTGATCTGACCCAGCAGGGCTCCTCTTTATGTTAATATCCATGATATTTAAGAACATAACTTCTATGTCATAAGGCAGTCTACCTGTGAATGCTAGATGCTGGAGACAAACGTTGGGGGGGGGTAGGGCTGGTGTCTTAGGGGCTTCCTGGGGGCTTCCCATAGACATCTGGCTGGTCACCATGAGTAAAAGGTAAAGGACCCCTGGCAGTTAATTCCAGTTGCAAACGACTGGGGTTGGGGCACTCATCTCGCTTTACTGGCCGAGGGAGCCAACGTTTGTCTGCAGACAGTTTTTCCGGGTCATGTGGCCAGCATGACTAAGCCACTTCTGGCAAAACCAGAGCAGCACACGGAAACAGTGGCGTAGCAAGGTGGGGGCGATGGGTGCTTTCCGCCCCCAGTGCCACCCTGGAGGGGGGTGACACTCTGGGCGCCTCTCCCACCCACAGCCGCTGCCAAAGCTGCCGCCAGCACGCTCCGCTCTCAAAAGCAGAGTGTGCTGGCGGCGGCTGCGGCGGCGGGGGGGGGGGGGAGAAGAAGAGCAGCCAGGGCTGCTCTCCCCCCCCCAGTGCCGCTGCCGCTTCCAGTGCTCTCTGCTTGCAAAAGTGGAGCGCGCTGGCGGCAGCTTCGGCGGCAGCGTGGGGCGGGGAGAGGAAGAGTGGCGAGCAGGTGCGAGCAAGCTGTGGAGCGAGGCTGCCTCGCTTTGTGGCTTGCTCGTGGGTTTGCCAGCGGCGTGGGGGGGTGACAAAAAGAATTCCGCACCGGGTACCACCTGGGTTTGCTACGCCTCTGCACGGAAATGCCGTTTACCTTCCCGCCAGAGCGGGTACCTATTTATCTACTTACACTTTGACGTGCTTTTGAACTGCTAGGTTGGCAGGAGCTTTGACCGAGGAATGGGAGCTCACCCCGTCATGGGGATTCAAACCGCCGACCTTCCAATTGGCAAGCCCTAGGCTCAATGGTTTAGACCACAGTGCCACCCGCATCCTTTTGGCCACCATGAGAACAGGATGCACAACTAGATGGACCTTTGGCCTGATCCAGCAGGGCTCCTTTTGTGTTCTTACAGCGAAATATGCAGCAGGTTACCTTCTGCAATCACCCCCAAACATCGAGCTCCAATAGCAAAATCCAATACTTTACTTTGAAACGTTTTGGACCTGAATTACCCTGGCTTTTTAAATCACACACCCACACCCACACGCCACACTTCATTTTCTCCTTTTCTGTGATCTGAATATATTGTGCTGTCAAGCTTTCTAATCAAAACAAAATAAAAAAAATACCTTCCGGTAGCACCTTAGAGATCAACTAAATTTGTTCGTGCACACGAAAGCTCATACCAAGAACAAACTTAGTTGGTCTCTAAGGTGCTACTGGAAGGAATTTTTTTTTAATTATTTTGTTTTGACTATGGCAGACCAACACGGCTACCTACCTGTAACTGAAGCTTTCTAATGAAGGTGTCAGCATGACACCTGGTGGAACAACTTCATGAAGTCACTTGCTCCTCTTCTGTACTGGGCCAATCAAATGTAAATTTCCCTGGCATGCTATGGGTTACAATGGGCAGCAGGGGGCAGCATATGATAAGGGAAAAAAGTGGGAGCTTCTGGGAAGTAGTTTTAGAAATGGAAGCAGACAACCAATTAGAAAACTTATTTCCATCAGCACCACCTCCTTACAACTCATGCTCTAAAACACAAAACATTATAAACGTCCCGATACAGGGCTGCCTTCAGAAGTCTTCTAAAAGTTTTATAGTTATTTATCTCCTTGATATCAGATGGGACAGCTTTCCACAGGCAGGGTGCCCTGCTGAGAAGGCCCTCTGCCTGGTTCCCTGTAACTTCACTTCTCACAGTGAGGAAACGACCAGAAGGCTGAGGAAACGACCAGGAGCTGGACCTCAGTATCTGGGCTAAGTGATGGAGATGCTCCTTCAGCTATGAAGAGATATATAGCCCCATCTGTCATGGACAGGGATGATGGAAGCTCTACTCCAGTATATCTGAATGCCATTGTAAAAGGAAAAATCTGCCCTTATTGCCTTATGGGGTACACAAGAGCCCTTGCAAAGTCCTCTGCAGTTTCTCCATTGGTAGGAGTAAAAAACAGAGGCCAACCAGAGAAGATTGAGAAGCAAAGCAGCTAGTAAGCTTGATCTTTATTGAAGCTGTTGCAACAACGGTGTTTTTCAGGGTAAAAGACCCAGAACAAAGCAAGCATGCTCTTATAAAGACATTTCAAAATCCCTCCTGGAGTCTAGCCCACCCCCAGAAACAGCATCCAATCACAGAAGAGGTGTAACCCAAGACCACACACCCCAGATATATCAGAGCTACATCACAAATGGGGGGGGGGTCAGAGGAGGTAATTTGGGAATTTTCCTCACCTGTGCCATCTCTCCTTGACCCTCCCAGACACACATTTCTGCAAAACAAAAGGTTTCCTCCCTGGCTGGTAGGGCTAATGGCTGTCCATTGTGAGGGAAATGGCCCATCCTCAGGCAGAGACTTCTCACCTCCTCCCTGCAGATGAAAACACTTGGCCAGCTAGGAGTCAAAATGGAATGAGGCCTGTCTTCTGTTTTCAGACATGTGGCCTTATTTGTTTGGTACAATTAATAACTATTACTATATATATGAAAGACCACCAAGCTGGGGAAGGCTGATGTAGACCTCAGCCTACCTACAGTGCATCCCCTATGCATTTTTACTCATGAATTAGTCCTACTGGCTTCAGTGGGTCTTCTTTTACAGTCTCTGTCATAATTTCCTCCCTAAACTAAAAAAAAGCCATAACCTCTTTTGCATTTACACACAGAGAGATTTCTCCAAATGTTTTACTTGGTTCTATTTCCTCCTTCCTGCTCCTGCAATGTGATAAATCAATGATGTCATTTTCCCCCACTTAAAAAGATACAGGTAAAGGACCCTTGGACGGTTAAGTCCAGTCAAAAACGACTATGGGGTTGCGGCTCTCATCTTGCTTTCAGGCCGAGGGAGCCGGTGTTTGTCCACAGACAGCTTTCCGGGTCATGTGGCCAGCATGACTAAACCGCTTCTGGCACAACAGAACACCATGACAGAAACCAGAGCGCATGGAAACACCGTTTATCTTCCTGCCACAGCGGTACCTATTTATCTGCTTGCACTTTGATGTGCTTTCGAACTGCTAGGGTGGCAGGAGCTGGGGCAGAGCAACGGGAGCTCACTCCGTTGTGGGGATTCGAACCTCCGACCTTCTGATTGGCAAGCCCGAGAGGCTCAGTGGTTTAGACCACAGCACCACCCGCATCCCACACTTGGGACCCACTTTGGTTATATGTTGGCAGTCAGCCTTTGAGTACCAGTTGCTGGGGATCACAAGGAGGGAGAGGTGCTGTTGCATTCAAGTCCTGCTTGCAGACTTCCCGCTGGGGCATCTGGTTGGCCACACTGTGAGAACAGGATGCTGGACTAGGTGGGTCGTTGATTTCATCCAGCAGGGCTCTTCTGGTGTTCTGATGCTCTAGTCTATTCAAAGGAAGGTGTCCAAAGAGCAGTTACAGGTAGTGTTGCCGTGTTGGTCTGCCGTAGTCAAAACAAAATAAAAAATAAAATAAAAAATCCTTCCAGTAGCACCTTAGAGACCAACTAAGTTTGTTCTTGGTATGAGCTTTCGTGTGCATGCACACTTCTTCAGATACACTGAAACAGAAGTCACCAGACCCTTATATATAGTAGGAGGGTGGGGAGGGATATTACTCAGAATGGTGGTGGGAATGGGTGATAGGTGTGGTAAACCTGTTGACGACTGTTAACGACTGCAATTGGTCGTACAGGAAAAAGCAAGGGGTGAGATGGCTAAAAATAGCTTTATTGAGCAGCTTCTTGGAGAAAGTGTGGCATAGTTTCCTTGCATATTCAGTAGGATAAGTGGATTGTAGAGGATTCGTAATTCTAAGACCCTTAGAGTTTGGTAGAGTACAACTTCCACCATCCCATCATAAACAGGACTGGGCAAATTTAAGTCTGGCAATGGCTACTAGCCATGATGGCTATGCACGGTTGGGGGCAAGAATTCTTCTGAATACCAGTTGCTGAAAACAACAACAACAACAACAACAACAACAACAACAACAACAACAACAATTTATTTATTTATACTCCACCCATCTGGCTGGGTTTCCCCAGCCACTCTGGGCCGCTCGTAGCAGAATATTAAAAAAGTGATTCAATATCGAACATTAAAAACTTTCCTAAACAGGGCTGCCTTCAGATGTCTTCTAAAAGTCAGATAGTTGTTTATTTCTTTGACATCTGATGGGAAGGCGTTCCACAGGGTGGGCGCCACCACCGAGAAGGCCCTCTGCCTGGTTCCCTGGTTCAGTTGCAAAGGGGACTCTGAGATCTAATTTGCACAATTTATTTGACAATTACTTTTTATTCTGTGTGATAATGAATTCTGGTGGTACGGATCATGGTTTTATGCATTTGTAGCAACTGATGGGTCTCCCCTCCCCGTTCTTTGGATGATGCCATGACCTTTGGCTAGCACAATAAAAGTTTGTGTGTGTGAGCTCATCTGGCCCAGTATATTGTTCTCACAGTGACCAACTTGATGCCTCTTCTGGAAAGCCTTCAAGCAGGATCCGAGCACAACAACAACTATCCCCATTTGTGTTTCTCAACAACTGCTATTCAGAGGCATGCTGCCTCTCACAGTGGAAGTAGAACATAGCCTTATCATCCAGTTTCAACACATTGGTCCTAGTCCTGCCTTCTGGGGGAACAAAGAACAAGTCTTCTCTCCCTTGTTCTTGACAGTCCTTCAGATATTTGAAGGCAGCTATCATGCTTCCCCCTCACCCTGTCTTCTCTGGGATAGACATAGAATAATAGAATTGTAGAGTTGGAAGGGATCCTGAGGGTCAACTAGTCCAATCCGCTGTAGAGAGCCAGCGTGGTGTAATGGTTAAGAGCGGTAGACTTGTAGTCTGGTGAACTGGGTTCGCGTCCCCGCTCCTCCACATGCAGCTGCTGGGTGACCTTGGGCTAGTCACACTTCTCTGAAGTCTCTCAGCCTCACTCACCTCACAGAGTGTTTGTTGTGGGGGAGGAAGGGAAAGGAGATTGTAAGTCACTTTGAGACTCCTTAAGGGGAGTGAAAGGCGGGATATCAATTCCAAACCTCCACCTCCTCCTC
The DNA here is from genome assembly GCF_009819535.1 of Lacerta agilis. NCBI lineage: Eukaryota > Metazoa > Chordata > Lepidosauria > Squamata > Lacertidae > Lacerta > Lacerta agilis. The sequence goes on along the minus strand of NC_046328.1, from coordinate 33,923,100 downwards.
CTCCTCTTCTTCTTCTTCTTCTTCTTCTTCTTCTTCTTCTTCTTCTTCTTCTTCTTCTTCTTCTTCTCTTCTTCTCTTCTTCTTCTTCTTCTTCTCTTTTCTTCTTCTTCTTCTTCTTCTTCTTCTTCTTCTTCTTCTTCTTCTTCTTCTTCTTCTTCTTCTTGCCATTCAGCTGCTCTTTCCATATCCTGTGACATCCAGGACATCATCCACTGGACATGGTTTGGCTTATCAATGTTTTTTTTCTTAAACTTTTGCACCCAGAACTCCAGAGGCAGCCTAAGCAGAGTGGAATAGCTTGGAACTGTTACTACTTGTGACCTGGACACAATACTTCCCTCAGTGCCTCCTATGTTTGCATAATACTCATGAGAACAGCTGAGTGTTTACTCCAGAACTGGAATCTGGGGCAAACATTGCATCTGTCCTCAGGACAAACTGCAGCAGTCTGAGATACTGCTACCATTATTCCATCCCAGTAGAATGTGTGGGCGTTGTAAGAAACACAGGAACAAGATGGTTCTTGTCCTGAGGGTTTATGTTAAGAAGACGAGAGTCCTGCTCAGTCAAGGATCCATCAAATCCAGCATCCTTTTCCCCATGGTGGCTAATCAAGTGCCTCAAAGGGAAACCCAGAAGCAGGGCTGTGATGCATTAGCCTTTGCCTGCTGTTGCTCCCTAGTGACTTGAACTCACAGGCATGGTTTCACTGATACTGAAGCTTTCAACTAACTTCTTCTCAGAGCAGATCCACTGGAATAAAGGAACCTTAGTCGTGCTCACTAATTTCAATGGGTTTACTCTGAATAGCACTGACATTGGATTATTGTTGTTCAGTCGTTCATTCATGTCCGACTCTTCGCGACCCTATGGACCAGAGCATGCCAGGCACTCCTATCTTCCACTGCCTCTCGCAGTTTGGCCAAACTCATGTTAGTCGCTTCGAGAACACTGTCCAACCATCTCATCCTCTGTCATCCCCTTCTCCTTGTGCCCTCCATCTTTCCCAAAATCGGGGTCTTTTCTAGGGAGTCTTTTCTTCTCAAGAGGTGGCCAAAGTACTGGAGCCTCAACTTCAGGATTTGTCCTTCCAGTGAGCACTCAGGGCTGATTTCTTTAAGGATGGATAAGTTTGATCTTCTTGCAGTCCATGGGACTCTCAAGAGTCTCCTCCAGCACCATAATTCAAAAGCATCAATTCTTCGGCGATCAGTCTTCTTTATGGTCCAGCTCTCATTTCCATACATTACTACTGGGAAAACCATAGCTTTAACTATTGGATATAACCCATTAAATACAATAGCAAATAGCAAGTGGTGTACTTCACCTCCATAAAGGTAACAGACTTCCCTGGCTGAGTAACCTAAACAACAGGCACACAGAAGTACAAAGCATGTACATGACCAATATGAAGTTATTTTGCCTTCGCTGTGAATCCCAAGTATATACCTTGAGTTCCAAGTAAACCTGTCCCAGCTGGGGTTGCAACACGTGGTTGATTGGTTGGTGAGATCAGTCTTTTGCCAACCTGAAGACGTTGCTGGACTCAAACTCCCATCGACATCATTGTTGGTCATGTCAAGTGGCAACTGGAGTTCAACTATGCATGGAGAGCACCAGTTTTCTCTTCCCTGGCCCATAGGTTAACACTAGAAAACAGGGACATCCAATGTCCCCTAGAATGACCTAGAACAGAATTCCATGAAGGACTTTCAGCATTACCTACATTCCCCTAGAATCCAGCACAAAGTTAAAACTCTGGAACTCACAGGAGGCAGTGATGGCCACCGACTTGGATGGTTTTAAAGCAGATTAGACAAATTCATAGAGAAGGGAATTATTGATGGCTACAAGCCATGGTGGGTGTGCTCTGCCTCCACCACTGGAACCAGTAATGCTTCTGAATATTGGTGCTGGAAACAGCAAGAGTGCAGAGTGCTTTTGTGCTTGAGGGTCATCGTCCCCCGCATGCTTCCGGTTGGCCACTGTGAGAATAGGATGCTGGCCCAGATGGGCCATTGGCTTGGTCCACCAGGCTCTTATGTTCTCATTGTCTTATGACAACCTCTCAGGAGATAGCTGCAGTCTATAGATTATGTTGCTCCTGCATCAGTAGCCTAAGCAGTTACGAAATGGCAACACCTGTTTTTCAATGTGGTGTTTAAATGCCTCATCCTTTTACATTCTCTCTTTGTGGACGATTGCTTGATCAACAGAGTGTAATCTTGTCATCCTTTTGTTAAGGGGCATGTAAAGCAATAAATAACTATAGCTTCGAGGGTGTAGGCTGTGTGCCGCCCTATTTGGGATAAATGTAATCAAAGAGAATGGTACAAGGCCCTGATCAGCATATGTAAAAAGGGTGTGCAATTATTACTCAAGGTACAAGCAGCTACATCATTCATTAAGATTGCCCAACACTTTCCTCTAGCAGAAACCTCCTTTCCTTACTTCTCTTGTCAACCTTATAATTGCCAAAAGTTTGGTTGTTTCCATGGACTCCATGAAATTGTTTTGGAAAACTATGTATTTGTTTTTGGTATAACATATTTCAGGAATGGGGATCCTGCAGCACTTCAAATGTGGATGATCTCCAGCTCTTATCCCCCTTCGGAAGTAAGGTCAATAGTGGCAGATGATGGGAGTTGGAGTCCAGCCACACCTGTCCTAGCATGTTCCCAACCAATCGCGTATGAGGTGTAGAACATGGACGGTAAGCCGGTGGCCCTCCAGATGTTTCCTGAACTACAGCTCCCATCCTCCTAGTCACATGGCCAATGGTCAGGGATTATGGGAGTTTGTGTTCAACAAATTTTGGAGGGCAACCAACTCTCCGCACCTGGTGTAGCTGGTCAAAAGAGTTGAAGTCCTGCTGTTGTTCAATGCTATAAATTAAAGACAGGGAATCTGCAACCCTCCAGTTGTTGTTGCACCCCTATCAGCATTAGACAGAGGGCCTTCTTGGTAGTGGCACCCGCCCTGTGGAATACCCTCCCACCAGATGTCAAAGAGAACAACAACTACCAGACTTTTAGAAGACATCTTAAGGCAGCCCTGTTTAGGGAAGCTTTTAATGTCTGATGAATTATTGTATTTTAATATTGTCTTGGAAGCTGGGGAGGCCCAGCCAGATGGGCGGGGTATAAATAATAAATTATTATTATTATTATTATTATTATTATTATTATTATTTTATTATTATTATTATTGCAAGGGGGGTCAAAGTTGAGGGATGATGGGAGATGGAGTCCAGCTGCATTGGGAAGGCCACACTTTCTGATTCCTGGGGAAATGGGTAGTGCTTCAGTCACACGCCAACCAAGGTTAGGGGAAAAACTGCATCTCAGGAACAGTATCTCAATGGCAGAGTGTCTGATTTGCATGGAGAAGCTTCCAGGTTCAATCCCTGGCAGTTCCAGGCAGAGCCGTCTTAAGGGGATCTGCTGCCCTGGCGCGGCTATCCCTCCGGCGCCCCCGCCATGCCGCCTCTCCGCCGCCTCCCTCCCGCGCTTGCCGCCCCTTGGGAGGGGGGTGGGCGAGCGGGGGGTGAGGGGCGTGGCGCTGGAGCGGCGTGGGGCTCTGCGCGCCCTTCCAGCGCTTCCGGGATGGGAGGCGAGGGCGGCCGGCTCGCGCTCCGTGCGCAGCTGGACGGCGCGGCGCTGCTGGGCAGCTTGCGCTGCATCGGGCGGGCGGCCGGCTGCGCGCGGGAGCGCGAGCCGGCCGCCCTCGCGTCCCAGAGCCCCAGCTGGAGTGCTGGAAGGTCGCGCAAAGCCCCGCGCCGCTCCAGCGCTCCAGCTGGGGCTCTGGGAGGCGAGGGCGGGCGGCTTACAGCCCGCCCGCCGGCGCGCGAGTGCCCGCCTGCCCGTGGGGGCGGGGGCGGGTTGGGGAGGAGGAGCCTGGTATGCCGGCGGGCTCGCGGGGGCGCCCCTGGGGCGCCCAGCGCCCTGGCGCACCGCGCCACCGGCTTCTATGGATGAGACGGCTCTGGTTCCAGGCATACTGCCTTCAACAGTATAGTTGGAATGGAGCCATCAGGCCTAGTAGCAGTGCTATTTTGCTGGGGAAAGAGTTGCTGGACCTCACCATTAACACCTCCCTCCTTCTCTTAGAATGGCAGTGGTGCCCACCAGAGAGCTGCCGGAACTGAGTTCTTGTGAGTTGCCCTTGAAAAAAAGCCCTGCCTAGTAGCCATCTCAGTAACCTCTCCTTCAAGAATATGTCTGTTCCTCTCTGAAAGCCATCCAAGTTGGTGGCCATCACTGCTTCCTGTGGGAGAAAATTCCATAGTTTATAAGCTGTGTGAGGAGGTTCTTTTATCTGCCCTGCAGAGAGCAGCTGGAGAGTGCTAATGCATGTGTGGCCTTTTCGCGGGCTTTCCAGAAGAACAGTAAATGAGGACTATTGCCTTCATACCTTGCTGGTGGCCTTTCTAGAGGCATCTGGTTGGCCACAGTGGCAAACAAGATGCTAGAGCTAGAGCGGTATTTGGTCTGGCCCATCAAAGTTCTTCTTACGTCCTTCTCAAATCTAGCAACTATCTTTCCTTGTCTACCGGACCATTTTTTTATGATGGATGCCCCATTTCCACCCAAATTGCAAGCCAATCTTGTTAGAAGGATGTGAATGCCAATAGTTTTGAACAAGAATGTTTGTCGCTAAAATTCCAAATGTTTGGCTTTGGGAGCGTGCACTATTTACACACTGATTCCATCACCAGATCATACCAGCATGCAAGAAACATGGGAAGATCCAGGATGGAAAGGAAACTCCCAACAAAGGATCTTCAGGGAACAGAATAAGACTGAACTTTTTTTATTAATGTATTTAATATGACACCAATTAAACCAAATAGTGTGATACGCCTTCATCCTTGCCTGTGACATCAGAGTTTTTTTGATTTTTAACAAGGCCTGCTTGGTGTGAAGCAAACATAATGACCTTGTTATGACAATGCTAGACCAATATAACCCTAAATGCTGTGGTAAGCAGCAACTTCAGAGTAATTCGAAGAGTTGCACAGATAACAGATTTGAAATTGGCATTTAATTATGGGGGCATCATATTACTAAGAGGTCACATGCACTACAGAAATGGTATAAAAACATCCTCGGTGGGTGGACATCTCCAGCAGCATCGCCTAGACTTCCAACGACTTTGCCTTCTCCTTGGAGAGTCAGGTAAGCATATTCAGGCAGCCCTGTTTAGGGAGGCTTTTAATGTTTAAAAGATTATTGTATTTTAATGTTCTGTTGGAAACCGCCCAGAGTGGCTGGAGAAACCCAGCCAGATGGGTGGGGTATTAATAAAAGGTAAAGGTAAAGGGACCCCGACCATTAGGTCCAGTCGTGTCCGACTCTGGGGTTGCAGCGCTCATCTCGCTCTATAGGCCGAGGGTGCCAGCGTTTGTCCGCAGACAGCTTCCGGGTCATGTGGCCAGCATGACAAAGCCGCTTCTGGTGAACCAGAGCAGCTCACGGAAACGCCATTTACCTTCGCGCTGGAGCGGTACCTATTTATCTACTTGCACTTTCGTGTGCTTTCCAACTGCTAGGTGGGCAGGAGCAGGGACTGAGCAATGGGAGCTCAACCCGTCTCAGGGATTCGAACTGCCGACCTTCTGATCGACAAGCCGTAGACTCTGTGGTTTAACCCACAGAACCACCTGGGTCCCTTCCGGGGTATAAATAAATTATTATTATTATTATTATTATTATTATTATTATTATTATTATTATTATTTCACTTGGGACACTGGTTCTCCAACTGTGTCCCTTGAAATTCTGGTCCTTTGAGATTTTTGTTGTGAGGGCATCTTGAGTAGCTTTAAAAGAGGATTAGACAAAGTCATGGAGGAGACTATCAGTGGCTGCTGGCCATGGTGGCTTCATTCTACCCCCACTATCAGATGCAGGATGCTTCTGAATATCAGGTGCTAATGAATGCCAAGCAGGGAAGGTGCTCTCGCACTTGGGTCCTGCTTGTGGTCTTTCCATGGTGGGGGGGGGGGCTGTCCTCTAATTGGCCATTGTGAGAATGGTATACTGGATTGTAGTTGGCCTTTGACCTTAAATTTGAAGCGATAAGAATTGTATATTCCCTGATAGTGGCTTTCCAAGGTTTCAGATAACAGTCTGCCCCAGTCCTGCCAAGAGATGGTGGTTATTGAACCTGTGACTTTTTGCATGAAAAACATGTACTGCAAAACATGTACCTCTTTACGCAGTGCACAGTTATACCATGCAACTGGCCTGATCCAGAAGGTTCTTATGCACTTTGCCTCTGAGCTGCAGGACACCCACTCTAAACTTTCTCTTAAATGAAAATCACAACCACACTAGTTGCCTCAACCATTCAGTTGTATGTGATGTCCCTCCAACACAGATTAAACTATATTGAATCAATGGTATCAGGGTGATATGTCTGAACAAGTGTACACATCTTCTCTTCTCCAAGGTCAGGCCAGGATAAACATCTAGGTATCTAGAGAAGCTTCCAAAAATTCTTGGTCCATCAAGTAGAAATTATTGCAAAATCAACCTCTGTTGACCAATGTTGAAAGGAGCTCTTGCAAAACTTAGCGTTGGGCAACATTTCAGAAATCATTTCTGTGAGCGTTTACTTAATACTTTCAGAATTCAGAGATGTAGCCAACTCAGAGTAGATCCACTGAAATTAAGGAACCTAGGTAAGTCATGTCCATTGACTTCAATGGGTCTGCTCTAAATAAGGTTAGCACTGAATGTGTAACTCGGTTTAGAGTTGAAGAAAAGAAGAGCCCTGTTAGATCTTCTTATGGGTGAAAGGATGCTGGATTAGGTGGGCTAGAAGGACTCTCTCTACATTATTAGCCAGGATGGAAACTTATTTTAAGAACATCAGAAAAGTCTGATGTATCAGGCCAATGGCCCGTCTAGTGCAGGATTCTGTTCTCACAGTGAGTAACCAGATGCTTGAGGAAAAGCAGCAAGCAGACCCAAGCTCAAGAACAACTCTCCCCTCTTGAAGCTTCCTGCAACTGGTATTCAGTACCATTACACTCTGACTGTGGAGTTTGGGCATAGCCATCACGGCTAGTAGCCATGAGCAGCCTTCTCCTCCTCCATGAATTTGTCCACAAAATTCACTCCTGAGGAATATGTGAAGAGTTGTGCTTCCATTAAGACCTAAACTTGCCAACATGTGTACTGTTTCAGATTCCTTCTCATTCTTCCAAGATGGCCCTCTGCGAAAACAACAGCTGCAGCCCTGCCCTCTGTGGGATCAACACATCCTGTGTCTCGCAGATCCCGTCTTCGGAAGTGGTGATCCAGCCTCCCGCATTTACGCTGACCATCCCGGGACCCATCCTCTCTGCCAGCAGTGACCCAGTAGCCGTAGCACAAAATGCTCCATGCGCCACTGGATATGGAGGGTATTGTGGTTACGGGGGATATGGATCTGGCTATGGCTATGGGTGTGGATATGGATATGGAAGAAGATCCCGTTATGGGTATCCCTGTTCTTATCCCAGTTATTCCCGAGGATGCAGCTACAGCAGCTGTGGGCCGTGTTAAATGGCTGGGAATCCTAGGAAAGCCATGGGGGGCTACCAAGCCTCCACTCAGTAATTTCAGAAACAACTAGTACCTCTCTACCTCCCCCAAAGTCTGTGTCCACCTCAGAGCAGACCCATTGAAAATAGTGGACCTAAATGAGTCTTGTTGATTGATTTCAATGAGTCTGCTATGAGACGGACTATCATTGATAGCTAGGGGGGGGAGGCTCCTGTCTTCTGAAATGCAGCCCTTTGATATACCTCTCTTCCACTTTCCTTTCAATGGCTGCGGCTTATCGCTTCCCCGTATATGTCATGCGTTTGAGGTTTTCTGCAATCTTACGATGTTTGTTACTCCCTTTTAAACCTGCTTCTTGGCAGGGAGACAGATAACGAAAAGCAACAACAAGAAACTCGTCCTTCTTACTTCTCAACCTGTAATTGGTCCTGTTGGAATCAGCTTGCCTGGTTACACATTGTCTTATTACTCATTAAAGCTTAACCGTTGCATCTTAATATTGGCCTTCTGATATTCTTTTGCCGTGTCAGTTATCTTCCTTACCCTTCAATGGGTTAACACAAGAAAAGGAAACAAATTCCAGCTCCGGGGCCACATTCCCTCCTGCTAAGCTTTCAGGGACCACATATGAGTGGTGGATGGAGCCAAAGGTAAAAGTAGGTGGGGAATTTATGCCAATTTCGCCTTTGTACAGCAGTCTAGTTTCCACACATACATACACACACACACACACACACACACACACACACAGAGAGAGAGAGAGAGAGAGAGAGAGAGAGAGAGAGAGAGACCTCAATATTCTCAATCCAGGTAAGCAAGAAGCATTCACAGAGTTCAATGACATGTTCCAGCCTGGGCAGGGAGGACATTCAGGGAGATCATGAAGCAGGGACAGTAAGAGGCATGGCCTGGGGAAGGAAGTGTATTGCTACAGTGGAGAAATCATCTGGGGAGAGTTCCAAAAGGCTACATGGAAAGGTCTTGGTGGGCATATTCAGCCCCTGAACCTGAGAAGAAGAGGAGGAGGAGGAGGAGTTTGGATTTGATATCCCGCTTTATCACTACCCAAAGGAGTCTCAAAGCGGCTAATATTCTCCTTTCCCTTCTTTCCCCACAACAAACACTCTGTGAGGTGAGTGGGGCTGAGAGACTTTAAAGAAGTGTGATTAGTCCAAGGTCACTCAGCAGCTGCATGTGGAGGAGTGGTGACGCGAACCCAGTTCACTACATTACGAGTCTACCACTCTTAACCACTACACCACACTGGCTCTCACACTGAGGTTCCCCACATTGCTTTAACAGGTGAAAATGGAGATGTGCTCATTAGCCTCCTTAATTCTTAGTGCCAAGGATCACTTGGTGGGATCTCCTCCCTTCCATTATTACTGACATACTCTCCTTTTATTTAAAGGCCAGTTGGTTGGTTACTACCAACCATGGCCATGTTCTACCTCCACTTTCAGAGAGGCAGTAGTCTTTCAATGCCAACTGTTATTGTGTTAGCTTGATGCTTGTGGGTTTCTCTTTCCACTGGGACATCTGATTGGCTACTGCAATAACAGAATGCTGGAATAGATGGGTCCTTATGTTCTATGTCCTACTGCCAGTGCCAAAGGTTATATGCTTCTGAATACAGAGTAGCGACACCTAGAAGGTCTTTGGCTAAATCATATTTAAATTAAGTCCCTAGGATCTCTGCTGTTGGACTACAATACCCATTACCCCCTGACAATTGGCTATGCTAGGTGAGCCACATGGTAACTGGAGTCCAGCAACACCTGGAGGGCCCTATGAGCCCCATCGCTACCCCCAAAACAACTGAGATATTTTTGAGGCTTCAATATAAGCATTAGAGCTTGACCCTAAAAAGAGGACCAGGCTATTCCCAAAGGATATGGCTATCAATGGTCACTAGTCACAATAGCTATGTTCTCCATCTAGTGTTGGGGGGGGCAAGATACCTCTGAAGGTTAGTTGTTGGGCATCACAAGTGGGGAGAGTGGGTCTTCTTGAGGGCTTCCCTTTGGATCATCTGGTTGGCCACTGTGAGAACACAATGCTGGCCAATATGGGCCTTTGACCTGATTCAGCAGGCTGTTCTTCAGATGTTCTGGTTCATCTTCTGGGAATGACCTACTGCAAGAACAACTGCCATAAAACAGATTGCCATTTCAAAATACGTCTCAGCTGAAGTATGTGCAATGGCAGGACTTGTGCAGCCTGATGTTGGAACATTGCATTCCAACAACCGATGCAAGATTCTTCCACCCCATTTCAGGCGAGTCCTGCCTCCCGCTGCAGCCCTAAGTGGACAAGGCCCATCACAGTTAGTGGACCCAACCCTGTGAATACATTGTGGAGGGTTTTTTGTTTTGTTTTGTTTTTTGGAGGGGGGATTCACGGCACTTAAGGAGTGGCAAGGGGAAAGGAACCCAGGCACCAAGGCTAGTAGCCATTGATTACATCATTCTCCCAAAGAGCCCAGAGGAAGATGTAGTGATGTTGACCACCAATTTGGAAGGCTCTAAGAGAGTATTAGACATGGAGGACAAGGCTAGGAATGGCAACTAACCCAAATGCCTATGTTCTGTCTCCATTGTCAAAGGCAATTTGTTTCTAAAGACCAGTTACTGTACATTTTTTATGATTCTATTAGTGTAGAGTTAATTTCATTGTACACAGATTGTACATTGACAATAAAGGTATTATTATTATTATTATTATTATTATTATTATTATTATTATTATTGACTTGCTGTTCTGCTCAGGTCCTGTGTGAAGGCTTCCCATTGGGGCATCTGGTTGACCACTGTGAGAACAGGATGCTGGACATTAACTTGATCCAACAGACATATTATTTCTTCTTTAATAATAATCATCACAATAATTTATATACCGCCTTTCATCCAAGGAACACAGGGTGGCTTACAATATAAAAATACACAACATTGTAACAATCAAAAATCTCACACATGCACATATACAGTTTAAAAGGCCATGGATTGTTTAATTAGCCAGAGGCCTGGGAGAAAATGAATATTTTTGCCTGGCACATACAGATATGCAATGGAGAAGAAGAAGAAGAAGAAGAAGAAGAAGAAGAAGAAGAAGAGGAGGAGGAGGAGGAGGAGGAGGAGGAGGAGGAGGAGGAGGAGTTTGGATTTGATATCCCGCTTTTCACTACCCGAAGGAGTCTCAAAGTGGCTAACATTCTCCTTTCCCTTCCTTCCCCACAACAAACACTCTGCGAGTTGAGTGGGGCTGAGAGACTTCAAAGAAGTGGGACTAGCCCAAGGTCACCCAGCAGCTGCATGTGGAGGATCGGAGACACGAACCCAGTTCCCCAGATTACCAGTATACCGCTCTTAACCACTACACCACACTGGAGAAATGTTAACAACCATGATCGTTCAGAGTAGAGCCTCCATGTCCTAAGACAGTCTACTTCTGAACATGCTGCAGACAATCAGGGCTCTGAACTCCAGTTACTGGGAACTGCAAGTGGGGAGACTGCCGCTGAGCTCAGGTCCTGCTTTTGTGGGTATCCCATTGGGGCACGCAGATGGCCACTGTGCGAACAGGATGCTGGAACAGATAGCTATTCCATAGCATCCGCCTCATATTTGAGTGGACCGTTGAGTCCCCAAGGTTTACATTTCCAGGGAAGGAATTGCAAGTTCCAATCAGAGGTGGGGAAACATACCATGGGTGCAAAAGAAGTCTAAGGATCTGGCATGGTTCTGGGGCAACATGCTTTGGACATGGTGTTTGGAAGATGGTGGTTTTTTTGCGGTGACTCAAGCTCCCTTGAGGCTATAGGATGAGCTCTTAATGAAATTCCAGCTGCTGTTTTGCCCACATGAAGACGCCTCACCACTGTTCTTTCCCACAGCCTTTTACGAGGAACTCATGCAATCCTTCTTTAATAGGCATGTAGTTACGCCCATGGATGTCCTGTCATTTGAGTGGTTTCTTATTTTATTTTAACAACCTTCCCAGCATCTTCTCTGATATCCCCGGAGTAAATGAGGAGCTTGGCTTTATTTTAGTTTAATGAGAGCAGCTCGTAAGGTGTTCTCCCAATACAAACATCTTTAAGGGCTAAACGTATAAACTGTACAAATGAATTACCCGGATAAGCAAAAATTAGAAACCTGGCAATTCACTAGATTATTTTTTCCCCTGGCTAATTTTAGCATCAAACTAAAATAAATGCGGGTGGTGCTGTGGGTTAAAACACAGAGCCTAGGGCTTGCCGATCAGAAGGTCGGCAGTTCGAATCCCCACGACGGGGTGAGCTCCCGTTGCTCAGTCTGTGCTCCTGCCAACCTAGCAGTTAGAAAGCATGTCAAAGTGCAAGTAGATAAATAGGTACCGCTCCGGCGGGAAGGTAAACGGCGTTTCCATGCGCTGCTCTGGTTCACCAGAAGTGGCTTAGTCATGCTGGCCACATGACCCGGAAGCTGTACGCCGGCTCCCTCAGCCAGTAAAGTGAGATGAGCGCCGCAACCCCAGAGTCATCTGCGAATGGACCTAATGGTCAGGGATCCCTTTACCTTTGAAAATAAACTATAAAAGCAGCCATAAGGCAAGAGGAGTAAATATACAAAATGATGATAATAATTTATTAAAACATTCTCAGACCAGCTCCAGCTTATACAACAAATCACATAGCAAAACATAAGAGGGATACAAAGAGCATTACAGTAACAAAATGATGATGATGATGATGATGATGATCTTTAAAATAATGAATGGCATAAATTATCTCCCATGGTGGTATACAGGGTTCATATTTATACATCAAGTATTCAGAATTGTTGCCAGATAAAATCATATCTAATAGGATACCTACCACAGGGTGCCAGTCTTGGAAAGGACATTGTCAGGCTTCGGGGAATTGGCTTCCTTCCCCGTGGTCCTAAATTAGCAGATCAAACTAAAGGAATTCTTACCAGTTAGTTTCTTTAATAAACACAGCGAAGGACAAAAGAAATCGCCTTCCCAGAATGGTGGTGCTCCCAATTAAGGGTCACTCCCTCTTCTATCCCTATTAATCTACGTCACTCCTACGTCTTGTAATCTGAGTTTATAGTGTCCGAGCTTTCTGTTCTGTTCTGACACTTTCTGAGCTCTCCGTGACTTTGGGGAAGGGGGGGTGGATACTATCCGGAGATTGTGAATCTGTTAACTCTCTCTTCTAATGTTTCTTCTGCTAGCTGTCCCCCACCCAGTATTTCCCAGCTTCTGCCTTCTGAACTATGCCCCTCTGCAAACCATTGTTCCAAATCTATGTTCCTGGGAAGATTCAGGATCAGGATCAGGAGGAGGGAGTGGCTCCCGTCATTCTTCCTCAGTGCAGCCCTCCTCAGCACAGTCCCTGACAGACATTCTGGGATCCAAACAGAAGCTGGGATTGGCTTCTGTGATCTGGGATATCCGACTTAAAACAGGACAGTTGTGGGGTATGCATTTCCTGACCCCATTCAGCAGACATGGAAGGAGTTGGTTGATTAGGATAAATGAGGCACTTCCCCCACCAAGTTCAGTCTACCTTCAGCCAGTCCTTACCTGCTTGGACTTATTAATGCAGTGCACAGTTAACTCTGAAACTCACTCCCACAGAAGGCAGTGATGGCCACCCATTTAGATGGCTTTAAAAGAGGGCTGGACAAATTCATGGAGGATAAGACTGCCAATGGCTGCTACCCCTGGTCGCTATGCTTGGCTAGCATAATTGGAGGCAGTAATGCTTCTAAATACCAGTTTCTGGGAACCATGGGAGAGGTGAGTGCTGCTGTTGCACTCAGTTCCTGCTTGTGGGCTTCCCATTGTGGCATCTGGTTGGCCACCGTGAGAACAGTAAGCTGGACTAGATGTGCTATTGGCTTTGTCCAGCAGGCTCTGAAGTTCTTAGCTGGAGATGCCAGGGATTGAGCTAGGTCCAATCTGCTCCACCCCTGAGCCATGGTGCTCCCTTCCCAGGGTACTTGCTGGTTCCCATTATCACCCGTGCAACATTCCCATGCAATTATTGCACCAAGCAATGAGAAATATATATAGGGAAGCAGGCCTACATAGTAAATGTGTGTTTCTGTAACACATTTTAGTCCAGCGAATCCGATTAGTGGTCCTGATTCTATACACACACACACACTTAGGGGTAAATCCCACTTATTCTCAGCTAATTGTGCTGGACTAGATGGTCATGTTGTGTGGATGCCTGATGATCGTCTTCCAAAACAACTACTCTATTCCGAACTTAAAAATGGAAAGCGTAATGCTGGTGGAAAATGGAAAGTGTAAAGAGGTTTAAAGACTGTCTCAAAGCAATATATATAAAAAAAAGTAGTATAAACACAGACAACTAGGAAAACTGGCCTGCAAGTGCTCCAGCTGGAGAACAGCCTTTACCAAAGGTGTCATGGGCTTTGAAGGCACTCGAACTCAGGACACAAGAGAGAAACGTGCTAAGAGGAAGGCACGCTTGGCAAATCCACACCATGATCAACTCCCACCCGGAAACCAATGTCCCCACTGTGGAAGGACGTGTGGATCCAGAATTGGCCTCCACAGTCACTTATGGACTCATTGTTAAAACCATGTTAATGGAAGACAATCTTACTTGGCTACGAGTGATCGCCAAAGAAGAAGAAGACCTGATGTACCAGGCTCTTCTTGGGTTCAGTTGGGAGCAGGTACCCTGAATGTGTGGCAAACACTTCAGCCACCCATCACTTAGGCATCCAATCTGTTCTACAAACCATTAAAGTAATGACAGTCCATTTCTTTATGAATAATGAAGTAGTGATGAATGTTTGTGAAACACGTTGAAATGCCATCACTTCCTTCTCCTTTGGTCTTTGTTTTTTGTTCCAGGGAAATCCTCACTTGCAGTCACCTCCCTCTGGGCATCTTCACATGTTTCATATTCCTTGCTTTCAGAGTAACAACTCGGGATGGGATGGGAGGAGAAACCAAAAAAAGTTTTAAGGATCTTGATAACTTCTCATTGTCTTCTTGCCACAAAGAGGGGGGGGATGGATTACATTAATGTTGTGATACCGGGATTTTGTTTTGCGGACAGCAAAATTTGAATAAAAAATGATCAGTGATTATCATGGCAAACCTCTCCTCCTCATTTAATCCCCACAACAACCCTGTGAGGACGTTCACCATGCAAGCTTCATGAGCATAATGGGGATTTGAACCCTGGTTCCTCTCACGTCCTTGTCTGAAACTCTAACCTCTACACCACACTGGCTTTCCAGCATGCTTAATGATTTCACTTGTTGTTACTTTGCGGGTGGCGCTGTGGTCTAAACCACTGAGCCTCTTGGGCTTGCTGATCGGAAGGTCAGCAGTTCGAATCCCCGCAACGGGGTGAGCTCCCATTGCTCTGTCCCAGCTCCTGCCAACCTAGCAGTTCCAAAGCACACCAGTGCAAGTAGATAAATAGGTACCGCTGCGGCGGGAAGGTAAACAGAATTTCCGTGTACTCTGGCACTCTTCACGGTCCTCTGTGCGCCTGTAGCAGTTTAGTCATTCTGGCCACATGAACCGAAAAACTGTCTGTGGACAAACACCGGCTCCCTCGGCCTGAAAGCGACATGAGCCCCATAGTTGCCTTTAACTGGACATAACCGCCCAGGGGTTATTTACCTTACCTTTACCTTATTTTCTAAAAATTAAAACAAATAAAATTCATAAAAAGAAGTGCAAATTAAGTAGGTTCCTCCAGCAGACATCTCCACCATCCCAGGCAAACACCCTGTGATTCCTACATTGCAGGGGTCAGACTAGATGGCATTTGACTAGGGGATTTGGAGCGTGCTTCTCAGGTGAAACTCTGGGGATGAGAAATGGCGTTGGCTTAAATGAAATGCATTTGGGTGTGTGTGTCTGTTTATCAAGGCTCTTTCTTGACTCAGGTAGCTCCAATCTTAATGTGCTTCCATTTAACGGCTCATGAAAGGAGAAGTTACACCCAAAAAGGGTAGGTGTCAGGCAGGTGCCTTTGCAACGAGCCTTGTAAAAATATTTATCACTGTTGTACATGCAAAAAAAGGATACAATTAAAACAGTTTCTTTCCCCCGAAGCCATACACCCTCTTGTTGAACAACGGCAACGCCTCCCAAATTAAGGCCTCTCAAATCCATTTGCATGATTGTTTGGAAGTTTAAATCCCCTTTATGAATAACAGCGTCGGCATCTGGGGTGCTTTAATCACTTGTCATTCCTCATAATTTGATATTTGCTCTATCTGCCTAAATAAGTTTGTTTTATTTCTCAGCCTGTGACATCAAGTCGTTGCCTTTTTTTCCCCTTCCACCCACAACAGGTCAATGGTTTCCCTGGATCTGGCACATTGTGGAGGGAAGGGATGTAGCTCTCCAGAGTGAGGGCAGTAGAAGTTGCCATTACTCTGAATTGTTCCTGAAGCCAGCTCTGAGTGAGGGCAGTGCTCTCAGTCTGAAGCATAGTGGGAAGAAAATGGCCCACTAGGGGTAGGACGACTGCTTTGCATGCAGAAGGTCCCAGGTTCAATCCACGGAATCTCAAGTAGGGCTAGGGATATTCTTTGCCTGAAGCCCTGAAAATTTATTGTTCCCCATGCTTCTATTTCTTTGATGTGTCTGTAGATCCTACCACTTAGATTAGACATTTGACCAGCATGTCCCTAGCTCCAATTGGCTTTCCTTGGTTATAAAGTGGGATATAAGTGAAACAAACAAACTCACTTTCAGTTAGACTGCACACTTCTCCGATTCCGAAGTGCACTTTCAGTGCACAAAAAAGGCATGCAGAAATACCTGTATTTTGCTGGTGAAAATGGCTAGTTATGATTCGTTTCCAATTTAAAGGTGATTAAAGCACACCTCCGCCCATGGGTCTTAGGAATGGTCAGCATGAGGCCGTACTCTTTAGCCCCAAAAGGTGAAAGGCCAGGTGTGATATGCCACATGCAGAGCCTTTTTGTGATAGTAGCTAAGCCTTAATTGATAGCTATTAACCAAGGGACAAGGGTGGCGCTGTGGTCTAAACCACTGAGCCTAGGGCTTGCCGATCAGAAGATTGGCAGTTCAAATCCCCACAATGGGGTGAGCTCCCGTTATTTGGTCCCAGCTCCTGCCAACTTAGCAGTTCGAAAGCACGTAAAAGTGCAAGTAGAAAAATAGGTACCACTCTGGCAGGAAGGTAAACGGTGTTCCGATGCGCTGCTCTGGTTTTGCCAGAAGCAGCTTAGTCATGCTGGCCACATGACCCAGAAAAACCTGTCTGCGGACAAACGTCGTCTCCCTCAGCCAGTAAAGCGAAATTAGTGCCACAACCCCAGAGTCGTTTGCGGCTGGACTTAAGTGTTAGGGGTCCTTTACTTTTACCTTTTTAACCACTATGCCTAGATAGAACTTCCAGGAGTAGAGATAGACGACTTCTTGAGCACCAGTTCCTGGGGAGCAGCATGAGGGGAGGTGTGCTGGCTAAAAGGCAGAAATTCAAGTCGCTTTGCACTGAAAGGCAAACCTAGAAGACCCATCTAGTCCAGCATTCCATTCTCACAATGGTCGTCCAGCTGCCTCAATGGGAGGGGAAGCTACCTAATTCGCACCTTCATAAGCAATACATGAGCTGACTTGGAAATCTGTGAATTTTGCAGTGTAGTTCTCTAGCCAATCAGTGTGTGCAGAAATGTATATGCTAGGGTGAAGTGTGCCTAAAAATGCATACCATAATGAAAACAGCACACATACTGCATTAGATGAAGGAAATTTCTTTTGCAAAAGTGCCCAGAGAGATCTTTATGCTGAGAGAAATTCGCACCGAAGTGCAGGTGAATATTCACGAGGAATGTACATTTGCACACTGATTTACAAATGGGGAAAACCTAATTTCAATTTTGGAAAAATGAGATTGCTGAGATGTGCTCATCCCTACTGTTCAATGTACTGAAAAGTTTGTATTCTATGTGAATAGCATTCACAAAGTTGATACAATGGGATGGCATGGTGTGCCAAGAGATGGAACAAGACAGAAGGAATACATGATTAAGTTCCAGCGAGACCTAAATGGGATGGAACTATTCATTCATTTAGGCTGAGAGACAGTCATTGACCCAAAGACACCTACTTCATGGCTGAGTAGGGATTTTGCCCCAGGACTTTCCCAGGTCTTAGTCCAACACTTTAACCACTATTTGCTGTCCAGACCACTCCTTCTCTGGATGTGATCTCCAAACCCTTCTGCTCAAAGCAAATTTGATGATCGACACCAATTCGTGCATTCTCCTGCCCTATTCCTTTCAAACATGCCTCTCCTGGGAACTGCCCAAAACACCATTATTCCAGCCATATTTGGTAGATTTGGCCACCCCATTTTAAAAACAAACAAAAACAAACCCCAGAACTTCTTAGCTTCCTTTGGAATATGTTGTACATGCTGTGTGCATTTACCAGAGCAAGTGCTCCAAAATCCTCTTCGGATTTCTCCTTAGGCAACATTCGCCGGTAATCCTGAGCTTACCGTTGACTTTGCCTACGTGACAGCAGACGATCTCAAAAGTTCAGTGAGCTTCTCATGCTGGAGGTAAAGAATTGGATGCAGTCCTTTGGCACTGGAATGAAAGCGGTTTTATGTATTAGGTTGTTGTTGTTTTTCTTCCCCCTGCTGATGCAAGAGTGACCCATCTCCAAACAGCAGGGCGTTAACATTGTTGATGCAATGGGACGGGACATAGTCTAATGGGTGCAAGAATGAAAGGGAGGCGAAGGAATTTGAGAGCAACTTGCAATATCATGCATCAGCCTATTCCCCCCTCCTCCAAGATCTAATTAGGGCAGAGTGCATAGGAGAGAGTGGTACACACTCCCTAGACACTGCCAGAAGAAATTGTATAAAAGGGCTGGCAACTCAGTACGGTTCCAGCAAGCAGATCTCTCTCCTGCCTACTGTTTGCTTCGTTCCACTTCTCAGAGAACCAGGTGAGTGTGATCGGATGCCCTCTTATTGCAACTGCTCTGATATATGAGGCTCTGTGTTTGTGATTTTGCTCTCTTTTCTTCCCTTTCTCCATTAATGTTCGCCATGTTGTCCATGAGAGAGAATTTAGCTTGGGATTTCCCAGGTGATTCCGCTGCTGTATACCATCTCTGAAACTCTGGAGGGTCACTGCCTGTCAATGTAAAACAATACTGAGCTGGATGGACCAACTGTCCATATACAGCAGCTTCCTATGTTATTACTTAGAATCACCTTTCTATTTAGAATGTTGAGGACTAGTAGCTTACTTTACGTTTAGGGGAAGGGCAGTAGCTCAGTTGCAGAACACCTGTTTTCCACCAGAAAGGATACAGGTTGAATCCCTTGCATCTCCACGTAGGGCTGTCATTGCAAGACAGTACTGAGATGGGTGGACCAATGTTCTGATCCAACATATGGCAGTAGTTTTGAATCTTATTATGTTCATTGTACAAAACATTTCCTCCACTACTGAGCATCTACTGAACTGTATAGTCTACATACTATACTTGGAATCAGATGACTGGAGTTGTAACCAACTAAGTTCTACTTACAGTAGTTGGCAAATTACAGTTGATGAACCTAAAAAGGAAGGGTCATAGCTCAGTGGTAGATCACCTGGTTTACATGCAGAAGGTCCCATGTCAATCCTTCAAGACATCTCTAGGTAGGGTGGGGAATGTCTCTAGTTTGAATTCATGGGGGGCGGGAGCACTGCCATTCATTGTAGATAACACTGAGTTAAATGTGCTAGTGGTCTGATCCAGTAAAATGCAGCTTCCTATGACCATTAATTTGAGTGGGTCTATTCTGAGTAGGACAAGCACTGAATATCATCCAATGAGCCTAAATTACTCATGCCCATTCATCGCAAAGGAGTAGGATGTGTATCAGATACAACTCTTGATCCATCTAGCACTAAACTGAGAGGCAGCAGATCTGTACATGGTCTTTCTCAGTCAGGCTGCTTGAGATCATCTTGCCTGGAGATGCTTAGTACCAAAACATTAATGTACTTTAAAAAGATGATTGGACAAACTCCATGGAGGAAAAGGCTATTGAGGGCTACCAGCCTTGATGGCTCTGCTCTGCTTCTAGGGAGTATGCTCTAGTGCTCAGGTCCTTCTTTGTGAGCTTCCCGTTGAGGCATATAGTTGGCCACTGGAGGAACATGATGTTGGAATAGATGGGCCCTCTTTGGCCTGATTCAGCAGGCGGTCCTTATGAAACTGAGGTCTTCTGAATGCAAACTACAGTGGTACCTTGGGTTACCAGTCATGATGGCTCTGCTCTGTTTCTTAACCTGAAACTGTTCTTAACCCGAGGTACCACTTTAGCTAATGGGGCCTCCCGCCGCGCAATTTCTGTTCTCATCCTGAAGCAAAGTTCTTAACCCGAGGTACTATTTCTGGGTTAGCAGAGTCTGTAACCTGAAGCGTCTGTAACCTGAGGTACCACTGTATGTGCTCTTACAGACCTTTCCAAAAAAAAAAAAATCGATCTCCTTCCACCCATTTCAAATTTGCAGGAAATTCCAGCTCCTTCCTGCTTCTTGCTTCTTGTTACATACTGCTAATTTACTGATATTGTGTTGCATCTTCTTTCTCCCACCAGATCTTTACCCGACACATCAAGATGACTTACTGTGGACCAGTGTGCAATGTGCCCTGTGGCGTGGGCTCCTGCTACGGTGGTGCTGGATCCGTAGGGTCCTGTGGTCTGGTCCCAGCCTATGGGGCCGGCTCCCTCTCTGGCTTTGGTGGTGGGTTTGGCTACGGTGGTGGTTATGGCTCCGTAGCTTGTAGCAGTCAGCTCCCAGGGTCAGAAGTTGTGATCCAACCCCCTCCCTCTGTCGTGTCCATCCCAGGACCAATCCTGTCTGCATCTTCTGAGCCTGTTGCTGTGGGCCAAATCTCACCATGTACCTATCCAGCTCTGGGATATTCTGGTGGCTATGGAGGATACGGCAGGCTAGGATACGGTTCAGGGTATTGTGGCTATGGAGGTTATGGAGGTTACGGTGGTTACGGTGGTGTTGGTGGCTGGAGAAGATATGGCAGGAAATGCCTGCCTTCCAATTGTGGACCTTGTTAAATGCTGAAACCTGCAACGGATTTACACGGAAACAGAAAAAAGACACCGAACTACAACTCTGAGCATGTTCTACTGAGATTTCAGAAATGCTGCTCACCAGACTTTTCCCACTTTCAGCTCTGGAAGAAGAAAGCTATACAGCAACACTGAATTGTCAAGCGTGGTTGCATACTTATCCGTTTCTCCTTGATCTGCTCGTCTTTAATTCAAAAGTTTTTAAAGAAGTTTTTTAAAAAGTCACCATCTTCTTACTCAACAGTGTTGGCAATGCTACTGCAAAATACCTCTTTGAGTGGGTGTGGGGAAAGACACACACACACCCTGTGTATTTTTTTTCCTGTGCAGGTTGTCGATCACCATCTTAGGTGTATATTGTACGTAACAATCTCATATTGTTCCCCCACTGATTCTCTGCCCATCTCTCTTTTGGAATAAAGCTTAATGTTGCATCACCATGACTGTCTTCTTCTATTTTTTTGGGGGGGGGGTGAGGGGAACTGTTCCTTTGATGTGCATATCAGGAAGTGAATATCCAACCCCCTGCTCCAGGCCCAGTCCTACCATTAGGCATAGAGAGAGGGAGAGGAGTATTCCTCAGGTGGCACTGGAGTGAGGCACTGGAGGAGTGTGTGTCTCCTAGGTAGCTTGCCCAGTCCCTCCCTCAGCTTTCTTGCTGCCTTCAGTGCTTAAATAATAATAAGAAGAAGAGTTTGGATTTGATATCCCGCTTTTCACTACCCGAAGGAGTCTCAAAGCGGCTAACATTCTCCTTTTCCCTTCCTCCCCCACAACAAACACTCTGTGAGGTGAGTGGGGCTGAGAGACTTCAAAGAAGTGTGACTAGCCCAAGGTCACCCAGCAGCTGCATGTGGAGGAGCGGAGACACGAACCCGGTTCCCCAGATAACGAGCCTACCGCTCTTAACCACTACATCACACTGGCTCTCTTTCTCAACTTGCACTTTGTTCAGCTAGACATATCAGTGGTCTGTCTCTGCAGAAGGCAGCATCCTATGTTTCTGCTGGACACGAAATTGTAGGGTTGAGGCCGATGATCATTCTACTCCAGCATCCTGTTCGCACACTGGCCACCCAGATGCCTGCAAGCAGGACATGAGTCCAACAGCAACTTTCCAATCTTCTATTTAAATGGATAGTAACCATTGATCAGGGACGCGGGTGGTGCTGTGGTGTAAACCACTGAGCCTCAGGCTCGCCGATTGGAAGGCTGGCGGTTCGAATCCCCGCGACCGGGTTGCATGTCAGAGTGCAAGTAGATAAATAGGTACCGTTCCAGTGGAAAGGTAAATGGCGTTTCCATGCGCTGCTCTGGTTTCACCAGAAGCGAATTAGTCATGCTGGACACATGACCCGGGAAAAACTGTCTGCGGACAAGCATCGGCTCCCTCGGCCAGTAAAGCGAGATGAGAGCCGCAATCCCAGAGTTGTTTGTGACTGGACTTAACTGTCAGGGGTCCTTTACTTATTTTTAACCAGTGATCTCCTTCTCTTCCCTGAATTTGTCCCATCCTCTTTTAAAACCATCTAAGTTTGTCGTTATCACCATTGCTTCCCGTGGGTAATTATCACTTCCAAAATCTGATGAATTCACATGCAGATTTTGATTTTGATTTTGGAGGCACCCTGAGAGTTGTTTCCCCTTCCTGATTGTTGCCCCTAAGGTTTCATGAGCTGTGTTCACTAAGATCAACCACGCTCTATGACCACTTTCTGCAACAGTAAAACAAAATTGATTTTAATAACACCTTAAATGCTCGGATGGCCCCTGGCTAAGAGTACATGACAGCCGGGGCATGGGGTGGAGTTGCCAACTGCCTATTTTAGTCTGGACTTGAAGGTGTGTTTTTAATTTTATCTTCCTAACCCTGTCATTATCTCTTTCTTGTAAGCCGACACTTATTGGAGAAGCACAGTTCAATTTGGGGAAATGAGATGCATCCAGGTCCTTATCAGATCCTCATTTCCTCCTGCAGAATGTACAATTCCTAGCAACTGCCAAAGAGCTCTGTGTGGCTCCAGAAATGTCAGCTGACAAGGAGCCCTGTGCTACTCCAAAACTTGCATCTTCACTCATCATAGAATCATAGAGTTGGAAGAGACCACAAGGGCCATCCAGTCCAACCCCCTGCTAAGCAGGAAACACCATCAAACCATTCCTGACAGATGGCTGTCAAGCCTCCACTTAAAGACCTCCAAAGAAGGAGACTCCACCACACTCCTTGGCAGCTAATTCCACTGTCCAACAGCTCTTACTGTCAGGAAGTTCTTCCTAATGTTTAGGTGGAATCTTCTTTCTTGTAGTTTGAATCCATTGCTCCATGTCCGCTTCTCTGGAGCAGCAGAAAACAACCTTTCTCCCTCCTCTATATGACATCCTTTTATATATTTGAACATGGCTATCATATCACTCCTTAACCTTCTCTTCTCCAGGCTAAACATACCCAGCTCCCTAAGCCATTCCTCATAAGGCATCGTTTCCAGGCCTTGGACCATTTTGGTTGCCCTCTTCTGGACACGTTCCAGCTTGTCAGTATCCTTCTTGAACTGTGGTGCCCAGAACTGGACACAGTATTCCAGGTGAGGTCTGACCAGAGCAGAATACAGTGGTACTATTACTTCCCTTGATCTAGACGCTATACTCCTATTGATGCAGCCCAGAATTGCATTGGCCTTTTTAGCTGCTGCATCACACTGTTGACTCATGTCAAGTTTATGGTCTACCAAGACTCCTAGATCCTTTTCACATGTACTGCTCTCAAGCCAGGTCTCATCAACAAACAGAAACACCCCCCCCCCCCAATTCTATTCAACTCTCTATGGATTGACAGCTGCTGCCTGTCCCACATTTTTTCAGGACTTTCCACTTCCTGCAGGGGTGAGAAAGGCTTTCCTGGATGTTTCCACATGGTAGGAAAAGTCATTTATTGTGTTCATATCCTTATCAGAGGTATTTTCTACCAAGCCTCCAGATGGGGTATAGATTAGGATACCTACATTTCATGTAGGTAAAAGTAAACTGATTGAGATAACTAGGGATGAAAAGGACATGCCCAATTCAGTTCTCTTGTTTTCTCATTTTCTCCCAATCTTAATTTCAGGTCTCCATGTTTCTGCTACAATTTGAATTAATTTATTTTTAATCCACACAAAAACCCATCACTTTGTGGTAAATTAATCTTAATAAACACATTTTTGTATGCAGTTTTTGGCTAATGTACACATTTTCTGCAAGCCATTCCCCCATATATAATGCATTTTTGTATGTCATTTTCATTTGCATCTTCGTTTTTATGAGCACTTTCTCCTCATATCTGCATTTCTTATAAATTTTGTTTGGTTAACAAACCACATCACTAAATTTGGACGAGGGATAATTTAGGAAATCTAGCTGTGTTTTCGTTCCCAGATTGTTTTGGAAAGTGTGAATTCCATAGAGTCATCTTGAAAAAGCTTAAATTGCATAAAACTAAGCATAACATCGAGAAAGTGAATCAATATTTTTTTTTATCCCCCTCTCATAACCCCAGAACTTGTAGACACCCACAAGCTGCATGTTGGAAGATTCCGGACACATTAGAGAAAGTCCTTCTTGATGCAGTGCAGAGTTAAACTGTGGGATTCCCTCCCACAAGAGGCAGTAATGGCCACCAACTTGCATGCTTTAAAAGAGGATTGGACAAATTCATGGAAGAAGAGAAGGTCATCAGTAGCTACTAGCCATTAGGCAAGCTATATCCCATAGTAAGAGGGAGAAATGATTCTGAATACCAATTGCTGGAAACCACAGAAGGGACGGTCCTCTGGTGGTCATACCCTGCTTGGGAGTTTTCAACAGGCACCTCATTGGCTACTGTGGGAACAGGGACATGGAGCAGATGGGCTGCTGACTTGTTCTTACGGTCTTAAATACTAAGATGCGGGTGGCGCTGTGGCCTAAACCACTGAGCCTCTTGGGCTTGTCGATCAGAACGTCGGTGGTTCGAATCCCTGCAATGGGTGAGCTCCTGTTGCTCTGTCCCAGCTCCTGCCAACCTAGCAGTTTGAAAGCACACCAGTGCAAATAGATAAATAGATACCCCTGTGGCGGGGAGGTAAACGGCATTTTCGTGCACTCTGGTTTCCGTCACGGTGTTCCGTTGTACCAGAAGCAGTTTAGTTCTGCTGGCCATATGACCTGGAAAGCTGTCTGTGGACAAACGCCGGCTCCCTCGGCCTGAAAGCGAGATGAGTGCCGCAACCCCATAGTCACCTTTGACCGGATTTAACCATCCAGGGGTCCTTTCCCTTTTTACCTTTTAGATGGAACAATACTACGGTTGGGTAAAAGGCAGCGTCTATGGCGATGGAGCCATAATGAAATAGATTATATCCAGCTAAATTTTACTCCAAGTGGACCCACTGAAATTAATGCACCTAATTTAGTCCCGTCCATCAGTTTTACTGCTCTTAGTTTAACTAATGTTGGATATGATAACCCTTTGATCTGCAAAACATTGGAAAGAATGAAAGCAAGCAAAGGTGTTTCTAAAATGCAGAGTGTTTAATAAGGAAAAAGACCAGACACCACCACAGCTTCCCCGTTTATAAATATCAGTTGCAGAAATTCAATTGCAGAGTAACATCAGATGAGACATATGCAGAAATGGCCAATATCTCCATTTGGAATCTTCTGCTGGAGAGGAATGAATAAGCTGTAACTGACTTGCCTAGCTTCTGAGGAAATGCATTAGGTATTTCACACGGCTCTCACCTAAGAAAGCACACAGACCCACTTTGAATTTTATTTTCAGGAAAAAAATGTTGGGGGCAATCTCAGAAATTGTGGAGAACCCTCCCTGAGAAATTATAGACCTTCAAAGTTCTGCTGAGGTCTTCCCTGAAGGGGATATTTCAAATTTGCTTTGAGCTCCACACAAAATTCTCCCCGCTCCACCCACTAAAACACTCTCAGCAAAATGCCCCCCTTCAGAATTCCTCAGCTCCTTTGAATAAGGAACCCCCCCCCCAATGCCTTTCATTCCCCACCTTTGGAAAATATCAGTGGCTCCTATATGTTGCAAAAGCACATTTAACTGCAATTCTCATTTACAAGGATGTGGTCCATTCACAAAGGACTCATTCAGTTGAGCAGATCTGCAGTGCTCCTGGCAGAGGTGTCACTGCTGCTTACTGGGAGGCTTGGAGGTGAGGAAGTTGGAAGATGAAGGTTGTGCCACTGCACTGGTGATACCAATCCATACCATGCCAACCTCCCCATGCCAACCTCCTACACCTTGCCCCGATAAGCAGCAGCGACATCTCCACTGAGAAGTTTGCATCGTGGCTCTGCCACACAGGGCGAGACACTTCGGAATCCAGCTGGCCTAAGTTTGGGTATACAGGTGAAACTCGAAAAATTAGAATATCATGGAAAAGTCCATTTATGTAAGCAATTGTTTTCATTAGCTACTGGAGTTTAATATATGAGATAGACTCATGACATGCAAAGCGAGATATGCCAAGCCTTTGCTTGTTATAATTGTGATGATTATGGCGTACAGCTGATGAAAACCCCAAAGTTGAAATTGTTAATTTGGGGTTCTCATCAGGTGTATGCCATAATCATCACAATTATAACAAATAAAGGCTTGGCATATCTCGCTTTGCATGTCATGAGTCTATCTCATGTATTAGTTTCACCTTTTAAGTTGAATTACTGAAAGAAATGAACCTTTCCACAATATTCTAATTTTTCGCGTTTCACCTGTATATTGCAGGAAGGAAGTGAAATGACCTCCTAGAACAGGGATGGGAAAGCTGTAGTCTACATCCCATCAGCCCCAGCTAGCAGGACCAATGGTCAAGGTATCATGGGAACTGGAGATCAACATCCACAGGTTCCTCATCCACAGGTTCTAGAAGATGCAGATTGACCATGTCTTGTTAATGATTGGGGGGCGGGGACCACATTGTTATGGAAAAGAGAGAGGAGAGAGAGAGAGAGAGAGAGAGAATAAGCTCAAAGGAAATAAGGGATAGCTCATCTTGAGCCTATTCGTAAGGGATGCTGAACATCAACATTTGTAGGAGCTCAGTAACCAAGACTTGGCTACATTACTCTTTGCCATTTCCTGGTTGCTCCTGGTTCCATGTGTCCATTCAATCTGAATTTAGCAAGGATATCCACAGGTGCTTGCACTTCGCCCACTCAGGAACCCCTTGTAGCCATTCCCGAGCCCATAAATTCCTCTTCCGTAGCCATTCAACCCATAGGATCCAGTAGCGCAGGGTGTGTTCCCCCCCACGGAAAGCGGCTCACAGCTTGCAGAGAGAATGGGTCCTGGGATGGTCACCACCATGGCGGGAGGTTGGATGACCACTTCGGCTGCTGGGATCTGGCCGGCGCAGGCAACAGGGAGCCCAGCGGATGTGCCGAGACTGGCGGATGATATCCCGGTTGGAAGGAATGAACCATAGGCCCCTGATCCGAAACCACATCCTGGTCCAAAGCCTACCACTGGGCTGGAGGAATAGGATGGGATGGTGCAGGATTGGCCAGAATAAGGCATTATTTTGGGAACAAAGATGGATCTGGAATGAAAGAACAGGCTTCTGTTTGAAGTGTCTCAAGTCCCTTTTCCACAAATGTGTACCACAACAATGGGAAGCATCAAAACTACATATGGCCCATCTCCCAAATGTAAATAATCAAAAGAAGCTGAGTATGTTTATAATGTAGATATGCCCTTTGTCAACAATACCAGTACAATAAATTAGTAAAATAAATTGGATTAGACTGATGGATCGGTTTGTGGGGAGGGGGGATTAGGGAGGGAGGGACAG
Organism: Lacerta agilis; assembly: GCF_009819535.1. Lineage (NCBI taxonomy): Eukaryota > Metazoa > Chordata > Lepidosauria > Squamata > Lacertidae > Lacerta > Lacerta agilis. The sequence goes on along the minus strand of NC_046328.1, from coordinate 33,895,594 downwards.
ATAGACGGTGGTGTAGTGTGTGGGGACAAAGGGGTGGTTGCCCTGGGTCCAAAATTGTTAGGGGTGCAAAGTTTCAACACCCGGTGCTGTCTCAGTACAGCTGTGTGCTTCCATCGCTGGGTTTCTTCATATGAACCAGGAAGCGACCTCTCCAGATCAATTTTTCTTTTCTTATCTCTGCTGCTGCGATCTCCTGGGTGATGCTGATGCCATTAGGCAGTTGAATGCAAACACATTCTCCGTCTATTTCCCTCCCTGCCACCACCCTCTCCATGTGTGTGTCCCTGGGCGCTGGCAACCCACGCTATACCACAGCAGACAGATAAGCAGATAGACAGGCAAGAGAAACAGAATATATGATTGATTGATTACTAACACACGGAAACAAGAAAGGCAATGTATTCAGGCTTACAATCTTAAAGAGAGCACGGAGGTGAGAGAGAAATAGAGAGAAGTAAGGGGGAAAGGAAAGGGAGGGAAAAGGGGGGAGTCAAACTCTGGCACCAATTCTTAAACAGTTGTTCTTATAATGATCAGCTTAGCACAGTTTGGGGGTAGGAGGAGCCTGTTGGAAGTAAGCTTTCATAAAAATGACGACTTGCTGCTTCCACTATTGAGGCTCAACTCCCCCGATCTGTGTGTGTCACTGGTCTTCAACTGGTGGGTTGGGTCACAACAGAAGCACCACCACCATGCCAATATACAGCAAAAGATTACTAGGTGTGTCCCTAAATGTAAGCTTGAGTTAAAATTGGGGTCCTGTGTCTGAATAGGTTGAAGACTAGTGCTCTGTGCTCTTATATTTTGAATAAATATCATCTTTTCACCCAATTATGATTCCTGAGGCTTTCTTATGGGTGTGGTGTCAAGTATCCCCAAGACGCTATGATAGAATGGCCTTTACCAGATGGCAGTTCAGGGAGAGAGAGATAAGGTAGGTTGTTGTTGTTGTTCAGTCGTTCAGTCGTGTCTGACTCTTCGTGACCCCATGGACCAGAGCACGCCAGGCACCCTTATCCTCCACTGCCTCCCGCAATTTGTCCAAACTCATGCCAGTCGCTTCGAGAACACTGTCCAACCATCTCATCCTCTGTCGTCCCCTCCTCCTCCTCCTCCTCCTCCTCTTCTAAGGTAGGTGCTTAGGCATAAAGGATGGACAGATGGTAGACAGAGGAGATAGGTGGATTAAGGTTCTGGGACAGATACAGAGATAAATACAACAAGTTTCCCCAACGAGGTCAGGCTATGTCTGGACATTTTCAATCCACCTAGAAGAAGAAAAAATATCTCACCTGTGCTCCTAACACCCTAGCTGTCTCCATGCAGGTTTCGTTTTAGTTTTTTTAAAAACAAACTTATTTGTCATACAAAGGAGCGTTCATTCATATGAACTCCACAGTTTGAAGCAACATAACCCAGACACAGACTAAACCCCTTGGTGAAAATCCACTGATAGATGCCCTACTTACCAATATATCTGGAGAGAAGAGATGGAAGGAGCCTGAGAGTCAGTGCTGGATGAACCTAGCAAGGCTTTGGGTTTATTTTATACATTTTTTTTTTTGTCAGGCCCTCCTCCCTCCGGCCCCAGAGACCAACCCCCGCCCCTTTGTTACATAAGTTTCAATTAGCTACCGGCAAAACAATTTCTGTGCGTTTTTAACTTCAATTTACGTCAATTAGCCCAATGAGACAGGAGGACAGGGGTGGGGGGTGGGGAGGAAATAAAGCTATCATCAGCTCCGTGCAAAATTTGCACACACCATTCTACACACCCTGTTTTCCTTCTTTTGAACATATTCTGCTGAGTCGGCCCAATCCGGTAACATGTCTAGTCAGTTGTCCAAGTGAGTTCAACCGGGGATGGATTTCCTTGCATGATTGTGTAGTCTGGCTGGATAAAATTGAGGGGTATAAACCTGATCTGGCCATCATAGAAGATCTAGTGATGGCCAGATCTGACCCTCCAGGTTCAAAGGCAGTATACCTCTCCTCATACCCATTGCTGGGAGACAAACATCAAAGGGAGGAGATTGCCCTCCTTGTGGGCTTCCTGGCTAACCATTTTCTTAATAAGAGAAGAAGAGACCAGCTGGATCAGGCCAATGGCTCATCTATTCTCACAGTGTCCACCCAGATGCCCCAATAGAAGCAAGTCCTGAGCACAAGCGCACTCTCCTCTCCTGTGGTTTCTAGCGACCTGTATTCAGAAGAATTACTGCCACCTGCCATAGAAGCAGAGTATAGCCATAGCGGCTAGTAGCCACTGAGAGCCTTATCTTCCATGAATTTGTCCAATCCATCCAAGTTCGTGGGCATCTATTCCTCCTGTGGGAGTTTACCTACTGTACTATGTGCTGTGGGCAGGAATCCCGTAAAAGAAATGGAGTGGCCCTCATAGTCAACAAAAGAGTGGCGAAAGCTGTACTGGGATGCAATTTCAAAAATGATAGAATGATCTCGATACGAATCCAAGGCAGACCTTTTAACATCACAGTAATCCAAGTTTATGCGCCAACTACCAGTGCTGAAGAAACTGAAATTGATCAATTCTATGAAGACTTACAACACCTTATAGAAATGACACCAAAGAAAGATGTTCTTCTCATTATAGGGGATTGGAATGCTAAAGTAGGGAGTCAAGAGATAAAAGGAACAACTGGCAAGTTTGGCCTTGGAGTTCAAAATGAAGCAGGGCAAAGGCTAATAGAGTTCTGTCAAGAGAACAAGCTGGTCATCACAAACACTCTTTTCCAACAACACAAGAGACGACTCTACACGTGGACATCACCAGATGGGCAACATCGAAATCAGATTGATTATATTCTCTGCAGCCAAAGATGGAGAAGCTCTATACACTCAGTAAAAACAAGACCTGGAGCTGACTGTGGCTCAGATCATCAGCTTCTTATAGGAAAATTCCAGCTTAAACTGAAGAAAGTAGGAAAAACCACTGGGCCAGTAAGATACAATCTAAATCAAATTCCTTATGAATACACAGTTGAAGTGAAGAACAGGTTTAAGGATTTAGATTTGGTGGATAGAGTGCCTGAAGAACTGTGGATGGAGGCTCGTAACATTATACAGGAGACAGCAACAAAAACCATCCCAATGAAAAAGAAATGCAAGAAAGCAAAGTGGCTGTCCAATGAGGCCTTACAAATAGCGGGGGAGAGAAGGCAAGCAAAATGTGAGGGAGATCGTGAAAGATACAGGAAATTGAATGCAGATTTCCAAAGAATAGCAAGGAGAGACAAGAGGGCCTTTCTAAACGAGCAATGCAAAGAAATAGAGGAAAATAACAGAATGGGAAAAACCAGAGATTTGTTCAAGAAAATTGGAGATATGAAAGGAACATTTCGTACAAAGATTACCACAATTAAGGACAAAAGTGGAAAGGACCTAACAGAAGCAGAAGACATCAAGAAGAGGTGGCAAGAATACACAGAGGAATTATACCAGAAAGATATGGAGGTCTCATACATCCCAGGTAATGTGGTTGCTGACCTTGAGCCAGACATCCTGGAGAGTGAAGTCAAATGGGCCTTAGAAAGCCTTGCTAACAACAAGGCCAGTGGAAGTGATGATATTCCAGCTGAACTATTTAAAATTTTAAAAGATGATGCTGTTAAGGTGCTACACTCAATATGCCAGCAAGTTTGGAAAACTCAGCAATGGCCAGAGGATTGGAGAAGATCAGTCTACATCCCAATCCCAAAGAAGGGCAGTGCCAAAGAATGCCCCAACTACCGCACAATTGCACTCATTTCACACGCTAGCAAGGTTATGCTTAAAATTCTACAAGGCAGGCTTAAGCAGTATGTGGACCGAGAACTCCCAGAAGTGCAAGCTGGATTTCGAAGGGGCAGAGGAACCAGAGACCAAATTGCAAACATGCGCTGGATTATGGAGAAAGCTAGAGAGTTCCAGAAAAACATCTACTTCTGCTTCATTGACTATGCCAAAGCATTTGACTGTGTCGACCACAGCAAACTATGGCAAGTTCTTCAAGAAATGGGAGTGCCGGATCACCTCATTTGTCTCCTGAGAAATCTCTATGTGGGACAAGAAGCTACAGTTAGAACTGGATATGGAACAACTGATTGGTTCAAAATTGGGAAAGGAGTACGACAAGGCTGTATATTGTCTCCCTGCTTATTTAACTTATATGCAGAATTCATCATGCGAAAGGCTGGACTGGATGAATCCCAAACAGGAATTAAGATTGCCGGAAAAAATATCAACAACCTCAGATACGCTGATGATACTACCTTGATGGCAGAAAGTGAGGAGGAATTAAAGAACCTTTTAATGAGGGTGAAAGAGGAGAGCGCAAAATATGGTCTGAAGCTCAACATCAAAAAAACTAAGATCATGGCCACTGGTCCCATCACCTCCTGGCAAATAGAAGGGGAAGAAATGGAGGCAGTGAGAGATTTCACTTTCTTGGGTTCCATGATCACTGCAGATGGTGACAGCAGTCACGAAATTAGAAGACGCCTGCTTCTTGGGAGAAAAGCAATGACAAACCTAGACAGCATCTTAAAAAGCAAAGACATCACCTTGCCGACAAAGGTCCGTATAGTTAAAGCTATGGTTTTCCCAGTAGTAATGTACGGAAGTGAGAGCTGGACCATCAAGAAGGCTGATCGCCGAAGAATTGATGCTTTTGAATTATGGTGCTGGAGGAGACTCTTGAGAGTCCCATGGACTGCAAGAAGATCAAACCTATCCATTCTCAAAGAAATCAGCCCTGAGTGCTCACTAGAAGGACAGATCCTGAAGTTGAGGCTCCAGTACTTTGGCCACCTCATGAGAAGAGAAGAATCCCTAGAAAAGACTCTGATGTTGGGAAAGATGGAGGGCACAAGGAGAAGGGGACGACAGAGGATGAGATGGTTGGACAGTGTTCTCGAAGCGACTGGCATGAGTTTGGCCAAACTGCGGGAGGCAGTGGAGGATAGGCGTGCCTGGCGTGCTCTGGTCCATGGGGTCACGAAGAGTCGGACACGACTGAACGACTGAACAACAACAACAACTATGTGCTGTTTGCTGAGAAACTGTCACCAAATATATGCCCCTCCCCCTGTTGGCTAGCTCTAGATATGGGCTATTGTCATTGTGTCCTGCTTGTGGTCTTCATAGAGGCATCTGATTGGCCACTGTGGAAACAGGATGCTGGTCTAAAGCAGGACCCAGGACCCACTTTTCAGACCCAGGACCCACTTTTGACCCATACCTGCATTTCTTCTCTCTTACCACGTATTTGCATGGTGGTAGGGTTCCTGTTGCAATCCACCTTGGATCAGGCTGCAACCCACCAGTGGACCCCAACTCATCAGGTGAAGACCAATGCTCTTCTTATATATATATTTTTCCTAGGGATTACATAAACTAATGGGTAGCTCCATTCAGGGGCGGAGCAAGGCAGGGGCGTTGAGAGCAGCACGCCCCCAGTTCCAGCCTGGAGGGGGGTGGCACTTGGCGCCACCACCCCCGCGACTCCCAAGCCGCCACCCAGCACCACTTCCATGCGGCGGCTGCTTGTGCCTGGCAGCCCGGATGGACTGCCCATGTGCAGCAGTCCGCACGGACTGCATTCTGTAGTGTGCATGCGTTGTGACATCACGACGCACGCACACTACAAAGCAGCACCCCGCCCCGGGTGGTGCCCCCGCGTTTGCCGCTCCGGGTGGCAAAGCGGCTCCATACGCCACTGGCTCCATTGCTTAGGAAAGCTCAGCAGAACCTCTATCTTAAGAAATGATTTGTGGTTTTTCAAACATCTCACTGAACCTCAGCAGATAACCTGTTCATGCCATCCCATATATTCTCGCCTGAGCCTTAAAACTTGAATCAGAAGTCATTCGTCTCTATGCTGCTCCATCCAACAGGGCTAGACACATGACTAATGGGGAAAGATAGGGATATTGCAAAGGCACTATAAATCCCTGTTACAGGTGGGTAGCCGTGTTGGTCTGCCATAGTCGAAACAAAATAGGAAATTCTTTCCAATAGCACCTTAGAGACCAACTGAGTTTGTTCTTGGTATGAGCTTTCGTGTGCATGCACACTTCTTCAGACACTTCTTCAGAAGTGCATGCACACTTCTTCAGATTCTTCAGGTATCTGAAGTGTGCATGCACACGAAAGCTCATACCAAGAACAAACTCAGTTGGTCTCTAAGGTGCTACTGGAAAGAATTTCCTATTTTGTTTCGACTATAAATCCCTGTTATTCATTGGGGGATGATTCTGTTAGCAAACGTCCCGCGGGGGCAAGTTGTGAAACTGACCCCAGGTAGGGACGAAGCCTGAGTGCACTCCTGGCTACTCGAGTCCAGGGGCACATTGATATGTGATTGTTCCCCAGCGTGAAGAACAACACACACAAGCCATTAAGGCTAAAACTTCTTTATTGTAGATAAAGTGCAGAGTATGCCTCTGCTTTCCAGCTCATTAAGTCAGAGCTGTGCATTAGCATGTCCAGCATCTCTGAGCCAGAAACGAAAGAAAAAGTACAGCAGTAAAGTACAAAAGCATCACGTGTGGGAAAGCTGTTAGAACTAGTGGCTTTCTCACAGGAGAAAACAGAGACATAGTCATGCTGGCCTCGCTGCTGCAGGTTTTGCAGCTCGGCTTGTAATAATATCCTGACAGATTCATTGGGGTGAATGGGATACTGCCCCACCAACTAACCAGACAGCCTTCACTTGCCTGCTTTCATACAACGAGGCCAGATAGTTCAATTGCCTGTCAGCTTCCTTCTCCTTGTCCTCAATGTTTCCCCTTGTAGAACTCAGCAGAGAGGAGGAGGAGGATGGGGACAAAGCTAGAATGAGTTCCTTTTGCCTCCCACTGGCTCTGGCTCCACCCGCCGTTGGGTCTCCTTGCCTGCCTGATTCAATGGGCACCAGCCACCAGTGCTGTTACTCTCTCATCCAAAGGGCGCTCAGCTTCATAAACTTACGCCGAAACATGCCACTGATCGGAAGCACAGAGCGCATGAAAACAACCGCAGATTCTCTCTATAGAATGGTAGCACTAATCTTGTCGGCAATTAATCTCTTTGAAGACTGTGTGTTTCTATCCTGAAGATAGCCAGCAGGATGAAATGCCAGCAATTTTGAGAGATTATGTGCTCCTATGAAGGTGAGGCATTGCATTAATAAGGTTCTGTACCTTGTTAAGATGTTATCTAAAATGACTTTTTCACAATTCTTCCCCCCCCCCCCGCCATCACTGCCAAGCATACACTTAGCTTTCAAAGGCAGTTGAGTCAGCAACACTTCCCTAGCAAAAAGCATTTTAAAATAATAATCGTAATAGTAATTTTCGGTCAAAGCAAGATGATAGTGGGCCAATCTCCAGCTTCTGTCATTTGCACAAATTTCCATGTATCAACTCCATTATCACCCACACAAGATTTGGATGGGTTGTTGCAAGCAAAATAGCTGCATCAGTTGTTCATGGAGAGCTGTGGTGAGCAACCAAGCACACAACCCTTTCATTAGCTCACTACTGAATTTTGCCCAAAGCATAAACGTTGAATAAATTTAGGGATTTTAGCTTTGCAGGGGTGGGGTCAAATCTGAGGCATTTTGAGGGAAGCAAAGAGGTAGTCCACATTCATACCATATACAGGTGAAACTCGATGGAGGGCACAAGGAGAAGGGGACGACAGAGGATGAGATGGTTGGACAGTGTTCTCGAAGCTACTAACATGAGTTTGGCCAAACTGCGAGAGGCAGTGAAGGATAGGCGTGCTTGGCGTGCTCTGGTCCATGGGGTCATGAAGAGTCGGACACGACTGAACAACTGAACAACAACAACAACAAACAGGTGAAACTCAAAAAATTAGAATATCATGGAAAAGTCCATTTATGTAAGCAATTGTTTTCATTAGTTACTGGAGTTTAATATATGAGATAGACTCATGACATGCAAAGCAAGATATATCAAGCCTTTGTTTGTTATAATTGTGATGTGTTCAGCTGATGAAAACCCCAAAGTTGAGATTGTTAATTTGGGGTTCTCACCAGCTGTACGCCACAATCATCACAATTATAACAAATAAAGGCTTGACGTATCTCGCTTTGCATGTCACGCGTCTATCTCATGTATTAGTTTCACCTTTTAAGTTGAATTACTGAAAGAAATGAACCTTTCCACGATATTCTAATTTTTTGAGTTTCACCTGTATTTAAAACACTATGATACCACCTGAAACAGTCATGGCTTCACTCAAAGAATTCTGGGAGCTGGAGTTCATTAAGGGGGCTGAGAGTCCTCAAGAGAACCCTGAGAAAATGAGGGAACTCCCATCACTGTAGCTCAAAACATAGCTGTGTTTTTGTTGTTGTATTGTTTCAGAAAGCACAGGGTAGGTAGGCTCACAATTAACTGCTAACTGAATCAAAAAAAATTCCCCATCCCTATTTGGGCTGTATCATTTGAGACCAGTGTCATTGCCAAAGTCCATAATTGCCCAGAAAGGCTGGCCCAGTACATTTTGGCACCTGAGGTGAACTGCAAAATTGTGCAAACCACTCCGCCTGGGAAGAAGAGGTGAATGAAGAGCTACATCAGGAAGAAGAAGAAGAAGAAGAAGAAGAAGAGTTTGGATTTGATATCCCGCTTTATCACTACCCAAAGGAGTCTCAAAGCGGCTAACGTTCTCCTTTCCCTTCCTCCCCCACAACAAACACTCTGTGAGGTGAGTGGGGCTGAGAGACTTCAAAGAAGTGTGACTAGCCCAAGGTCACCCAGCAGCTGCATGTGGAGGAGCGGAGACGCGAACCCGGTTCACCAGATTACGAGTCTACAGCTCTTAACCACTGCACCACACTGGAACAAGTGGGGAGTGAAAATCTACATTGGAAACAAGGGGGTTGAAAGAAGATGTGCATTGGGAACAAGGAGGGGAATCAAATCAACCTTATTCAATAGTAACTTCAATACATAACAAACCTCACCCAGTGCTTGAAGTGGGAATCAAAGGCCATCATGGGGTGGGGCTGCTCTGAATCACGCCAGATGGATGCAGAGCCCAGAAGACCTCAGAAGGCAGTCCCCACTGTTAGCTTTAGACCAGTAGCACTTCCTATTTGCCAAGAGGCTACTATAGAGATCTTATGGGGGGTGGGTCTGCCGAGGAGGATGCAGTTATGGCCTCGAAAGAGTGTGTGGCAGCAGCAGTATCCAATGCATTTCTTGAAGGCCGAATCTGCTGCCCTTGTAGATCCTGCCACCTGAGACAGTGACCTCACATTGCCTCATGAGAGGGCCGGCCCTGTTGCTCAGCTTGGAATGTGAATTGATCCTAGGGCTCAGTGCATTATGAATTGAACAAACACCCCACCACCCCAACAAATTGTTTGTAGCTAAGGGGCATCTCAGGAAATGGCAAGCAGTTGTGTACTGCAGTGTGTTTGAAGTGCAACAGCAGGGATCATTCATAGAATAGAATCATAGAATCATAGAGTTGGAAGAGACCCCAAGGGCCATCCAGTCCAACCCCCTGCCAAGCAGGAAACACCATCAAAGGATTCCTGACAGATGGCTGTCAAGCCTCTGCTTAAAGACCTCCAAAGAAGGAGACTCCACCACACTCCTTTGTAGCAAATTCCACTGCCGAACAGCTCTCACTGTCAGGAAGTTCTTCCTAATGCTTAGGTGGAATCTTCTTTCTTGTAGTTTGAATCCATTGCCCCGTGTCCGCTTCTCTGGAGCAGCAGAAAACAACCTTTCTCCCTCCTCTATATGACATCCTTTGATATATTTGAACATGGCTATCATATCACCCCTTAACCTTCTCTTCTCCAGGCTAAACATACCCAGTCTGTAACTTAAGGGTTATTTCTGATATTGGAAAATCAGGTAACCAACAGGAGGCAGTGGTTGAGGCATTGCTGAATGGGATGGTCTTTACTGAGTTAGCACATGCCCTGATTGGCTGTGTGGTTCTGAGTGAGTTTTTCTTCGGCATCTTTGAATATCCCCCTGTTATGTACAATATCTGAAGTAAGAAAGACAAAACTTTGGATTCTGTTTGAGTTACGTAAGTGACTTTCTTAACACTGTGGGGTGTGTGCAAATCATATGCATGCATGAATGTATGTATGTATAAAACAAGCAGATAAATGCAATATTTAAAGAAAGATTCCTCACCCTTGGCTTATAACAATCGTTCTGCTGGAGATTTCCCCCAGGATTAGATAAAACAAAACAAGAAAGCTTATAAGACATTGAAGAATGAGCTTTAATGAAAACAGAGTGGACAGTTTGCTTTTACAGTAGACCCTGCCAAATGTTGTTAGACTACAACGCCCATAATCCCTGACCATTGGCCATTTGGGCTGGGGATGTTGGGAGCTAGAGTCCAAGAACACCCGGGGCCAAGAGAGAGGTTTCCCATCCATGAGATAAATCATGAGATACATTCAATACCACACATTAAACACAGGCTAAACCAAGCAGGCACAGCACTGTCTTTGCAAGGAATTGCTTGCATCTTCTGCTACCCAAGGGGAAAGCTTTTAACAAGAACTCTAAGTTCACATACGACAGACTGTTTTGCATAGTACAGAGTGGAGGCATGCAGAACAGACTTGGTGTCAAAGAGTACACTAGCACTGTTTTAAATATAAGAAGACAAAGAGAGGGAGATATACATAATTTTTAAAAAGGAAGGCAAGAATAAGCTTTTCAGAGGGAGCTGAGCATCCACAAGTTGCATTCTTTTCCTGTAGCAATGTGCACACGCCGCCTTTCTGAAATGTGAGTGCATGAACTCAGGCATGAGCCAGGATATCACAATTCCAAATTCTGAGTTTTCAAGAGGGTCGTCCATCTGGGTTTAGCAGGGGTATGAACAGATACCAGAACGGCCACCCAACCAAGACCTCTTTCCAAGGTAACCATAACCATCCCCAAAGAGCCCTCTGCCGTGCCCAAAGCCATAACCTCCAACGGCACATGGAGTGTTGCCTCCAACAGACACAGGCTCACAGCTGGCAGAGAGGATGGGCCCTGGGAGGGTCACGATAGAGGCAGGTGGCTGGATCACGACCTCTGCTGGTGGGAGCTGGTTGACGCATGAAGGGATAACACCGCCCAGGGTGCCAAGGGATCCAGAGGATTCAACAGAGCCTCCACGCCCCCAGCCAAAACCTCCATGACCAAAGCCAAGGCCATAGCCAAGACCTCTGTAGACTGCAGATCCAAAACCCACAACTGGGGTGGAGGCACAGGATGGGACAGCACAAGATGGACCACAGTGAACCATGTTGGAGGTTAATCTGAAACAAAATGAGAAATATCAATATGGGGAATGCAAGATTTACACCTGGGGCAACCAACCTGTTGCTCTCCAAAGGATTTGGAATACAAAATCCATCAACCAGACCACATGCTCAGGAATGATGGGAGCTGTAGTCCAGATCATTTGGAGGAAACCACATTAGCTATTTATAGTGTACAAAAGCCCTCCCTCACTGTTACCCATAAGAACATAAGAAGAGCTGTTTGGGGACAGGATCATGACCTCTGTCAGAAGACAGACAGCAGAAATGTGTGCCTGTTAATTCTCATTGACCTCTCAGTGGCTTTCAATGCCATTGACCATGTTGTCCTTCTAGATCGGCTCTCCAAGTCAGGGGTGGATTGCATTGCTTTGAGGTGGTTACAATCCTACTTGGATGGTCATTTCCAGAGGGTGATGCTTGGGGATTCAATGTGGGACTCTTCAGGGTTCAAGTCTATCCCCTATGTCGTTTAGCATCTACATGAAACTGCCGAGAGGAGAAGGGTGTCAGCAGTTTGCTGATGGCACACATCATCTGCAGGTATGAAAGTGGATGTGCTGGACCGGTGTTTTGGCTCGGTAATGTACTGGATGAGAGTCAACAAACTGAAGCTCATTCCAGATAGAAATGAGGCAGTTAGTGGGAGGTTCCCTGGACTGGATGAATGGGAAGTTGTCTGCTCTTGATGGGGTTACTCTCCCTCTGAAGGAGCAGGTTCACAGCTTGGGGGGGTACTCCTGGATCCTTTGCTGTTGCTTGAGGCTCAGGTGGTCTCAGTGGTCACAAGTGCCTTCCATCAGCTTGAGCTGCTGACCCAGTTGTGCAGGAATAGCCTAACTCCTGTTGTTTATACCCTGGTAACCTCTAGGTTGGAGTCCTGCAACAAGTAATACATAGGACTGCTTCTGAAGATGGTTCAGAAACTTCAGCAAATTTAGACAGCCCAGTTGCTCACTGGAGCAAGACAATTTGAGTATATTGCACTGATCCTGATCCAACTGCCAATTAATTTCCAGGCCCAATTCCAAGTGCTGTTTTTGACATTTAAAACCCTAAATGGCTCAGGATTGCAATACATCAAAGACCTTCTCTCCTCATATAAACCAAGCAGAGCCTGTGATCATCATCTGAGGGACTTCTTCATGTGCCTACTCCACAAGAGGTCCAGAGAACGGGCCTTTTCTGTTTGTGGAATGCTCTCCCCAGGGAAGCTGGTATCATTTGCATATTTTTATGTACCAGGCTAAAACGTTTCTCTTCAACCAGGCGTTTGGCTGACTAACATTCTATTAAAATGTGGGTTGGGGGGGTATTGGTTTATTTTTGTTTCATTTTGTATTTTGTATCCTCAGTTTGCATTTTCTTGTTGTGAACAGCCCTAGGATCTTTGGATGAAGGCTGGTGTACAAATTTAATGAACAGTCGTCAACTTCATCTAGTCCAGCACTCTGTCTGTCGGTGGCCAGTCCTATGCCCCCATGGGAAGCCCACAATCATCAGGGGTGAGAATCCTGTTGCACCTCAGATGTTGGTGGTCTGTGAGGATGGCAGCTGCAGTAGAAACACATCTGCAGGGCAACCAGTTCCCCACCCCTGCCCAATGTGAAGATCTTCATGGAAACAGCATCAGTAACGACTGCAATCTGGCTGCCATTCAAAATCGCTTGGGGGTGTTAACTGGTTTAATATGGAGTCATGAGAATTTTAGATTGTGCAAGATACTAAGACCACAAGAAACCAGTCCTAAATACAGTGGTGCCCCGCTAGACGAATGCCTCGCTAGACAAAAAACTCGCTAGACAAATGGCATTCGTCTAGTGGAAGCTGCCCCGCAAGACGAAAAAGTCAATGGGGCTGCTTCGCAAGATCATTTTTATTTTATTTTTAGCGCGAAAACCTCCACGCTCCATTGCCGCTTCGCTAGACGAATAATTTGCTCTATGAAAAAATTCGTAGAACGAATTATTTTCATCTAGCGGGGCACCCCTGCATATATATTCTACCCAGGGGCGTAGCGAGGGGTGTGGGGGGAGGCGTGCCGCCCCAGGCAGTGCCCTGGGGTGGGGGTGAAACTTGGGGGGGCAGCGCCCCCCGTGATCGGCAGCACCGAAAGCATTGCTCGGCGCGCGGTGGCTGGCTTGCTTGCAGGCTTAGCCAGCCGCCTGTGCCTGCTTTCCTTTTTTTAAAAAAATTAAAGGGCTTTTCTCCCCGCTGCCGGGGCGGCCAGCAAGGAGGAGGGGTGTCACGCTTGTCACAAGGGTGACACCCCATCCTTGCTGGCCCACCCCGCCCCTCCGCCTGGCAGCGGGGAGAAAAGCCCTTTAAAAAAAAGAAAAGCCAAGGCAAGCAGGTTGCTTGCCTTTGCTTTGCTTTTTTTTAAAGGGCTTTTCCCCCGCTGCTGGGGTGGAGCCACAGTGACGTTGTGTCGTGACGTCATGATGCCCCGCCCCCAGGGGTGCCTCCGGTCACCACCCCGGATACCGAGGAGGCTTCCTCCACCCCTGATTCTACCCACATGTTAGTTTCCAGGAGAAAAGAGCGTAAGGAAGGCTTTGATGTATCCTCCAAAGACATATCTAGTCTACTAGCTCCCCCCCCCCCAGTAGCAAACCTTGGGAAGCCCACAAGTATGACCCGAGCACACCTCCACTCTATCTTGAGGACCAGCTCAAGGGGCTGGTTCTGACCTTGGGAGGCCAACACAGATTATGTGCTATCATTCTGAAAGGACAACTCTTACCAAAAGTCCTCTCCTCTCCAGTGGTGTTCAGTCGGACACACGCTGCCTCTGATCTTTCAACCTCAGATAAAAGAGTTACCGCTCCAGTTGGCTTCTGTCTAATACAGTGGTACCTCAGGTTACAGACGCTTCAGGTAACAGGCTCCGCTAACCCAGAAATAACGCTTCAGGTTAAGAACTTTGCTTCAGGATAAGAACAGAAATTGTGCTCTGGCGGTGGAGTGGCAGCGGGAGGCCCCATTAGCTAAAGTGGTGCTTCAGGTTAAGAACAGTTTCAGGTTAAGAACGGACCTCTGGAACGAATTAAGTTCTTAACCCTAGGTACCAGTGTAATGTGCTACTCAGAGTAGGCCTGGTGAAGTGGATTGATTCAAGTTTCTCATTTCCATTAATGTCAAAGGGTCTACTTTGAGTATTGCTACCATCATATACATTCCCCAAAGTTGGACTTACCTGGTTCTCTGAGGTACAGAAGGCAATGGAAAGGTAAGGGATCAAGTGAAGATGTCAGCATGCATCTACACTGACTAATATCACGTACAACCCATTGTAAATACAGTGCATTCATGAAAGCTGGGCTTACCTGGCTCTCTGAGAAGCAGAAGTCAATGGAAAAGTAAGGAATCGAGTGAAGATCCCAGTGTGTCTTGAACTTTTATACAGTTCGGATGGCATCATCAGTGGTTTAGAGCCTCCCCTTCTTGATTTTTAATTTAGATACCAGTCTTCCTTTGTTTTTAATTACAGGTAGGTAGCCGTGTTGGTCTGCCATATTTGTTTTTTGTTTTGTTTTGTTTTTAATGTAGCTTTGCTTTAATAAGTCCAATTTTTTAATAAGCACAAAGAAAGTGGAGGGTATTTTTAGGTTTAATATTTTTATTAAAGTCTTTTTTCATAATACAATAATATATAGAAAACTAATGTGAACAAAAAAAGAACAAAAACAGTCACTGAGAGTTAAAAAAAGAAAGAATACGGAGTCCTCTTTAAAAGGTAGTTCTTAACTCTTTACCACCCACAGAAGGTAGTACCCTTCCCAGCTCTCACCTGAGATCTTTGCTTTCTCCTCCCAACCTCTCACCCTGGAAGACCAAGATTTCCCTTCCTCCCACCCAGCCTCCCTCCATCAGCCATCTACCAGTATGACTCCCATGAGGGCACTGTGATGGCCTGGGACTCAGGCTCGGACTCAGAACCAGAGGAGTCTCAGTCTGCACTGGATCCTCTGCCTCAGACATCATCTGAACCAAGTCTGGGGCCTGATCCCGAAGAGGCCCAGTCTGCACAGGTTCCCCTGCAACAAACACCAGCTGGGCCGCGTCAGGGGCCTGAGCATAGCTGTCAACTTTCCCCTTTTTTTAAAGGGAAATTCCCTTATTCCGAATAGGATTTCTCGCAAGAAAAGGGAAAAGTTGACAGTTATGGGCCTGAGCCTGTCCTGGCTCCAGGTGCAGGGAATACCTCGTTGGAGAATAACACCCAAAAGAACCAAGGTCACGAACAACGCTCTCTACCCTCTATACTCCTGATGGTCTGTGTTTGTACATTCTCTTCGAGTGCATACTCGTTGCTGATGAAGCCAATTTGGTGAAACAAGGACTGTAATCCGGGTAACCTTGTCCTTCTTTGGTTTGAGTTGGTTATTCATGGCAACTTCACCTGTATCTTTTGGAGTGGCGAGACTACAGTGCCATTGCCAGCCTCTACAACATTTGTCATGCTCCACAACATCTATCAAAACCCCCCTGTGGCAACTCTCATGTTGCAGACTGGCAAGACTATATTAATCACATTTACGCTTGACTTTTGTGTGCCTTAGGGCCTTTATCTGTATTATGTGGATCTCGTGGTATGTATTGACATTTGATGTGACATATTTTCAGTTGAATAGCTGTACCCGTGCATAATTATGTTCTAGTTCTATATTATATCTGTTTATATGTAAAAATCAGCTTGCCGACAAAGGTCCGTATAGTTAAAGCTATGGTTTTCCCAGTAGTAACGTACGGAAGTGAGAGCTGAACCATAAAGAAGGCTGATTGCCGAAGAATTGATGCTTTTGAATTATGGTGCTGGAGGAGACTCTTGAGAGTCCCATGGACTGCAAGAAGATCAAACCTATCCATTCTTAAAGAAATCAGCCCTGAGTGCTCACTGGAAGGGCAGATCCTGAAGTTGAGGCTCCAGTACTTTGGCCACCTCATGAGAAGAGAAGACTCCCTAGAAAAGACCCTGATGTTGGGAAAGGTGGAGGGCACAAGGAGAAGGGGACGACAGAGGACGAGATGGTTGGACAGTGTTCTCGAAGCTACTGGCATGAGTTTGGCCAAACTGCGAGAGGCAGTGAAGGATAGGCGTGCCTGGCGTGCTCTGGTCCATTGGGTCACGAAGAGTCGGACACGACTGAACGACTGAACAACAACAACAATGTAAAAATGATGCAAAATTGAGACTACTTTATCAGCCGGTTACGATTTTTGTGCGGTTGGGAATACCTTGTTGCCGTCACCTGGATCATCACTGACAGCTGTTCCACTACCGGCTGGGTCAGGGGAGGCTGAGGCGGCCCCTGGGTCTAGTAACCCACTTGCGTCTCCCAAGCTGCAGAGACTCAGGTCTGAGAGAAGGAGACCTGAGTACTCGCAGGAGGAGTGCTCGCCTTCGGGCGAGGCAGGGTGGTGAGTCGTCGGGGGATCGGGACTGGCCATTACCTCGTCAGAGATAAAAGGCTGTCGGACCCCACCCCAGGTTGTGGGAGCAACATTGCTGTTTGCCAGATCCTGCCTGTGTTCCTGTACTTGACCTTGCCGGGTTTCCTGCCCCGTTTCCTGCCCCGACTCTTTTGGACTGACTCCTCGCTGACTCTTCGAACTCCGGACCAGACCTGGACCTCGCTTCTTGGATTACCCTCAGGCCAAGCACAGGCACAATCCCTGGACCCCAATAAACACCCTGAGCAGAGGACACAGCTGGAGTTCCAGCTGGAGGTTTTAATGCCTTGTACGCATCTATTTTATTTGTTTGTTTGTTTGTTTGTTTGTTTGTTTGTTTCACTGAATTCACTGAATCCAAAGAATTTTCACACACAATCCAAACGAAGCCCTTTGATTCATTTATGTGGATCCTGAGAGTGGAGGAAAATGTGGACCTCTGAATGATACAGATCCTTTGGATATAAAAAAAATGAAAATTATTTGTATCCCGCCCATCTGACTGGGTTGTCCAAGCCATTCTTGGCAGCTTCCAGCATAGCTTTATAGTTATGCTTTACAGGAGACCACCCCATCGCAGGGATTCAAACCGCCGATCTTGCCAATCAGAAGTGGTTTAGTCATGCTGGCCACATGACCTGGAAAGCTGTCTGTGGATGAATGCTGGCTCCTTGGCCTGGACGTGAGATGAGCGCCGCAACCCCATAGTCGCCTTTGACTGGACTTAATCATCCAGGGGTCCTTTACCTTTACCTTGAGGAGTGGTATACTGCCTATGAACCTGGAGATTAGATCTGGCCGTTGCAAGATCTGCCGTGAAGTCTGGATCAGGTTTATACCCCACAAATTTAGCCTGACCATCTAAGCCAGGCTTCCTCAAACTCGGCCCTCCAGATGTTTTTGGCCTACAACTCCCATATTCCCTAGCTAGCAGGACCAGTGGTCAGGGATGATGGGAATTGAAGTCTCAAAACATCTGGAGGGCGAGTTTGAGGAAGCCTGATCTAAACAATCATACAATAAAATCCATCTCTAACTGTTGGTCATGCTTGCCGGAGAGGATGGGAGCTGGAGCCCCAATTAACACCCCTTGCGTAAAAAGAGAGCCATTGTCACTCTTGTTGGTGTGTGTGCGTGGCTCCCTTCTTTTGGTGGGGGAATCTTGAAGGAAGACCAAATAGGGTCACAGTTAGTTTGGTTGGTGGATAAAAGCCAATATTCTTTTTTTTTAAGGTTTACATTTTGGGGGCCATTTTGAAGGCATGCTATTCTTAAGGTTATTGAGCAATGTGAAACTCCGGTGCAATTAGAACATTTAAGGACGTCAAATCACATGTGAGCATCACAGAAAAACATTTACAGGGGTGGGGATGAGTTTATTAAAGCTACATATTCTCAGAAGATGTCATCTGTGCAAAGTCTGCAAATGTGCAAATGGGAGCATTTTAGGTTTCGAAAGCTTCTTAATTCACCAACGTTTCCTGCTTCCTTATGGGAAACAATAGCCACAGGTCAAAAGAGTTGACTAATCTATATATTAAGAGAGCATCTAATGTCCTTCGCAAGGTGTTGGAACAAACAAGTTTCAAGGTGTTAATCAGTTGTCATCTCAATACACTTGAAACGGAAGCGTAACACTCATAACTCAGCATGTTTGGCTTCCGGAAAAAGTTCACAAACCAGAACACTTACTTCTGGGTTTGCAGTGTTTGGGTTCCAAGTTCTTTGAGTACCAAGGCCTTTAAGAACCAAAGTGCCACTGTATTCCAATTCTGACAGACTTTCCCACCTGGATAAATGGGTCTTTGCCATGAGTGTTTATTTTGTATGGTTTTAGCTTTGTTTTAAATATATCCACTGTTTTTATTGTGGGACGTGGGTGGCGCTGTGGGTTAAACCATGGAACCTAGGGCTTGCTGATCAGAAGATCGGCAGTTCGATTCCCCGCGACGGGGTGAGCACCCGTTGTTCGGTCCCTGCTCCTGCCAACCTAGCAGTTCGAAAGCACGGCAAAGTGCAAGTAGATAAATAGGTACCGCTCCAGCGGGAAGGTAAATGGCGTTTCCGTGTGCTGCTCTGGTTCGCCAGAAGCGGCTTAGTCATGCTTTTGACGTGCTTTTGAACTGCTAGGTGGGCAGGAGCTGGGACCAAGCAATGGGAGCTCACCCCATCGTGGGGATTCGAACTGCCGACCTTCTGATCGGCAAGCCCTAGGCTCAGTGGTTTAACTCACAGTGCCACCCGCGTCCCAGAAGTCCTCCAGATTTCTCTTTCTAGTTTTGTGTCCTCCTGTTGCTTCACCTTCCCCCCACCTTTTCCCTCTGTGCATGAACAAGTAGCACTAGGGATTTTTGTTATGCATGTTGCGTTTGCTGTTATGCTTTTCATATTTATCGGGGGAGAATTAAAGCCCCATGTGGCTTGGGGACCCCTTCTTGACAAAGAGACCAATTTGAGTCTCTTTCCCCTGGGCCAAAGGCAGGAACTCAATTCTGGAAAGTGTGAATTGGGTAGTTTCTCACCAAAATGCAAACAAAGCTGAATTTCTCCAGATTTTCCAGCTAAGATCAGCAACATATTCCTGGACAGCAGGTTGCCATTTCAGAGCAAAAGGAGCGCCCATTAGACAAGTTGCTGTTCTGGAGCATTAAAGGGCTGGGCTGCCGTGGTTATTTTCAAGTGGTGAACATGATACAGGAAGTCTTTGTTTTAGCATGTTAAGTTTATTAAAATAATTTGGGGGTTCAATTGTTTCCTGCTTCTTGAGTTGGGGTAGGTAATTAAACCCTGCGGCGCTACAAGGAGGTTCTTTACCAACTGGGATGGGTGACAAGAACGGTATAAAAATGTTCAGAAGTCCACCAAAAGCACAACTTGACATTGCAACAGTCTTCTGCTCTCCGGAGAACTGGGTAAGTCAACCTTGAGAAAGATCTGTAATTCTGGGTGGAGAGGGTTCACTTACAGAAGAGTTTCAACAAAAGACAATGCGAGGGATAGGGAATTCTGTGTCTCCCCAGATGTTGTTGCTCTATAACTCTTTTTATTGTCGACTCCTGGCTGTACTAGCAGGGGCTGATGGTACTAGAGTCCAACAACATCTGGAGGGCCACCAGATGTGGGGACAACGTAACTCCCCATATCCCTTGTAATTTTTTTCAAAGCGGGTTCCTTTATTTATTTATTTATTTATTTATTTATAGGGTGTGTGAATGTTACATGATTCTTTGAATTGCAACCCCCTAGAAAATGAGATATTAGTGGATGAGGTCAAGACTGAGAGAGTGACAGAGAATCAAAATTTATGGAGGCACTTTGCGGGGAAACGGCATACAACTCTGTCTTCAAGTGTATTTTATACTTTTGGTTATTGAAATAAGTTCTTTGTTGGGGTCATTTCCCTTTTTAAATCTTTAAGCTTAGCTGGATCAATCTGTCCTTAACAATAATGCTGATGCAATTGTTGTTGTTGTTGTTGTTGTTGTTGTTGTTGTTGTTGTTATTATTATTATTATTATTATTATTATTATTATTATTATTATTATTATTATTATCAAGCTGCCATACATTTAGTCAGCCTCAGTATTTAGTCAGTCCCAACCTTGGTTACTCATTATTGCAAGAACCCTCCAAGCATTTAGGCAGGAGTCTCTCCAAACCCTAACAAGAGAGGTTGGGGATTGAACAGAGAATCATAGAATCAAAGAACTGTAGCATTGGAAGGAACCATGAAGGTTATGTAGTCCAGGTATCCCCAAACTTTAGCCCTCCAGATGTTTTGGACTACAATTCCCATCATCCCTGACCACTGGTCCTGTTAGCTAGGGGTCATGGGAATTGTTTGGGGATGCCTGATCTAGTCCAACCCCCTGCAATGCTCTAGCACTTTCTCAGGAATGATCACTGAAACCATCAAATTCAATATCCAAATAAGCAGAAACAGAGAAGAAAGAAAAGGCATTATTATTCAGGAAGCTATTGGGTCCATTCATCTGGGTCCCATCTGCAGGGTGGTGCTGTCGTTTCTTCATTCAGAACCATGAGGGCTGGAATCTTGTTATTTTTAAGGCACATTGCTTTGCATGCAAAAGGGTCCCCAGTCAAACCCCCAGCATCACTAGGTAGGATGGAGAGTGTCATAGAATCATAGAATCATAGAGTTGGAAGAGACCACAAGGGCCATCCAGTCCAACCCCCTGCCAAGCAGGAAACACCATCAAAGCATTCCTGACAGATGGCTGTCAAGCCTCCGCTTAAAGACCTCCAAAGAAGGAGACTCCACCACACTCCTTGGCAGCAAATTCCACTGTCCAACAGCTCTTACTGTCAGGAAGTTCTTCCTAATGTTTAGGTGGAATCTTCTTTCTTGTAGTTTGAATCCATTGCCCCGTGTCCGCTTCTCTGGAGCAGCAGAAAACAACCTTTCTCCCTCCTCTATATGACATCCTTTTATATATTTGAACATGGCTATCATATCAACCCTTAACCTTCTCTTCTCCAAGCTAAACATACCCAGCTCCCTAAGCCGTTCCTCATAAGGCATCGTTTCCAGGCCTTGAGTACCACTGACAGTCGGTGTAGGGACAAAAAAGGTAGATGGGACAATGATGTAACTCAAGGCAGCTCCCTTTGTCCTCATCTCATTGGGGGGGGGGGATAGGGGGGTTATTACCAAGTAAGAAGTGCAGATCAATTCATGAAACTGATGAGGTATGTCACTGAATATGAAGTTAATGAAAGCAGAGGAAATGTCTTCAAAGCATTATTTGAAAGCAGTTGTATTCCATTACAGACATCCCTTTGAGGGTGAGGTACATGCTAGTGGTGGGAAGGGACGTGATTGGGTCCAGAGGCAATAGTGGGCGGAGCAACAGATGTGGACTCTTACCTGTTCACAGTAGGCCTCATTCCAGCTACATTCCACGTGTGAAAGTTTTCTACACAGACACACAGCCCTCTCTGCACTCTACCTGGGCAGGTGAGAAGTATGGTGAGAGTTCCCAGCCAGGTAAAAGAAGTCCTGGAGGGTCCAGAGGGTAAGAGATTTGGCCTGGAGCGAGAGTCTGCTTCCCCATCCCTGTAAGTGGAGAATGGAAGGAGATGACTCAAGTTCAATTCAAGAAACTCTATAAATCATTTGGAATGCTGATTAGATTTAGAGCCTGTGGGCAAAGTATTTCTGTGGCTCTCTTTGGCAGGAATCCCAAGCCTTTATTTCTCAACCCAGGCAGTCAGTGTTTACCAAACCAGTTCTTATAAGCCTTTTGATGTGGTCTGCTCAAAAATCTGTGAGAAATTACAAGCTCGGTGGAACAGTCTCGTGGCTGTTTGTTTTGCTCCCAGCCTTTATCTGCTCTCCGTTGCCCTGGGAAATGGTCCCAAGAAGAATAGAATAGAATAGAATAGAATAGAATAGAATAGAATAGAATAGAATAGAATAGATCTTTATTGTCATTGTCCCCTTGCGGGAAACATCGAAATTCCTCGGTTACTATATGAACTCAAATAAGGCACTACACGTAATTAAAAAAAATACTGATGTACACAATACAATGCAGGACAATATAACAAATAAAATAAGATGACTTCAGAGTCCAGGGTTTCCATTTAAGGCCAAAATTGCTCTAGGAAAGAAACTGTTCTTAAGACATCTCAAGGAAGAAAATGACCATCCCTCCTCTAGTACGATGTGAGTAATTTTATGCAAGCTCATCATTGTCAATCATATCTTTTCTTCCAGTTTCACCTTCGTAACTCCACCATGGTTGACTGTGGTCCATCCTGTGCTGTCCCATCCTGTGCCTCCACCCCCACCGTTGGCTTTGGATCAGCAGGAGGTCTTGGCTGTGGAGGCTGGGGATACGGAGGTCTTGGCTACGGCGGCTGGGGACACGGAGGTCTCGGCTGGGGCTATGGAGGTCGTGGCTACGGTGCTGTTGAATCATCTGGCAGCCTTGGCACTCTGGCTGGGGTCAGGCCTTCCTGTATCAGCCAGATCCCACCAGCCGAAGTTGTGATTCAGCCACCCCCAACTGTGTTGACCATCCCAGGGCCAATTCTGTCAGCAAGCTGTGAGCCTCTTTATGTGGGAGGCAACACACCGTGTGCAGTTGACCAGTGCGGTTATGCTGGCTGGGGCTATGGCCTGGGAAGACGGAGCTACCTGAAGAATAAAGGTCTCCTTGGGCGTCGTGCTAGCACCTGTGGATACCCCTGTTAAATTGAGAGGAACTTGCCGTATGACCCAGGAATTTACAGATGCAAGACCCATGGAATTACTGGCATAACTTTCCATTTCTCCCAAAAGCTGAGGTGTCCTTCTGAATTAAACAGGAATAAGAGAAGTTCAGCTATGCTAGGAATCCTGCCTATAGTGGTGTTTGATATTCTTTCTTTTAGCTCAAAATTTGATGCTTCTGCACTAATTCTTCCAACATCCCCATTTAGGCTAAGGCCATATTTTTGAAAAAGGACAAACATGCATCTATTTTATACTGATGACATCACTTCCCCTTCACCCTCTATAATATCCTGGAAATTGTAGTTTGGTGGGCACTCTGGTGATTCTCTCTTAAGGATCCATACCTCAAGCCACCTTTCATCAAAACACATTTCCCAGAATTCCCCGGGGAAAGAGACTTCTAGATGATTTTGCACATCTTAAGGCCCCCCTTCCCATTAAAACAGATTTCAACTCAATTTCATAAACCTATTTTAAATCTCTGAATGAATTGAATTCCATTTGTTCATGTTTGTATTCTGCATCTTGTCTTGCTTGGAAGGAAAAATGTCCAAATTGCTTCTCCTCTTTCTTTCTTTTCCCTTGAATTAAACATTTTGTTGCATTCAAAACATCTGGCTGCTGGATTTTGATTTTACATTGCATTGTCGTCCTCATTTTGCAAACAAAATGAAACTTTAGCCAGCCATGAATCGGACACCCCTTTTAACTGTAGGACCTGTGCAATTAGGGATGTGGTAGAAATCTGATTTGTTTTGCATTTAAATATGGACCTATCAGATTCATACTTGCTGAAACAATAGAGCCTAGGGCTTGTTGATCAGAAGGTCAGTGGTTCGAATCCCTGCGACAGAGGGACCTCCCGTTGCTCGGTCCCAGCTCCTGCCAGCCTAGCAGTTCGAAAGCACATCAAAGTGCAAGTAGATAAATAGGTACCATTCTGGCGGGAAGGCAAACGGTGTTTCCATGAGCTGCTCTGATTCGCCAGAAGCGGCTTAGTTATGCTGGCCACATGACCCGGAAGCTGTACGCCAGCTCCCTCGGTCAGTAAAGCGAGATGAGCGCTGCAACTGGACCTAATGGTCAGGGGTCCCTTTACCTTTATATCGATCCTCCAAAATTCTCTGGATTTTGCAATGCAGCCCTACAACCAAATAAGGGGTTCAAGAAATGCATACAATGTGGTCAGGCATGCATTTAAAAAAATGTATCCATCGGTGAAAATAGCATGCAAAAATAAAATATATTGATGGAAAATTGCTTGGTAAAGATGTCCAAATTAGGCAAAACTGCCTAATATGGGGGAAATAGGGGAAATTATGAGGAAAATTGAGGGAAATGTGCAAGCAGATGTTGATGGATTTTTCAGGAATAGTTTTTTTAAAGTAAGTAACTTGATTAATCGCAAATTGATGTGGAAGTGTGCAGAACTGAACTTTAGATTGGTAGAATGAGACAATAAGAGAAACAAAAATTGATGTACTGTATTTTTCCATGTATAACACGCCCCCATGTATAAGACACCCCCTATTTTGGGAGACTCCAAATTAAGAAAATGGGGGGAGACTGCCCAGAGTTGCTGAGCTTTTTTTTTGGGGGGGGGGGTGATCCAGAGTTGTTGAGCTTTGTTTTTTAGGGGGATTTGCCAAAAATCGCTCACCCGCCTGACCTGCGCACACATCACAAAATCAAACTTCCGCTGTGCCATTTTTGGCAGAAGCCACCAATCGCCCGACCAATTGCCACAGAGAGAACAAATCAACAACAGTCACCAATCACACTCACAATAGCCGCTGACAACCAATCAAACGTCCCCCCTTCACACTATCCGTGTATAAGACAACCCCCAATTTTTATCTGTTTTTTAAAAAATAAAAAACCCTCATCTTATACACAGAAAAGTACAGAATTGACTGATTGCCCATCAGCTGTATTATATGGGAAGTTCAGATGGGTCCCCTTACATGACAGACTTTGCCCATGCAACTCTGGAGAAGTTGAGACTACTGATCATGTATTCTCCCGTTGTTGCTTTTACGGGGACCTACGAAACGAACTTATTTCAAAGATACTTGATGAGCTCCCTGGATGAGCCGAAGAATTCTATACAAAATGGCTCCTTTCAGTCTCCAACCCAAATGTCACCGAAATGGTGGCAAAATTCTGCGCCAATGCTATTAAAATCCGGTCCGCACATATAGGAGGTGCCCAAAGTAGCTCTTGATCCGAGCTTGAAGAGATTTTGGTTTTAATTCACATGACTTAGTAAATAATTTATTATATAGCTCCTAATGGCTAAATGACGGCTAATCTTTTTTTAGGTAATTTATTTTAGTTTATATTTTAAAAATTTATCCCGATGATGTAATGCCTTTATTTGTTGTGCTGGTCGCTGACCGTAATAAAGAATGATTGTGATTGTGACTGATTGCATTTCTATCCCACCTTCTCCCCAAGGAGCTTGTGGTGGTACCAACAGGTAGGTCATGATCTACCAGCAGATCACTGGACGTCCATGGTAGGTCACCGGTAGATCACCGGCTCCCCCCCCCCAAATAAGCTCAAGAAGTTTGGCTCCCCTAAAAAAAGCTCAACAGCTTTGAGCTGAACCCCCCAAAAGGGGGTAGATCACTGCCAGTCTCTAACTCTGTGAGTAGATTGCAGTCTCTTGGGAGTTGGCTGCCCCTGTTGTACATGTTACTGCTCTTCCACATTTAATCCCCATGGTAACCCTGTGAGGTAGGTTAGGCTGAGAGGCAGAGACTGGCCCAAGGTCACCAGATGAGCTTCATGTGGCCAAGTGGAGGGATCTGAGCCCATGTCTCCTGAGTCTTAGTCCAACACTCTAACCACTATGCCACCCCGTTCCTACCTACAATGCATATTCTATTTAATAACAGAGGAACCAGTCTCTGCAGTAGCGGTTGTTGTACATCTTGCCTTTGCATTTCACATTTTGCATCAGCCCAGCTAACTTTTAGACTTCGGCTTTGGTGGGAACATTCCTGACAAAATGCAATGACCCAAAAAACATTTCTTACACTATACAGTATTTGCCAACTCCATGTTGGAGCCAGCACACTTCTGAATACCACTCATTGGGAATCACAAGTGGGGAGAAGGCTATTGCACTAATGTCCTCTTGTGGGCTCCACACAGGTGCCTGGTTGCCCATTCGTGGCAGCTGGGATAACTCAGTTGGTAGAGCACAAGACTCTTAATTCCAGGGTCGTGAGTTCGAGCTCCATGTTGGGTGAACGATTCCTGCAATGCTGGGGGTTAGACTAGATAACCCTTGTGGTCTCGTCCAACTCTACAATTCTATGATTTCTATTATTTTAACCCAGGATGTGCCTTTAGGGGTCTAATTCACCAGGGTTCAAGTCCCTACATGCATTTTTTTAGTGACTTTTCGCTGTTTACCTTGTGACTATTTCCCCCCCAAAAATCTGGGTCTTCTTGAGTGACTGCAGAGCCACACAGGGGATCTCGCATCGTTATTCCCATAATTCAGAAGAATCTGCAAAGTGGATCTAGAGCTTTTCAATGTTGTATATAAAATAAACATATACCAAAAGTTACCAGAAGAGGGAGAATTGTTATTGTGCTGAGATCCAGCAGACCAGCTTCCCACTGAGGCAACCTGGAAGCCACTGATGGAGGGGTTGGGCCATGGGTCTGATCTAGAAGACTCTTCTTATGGCTAACATCAACAGAGGGCATTTGCCTTCATGCACTGCCTGTGGGTTTCCTGGATAAATCTTATTTGCCGCTGTTAGAACAGGATGCTGAACTAGATGGGCCACTAGCCTAATCCAGCTGTGTTCTTCTGACGTTTTTAACCATAATACTTCTTCCCTGGACACAGTGGCATAGCATGGGGAAAGAGCAGGGGTGGCTGCCCCAGGCACAAAATTGTTAGAGGAGAGATCATCAGGGGGGTTGGGCTGGGTGTCCATCAATATGCGGATGAAACCCAGTTCTACCTCTCTTCCAAATCAGAACGAGTGAAGGTGGTGAAGGTCCTGTGTCAGTGTCTGGAGGCGGTTGGAAGATGGATGACAGCTAACAGATTGAGGTTGAATTCTGACAAGACAGAAGTACTGATTTTGAGGGACAGGGGAGTGTGTAGGTGTGGAGGACTCCCTGGTCCTGAATGGGGTAACTGTGCCTCTGAAGGACCAGGTGCACAGTCTGGTATGCAGGCTGAGACCCCACCTGCCCATGGACTGTTCTGTGGTGCATGCTCTCTTTATCTCCCGCTTGGACTACTGCAATGCACTCTATGTGGGGCTACCTTTGAAGGTGACCCAGAAACTACAACTAACCCAGAATGTGGCAGCTAGACTGGTGACTGGGAGTGGCCGCCGAGACCACATAACATCAATCCTGAAAGACCTACATTGGTGCTGACCTTTAAAGCCCTGAATGGCCTCGGCCCAGTATCCCTGAAGGAGCGTCTCCACCCCCATCGTTCTGCCCGGATACTGAGGTCCAGCGCCGAGGGCCTTCTGGAGGTTCCCTCACTGTGAGAAGCCAATTTACAGGGAACCAAGCAGAGGGCCTTCTCGGTACAGTAGTGGCACCCACCCTGTGGAATACCCTCCTATCAGATGTCAAGGAAATAAATAACTATCTGACTTTGAGAAGACATCTGAAGGCAGCCCTGTTTAGGGAAGCTTTTAATGTTTGATGGACTACTGTATTTTAATATTTTGTTGGAAGCCACCCAGAGTGGCTCGGGAAACCCAGGCAGATGGGCGGGGTATAAATAATAACCTATTATTTCTGTTATTTCAACCCAGGATGTGCCTTTAGGGGTCTAATTCAGCAGGGCTCAAGACCCCAAAAATTCTGGGTCTTCTTCAGTGACTGTAGAGCCACACAGGGGCTCTCACACTGTGATCGCTCCACCCTCATTGCTGCCAAGATTCCTAGCTAATGAGTGTCATTAGCCCAGTATTGTGAATTACTCTGCCAATTTCAGCAGCTGCCTTCTGTTTTAACACCTGCTGGAAACTCTTCTATTCCATCAGGCTTATGCACTTATGCAGACAATTAAAAATGGTGAATTGACATCTGGTTTCTTCTTCTTCTTCTTCTTCTTCTTCTTCTTCTTCTTCTTCTTCTTCTTCTTCTTCTTCTTCTTCAAATGTTTTTTTTTTCCCTGCATGGGTTTATGCATTTTCATTGTAAACTGATTTTTTAATAAATAAATATGAAATAGCACTCTATACAGATTTTTTATGAATAAATAAAAAAAAATAGAAAGCAGCTTCATTTGTTCTTAAGTGGCTTTTATCAAGGGAAATCTAGAAATCCGTTAATATTTCCCAATCTCTGTGTTTGGTGACAAAATAATGAAGAGTCATGTGATGCAATGCGCATAAAGCTTTAATGGAAGTGGGGGGGGAGAGAATGGGACAAAGCAAGATATTAGACATGCAGAGTGGAATAAAAAGGCTCCTCCACAGCTCAAATTCTTGCACAGCAAAGTGCAAAGGTCACAACTGAATTTGGTTTCACACAAGCTTCAATGCATTCTTCTTTTTTTACACCACTTCCAGAAGACAAAAGGCAAGAAGGGTATTAATTCGGGAGCTCCTCCCGCCTTGCTTCAGCGCCAGTGCAGATTGCACGCACACAAGTTTGGGTTACCATACACAGTGTGTTTCAGGATCTTAGCAAAATTGGAGCAAACCCTCGAGAAACCAGCCTAGTAGAACTATGGAGCAGAGTAAGGTGGTCTGGAGAAATTTGGGTCAACGGGTGACACACATTAGGTCTGATTGTTAAGGGACGCTGCATGCAAATAGCCCTATAACCTCACCCATGGGTCTTCTCTGTTGCTTCCATTTCCATGTTGTTGTTCTTTGCATCTGTCCTCAGCAATAGCATCCATAGATCCGGCTACCTGACAGTAAAGACCTACGGCCAAGTGACCCGTAACCGTAGAGTCCTCTTCCATATCCCTGCCCATATCTGCCCAGTCCATATCCATATCCACCCAGTCCATATCCATACCCACCCAGTCCATATCCACCCAGACCTCCATACCCATATGAGCCTACAGCACATGCTGTGTTTCCTCCCACTGCAATTGGCTCACAGGAAGCAGAGAGGACAGCTCCAGGGATGGTAACGTTGATGGGAGGTGGCTGGAGCACAATTTCTGACTGTGGGAGCTGGCTGATACATGATTGCTGGACCCCAGGGAGAATGCCAAGGTTTGCTGCATGTTCAGCACCATAGCCGTAACCGCCGTAGCCGCCATAGCCGCCGTAGCTGCCGTAGCCGCCGTAGCCGCCATAGCCACTGTAGCCACCATAGCCACAACCAAGGCCATAACCTGAGCCAAACCCAACCACGGGTCTAGAGGCAAATGATGGGATGGTGCACGACGGACCGCAATACACCATAGTATTGTGTGGGTCTGAAAAAGAATGTGAAAGCACAAAAATTACATGATGTCAGGGATCAGGGCCAGATTTAGGTTTGATGAAGCTACTGAAGGTAATGAGGCCCTTTATATGTCCAACTGTCCTTTGTCAACTACAAATTGTCGCTGTTTTTGTGTTGAATATACAGTATGCTATATGGTAATTTATGGACCCAATAGGTATCTAAAGCCATTTGCACATAACAAAATATGTATTTTATCAAAGTAATTGTTGAACTGAAGTGCAATTAAGAAGAAATATATTAATAGTGAAATAATTATTAAGCTCTAACTTATTTTTTTTTTAAAAAAATAAAAATAAAAATAAAAATACTACCAAACTTAATAACGCAAACACCTTTATTTTCCTTTATTTTTTTGGGGGGGGGGGCAAGAGAGTGGGGCCCTAAGCTATAGCTTGTTTAGCTTATACGTAAATCCAGCACTGTCAGGGAGCCAACAAGGAAAAGAGGACATTCACAGATCAGAGAATGTCTTTTTTATTATTATTAAAAATTTGTAAGATTTTTCAATTTAAAGCACAAATCATTACATGGTTAAATTTTTCTAGATAAAGCAGTTGTCCAGACTGGCTTGTAACTTCCCCTTCACTCCCTAGCCCTCTGTGTCAGACCCCTAACTCTGTCTAAGTTGAGCCTCAATGGACCCTCTCTGCACCTGCCTGGCTCTCCGCTCTGCGATATTCACCAGACGCTTTGTTCTGGGAGTGAGTGTTGGGGAGAGCTTGCAGGCTGTCAGCAGAGAAGCTGTCAGGGTGGCTCTATGGCGCAGCTGCTAAATCTGATTCCTGCCTGTTTCCTCCTCTTCATTATCCTCCAAGCTGCCAGCCTCCAGTACTTCCAAGCTCTTCCCCTCCTCTGGGGTGTGACCAATTTCCTGCCACCAGGAGCCAGGATCCCAATCCTCTCCCTCTGTGCTTTCCCTGGGGGGGGGGGCTCATGGTCACCCCTCCTCATCCAGCCAGTTCCTGACATCTGTTCAGATGAAGCTGTCTGATAATGAGTCAGATCATTGGTCCTTCTTGACCATACTCTTGATGTCTGGATTTAGTGAGTTTCCGAAGATTCAGATTTAGGGCTGGGGAATCTTTTGGTTCTTTGTCTGTTTTCATTTATATACCACTTTTCCCAGCAAAGAGCACAAGGTGGTGTACATGGTTACCTTCTCCCTTCTTTATCCTCACAAGAACCCAATGACGCAGCTTAGACTGAGAAGAAGAGAAGAGAAGAAAAGTTTGGATTTGATATCCCGCTTTATCACTACCCAAAGGAGTCTCAAAGCGGCTAACATTCTCCTTTCCCTTCCTCCCCCACAACAAACACTCTGTGAGGTGAGTGGGGCTGAGAGACTTCAAAGAAGTGTGACTAGCCCAAGGTCACCTAGCAGCTGCATGTGGAGGAGCAGGGAAGCGAACCCGGTTCCCCAGATTACGAGTCTACCACTCTTAACCACTACACCACACAGTGCCCACAAGAGCCCCTGAGATTGGAAGCAGAACCAATTTGTTTGGAGTGTTGAGCAGAGACGTGGGAGAGACCAGGGTCCTAAATCCCTGCACAGCTCATTGGGTGACCTTGGTCTAGTCACTGCTTCTCAGCCTAAACTACTTGTCAGGATTAAATGAGGACGAAGAGAACTCTGCATGCCACCTCGAGTTCTTTGGAGAAAAGGTGAGATATGAATGCAGAAAAGTAAGTAAACATCATCATTAATGTTAGTAGCCATTGATAGCTATTACTACTAATACCTACACCAACAATAATACAATAAGTGATTTAATAACTAAGTCAATATGATGCCAATGATCATCACCAGCCCATCACTTTTTAGCAAGGATCATGCCCAACCATAGAAAGACATGGACATAAAATTTCATCTCAAGGAGGTGACATTTCAGCAAGTCTAAAAGGCCCTGGTACACCTACTTACCTGCTTTTCTGAGGAGCAGAAGGTGAGAGGAGAAAATAGAGGCAGGCAAGCAGAGCAACATGGGAGATCCTGGTCTCTGGTGAGCTTTTTATACCATTTGGGAAGGATAGGCAACACCCGCTGGGTTATTGGTTCATGTGTGTGTGAGAGAGGGGGGGAGGTGTCTGAGCCTGGGGTCATTTTAATTTAACAGGCAACAACAACTTGTGGCTCGGACAGCTAAAATTATTTTAATAAGAACAAATGAATGGAGTCCAAATCAGAACATATAATCAGCCCCAGATGGTGCAAAGGCAGGGATTCCAATGCCCAAATCCTCAAATCACACCTGACTTCAGAAGATCTGGAAATTATACGGCTCTGGCTGCCCCAAGGATCCAAATATATGTAATTTTAGAGAAGCTCCATCAAGATTATGAAATCTAGACCATAACATTTTATTTTGATTGGAGGCTCTTAGTTATTTTTTTTTCCAGTTTCACCCACACCCGTTCTGCCTTGGTTCCCTCCTCCCGTCTTAGTAAACGCAGTTTGCATTCTTCAAAGGGAAGACTATCATGGCCTCCGAGCCGTAGGTTGGAAGACGGAGGACTTCTTCATGAAGCACACAGTTAAAATGATGGAACTCCTTCCCGCAGAAGGCAGGGGTGGCCACCATCTTGGAGGGCTTTAGAAGAGGGTAGGAGAAATTTGTGGAAGGGCATAGAATCATACAATCAAAGGACAAGGATTCAAATCTCCATTCAGTCATGAAACTCACTGTGTGTTCCTATTCTATTTCTCAGCTTAATCTACCTTAGAGGGTTATCATTGGTAGGGTGAAATGAGAAAGGGGCAAAAGGCAAGATATAAATGTAATGGTAAATCAGGTTCGCACCTGGGAGAGCCCGTGTTGCGGTGGGGGCTAGCAAGACACCTCCCTGGTCGCTGGGCGGGCTGGCTAGCTGGCCACAGCTCTTATAGGTCCCTGCGAGTTGCTGAGTAGAACTGAATGTATCAATGTTGTGATGGACAGCCCAGCGTCCTTTATATTGCCCTGCATGCAGGGAGATCCTCCTCTTGGCTGCGTGCTTCGGATCACCCACCCTCCTTCCCTTTATTTAGGCCTCTGCATTTGACCTTGGAACTGCCTGTCATGGGGTCGTCTGCTTTTGGGGCAGGGCCCAGTAGGAATTTTGTCCATCTGGCTGATTGGCTGTTGCCATTTGGTTTTTGCCTACTGCAGTAGCAACTAGTCACAACTTGTAAGGTTGACGGTTAGGCATTGGTTCTTGTGTTGGTTACTGGAATGATGATGGTGCAGGGAATTCCATTAAAGGAATCCAGGGGTTCGATATGCTTTTGTCCGAACCCCCAGTAGGGGGACAGGGCGACGCAAGAGCCCCTGGGACCCCTGGGGAGAGGGAGGGCCCTGCTCCCGGCCTCCTTAACACTCCCCAGGTGGCATTCTCCCAACGCTGACCGAATGTCAGCTCTGTCCCGGACGGACAGCTAGTCTGAACCAATGCCTACGCAACCACTCACATAATTTGTATTTTAATAAAGTTGTGGCCTAAATTATTGCCTAAAACCCAAACAAATATTATGTATCTAGTCTGAGTTCTTGGGGGGGGGGTGTCTTGGGGACCTCAACACGCAATAGGGATGGAGGTGAGACTGGGTTCAGTTTGCTTCGCCTGGAACAATAAATGAACCAAAACACAGCCATTCTCCGACTTTCACACTTCTCTGAAAGTTGCCATGCATTTCTACAGCCAAGTAATTTGTACAAAAAAATGCATACAGCGGGGGGGGGGGGCATGTGTGCATAAAGTGCATATATTCATGAAGATAATATAAAAATGCATTGCATTAGGGGAAACTGCATGCAAAAAATGTGTTTATTAGCGGGAATATGCACATGCACAAACATGAAATTCAAGCTTCAGTGCTGAGCACTGTGCAGGAAGACTGTTTTTAAAAATGAAAACTGATGTCAAAATGTGGAGAAATGAGAAACTGACATTGACAGATTTTCCTTTCCCTGTGTAATGAGAAATATATAAGAAGCTGCGTCAGGGAAATATCACTTTGCTTCTTCCAGGTTAAAGAGACCCCCTAGTGTCCCCAAAAGTCTTCATGGCTGCATTCCAGTTTGCAGAAGATGATTCTGAGAAACGAAAGTCAATCTCAACTCTTGTCTCCGGGTGCGTGTGTGTGGAATGCTAAATAAATCGATATATGTATATTTCCAAATAAAAAATAAAAAGGTCGAAAATACCTTGCAAATCTCACACTTCCGAATGACAAAAGATGGCTGAATGCCGTGTATCTTAATTGAGAAGTCAATACAGTGGTCCCTCGACTTACGAAATACTCGACATCCGAATTTTTCAATTTACAAACGAAAAAAGTGGCCGCACGCCTATGAATTTTTCGACATCCAAAGGAAATCCGTTGGCGGTTTTAGATGCGGTTTCCTCGACTTACGAATTTTAGATGCAGTTTCCTCAACTTACGGATTTTTCCGAATATTTCCGTTTCCAATGCATTCCTATGGGAAATCACCTTTTTCGACTTACGAACTTTTCGACCTACGAATGTGCATTCGGAACGGATTAAATTCGTAAGACGAGGGACTACAGTATAGGGAGGAATGAGGCCTTGCCTTATGTTGGTTGGTTTCAGTTTTGCCAATGACAACCTACTTTTCATATTCTTAATATTTTGGTTACAGTGGAGTCACCCCCTTGAGCCTTTTTTTAAAAAATAATAATAACAAATAGATTCCTCTTGGGGTAAACCTGGGATGGGTTTCCTTTGAATAACTTTGGTGTTTCTAGATTGAAATGATTATAGTTCAGGGACAAGTGAAGAAGGCTTTAATAACGCATAAATGACTTGCCGAGAGGCAGTTAAAATATACATCTATATCCAGGCCTATCTAGTTTCTAAGCACAGCGCTTTGACTTCTGAACAGGGTGATTCAGGAATCATTTCTGATGACCAAGCACAAAACAGTCCTGTCTCAGTCAGAACACAACAAACATTAAGGACTGCTCCTTTTCACATCTGGCAAAATTTCAACAAATCACATACCCTCCGAAATTTCTCCAATGAAAATAGGAACGTCCTATTCCATAATAATAATAATAATAATAAATTTATTATTTACATCCCATCCATCTGACTGGGTTGTCCCAGCCAGTATGGGTGGCTTCCAACATATATTAAAACATAATAAAACATTAAACTTTTTTTTTTTTAAACTTTCCTATACAGGGCTGCCTTCAGATGCCTTCTAAAGGTTGTATAGTCACTTATCCCATTGGCTCAGGGGGTTACATAACTTCATACCCTCCAACATTTTTCTGATGAATATAGAGACTGCTTAGGCAAAGCAGGACATTCCAGGGTCAAATAAAAAACAGGGATGGCTTCTGTAAATCCGGGATTGTCCCTGGGAAATAGAGACACTTGGAGAGTCTGAAATATCTCTCTCTCTCTCTCTCTCTCTCTCTCTCTCTCTCTCTCTCTCACACACACACACACACACACACCCCTATAGATATGGAAGCATGGGAACGATTGTGGAATATGGATATAAATTTTTCAGCATGTTATGGTCTAAGAGAAAATTATATGAAAACGATATGTCGATGGTATCTAACACCAAGCACATTGGCAAAACTGTTTAAATCAAATAAGTGTTGGAAATGTAAACAGAAAGTAGGTTCTTTTTATCATATGTGGTGGTCTTGTAGTACGGTTAAAGCTTACTGTGAAATGATATACAGTGAAATGAAAAGGATGTTTAAAATATCCTTTGTTTAAAAACAGAAAAACAACCAGAAGCTTTTCTTTCGGGAATTAAAGGGACAGAACTACCTAAAATGTATTGAAACTTATTCATGTATGCAACTACAGCAGCAAGAATGTTACTTGCCCAAAATAACAAATTTTTTATATATGAGAATGGAAATGGGTTATCAAATATTTACAAATAAATTATAAACATTTAAACATCCCCTGGTGGATCACAACAAACATCTATCTAATCCATTTTAGCTATAATGGGTATGGAAAGAAGAAGATAGTCCGACTAAATTGGACTGACAAGCGAAACTATTGGAATATACAGAACTAGCAAGAATGACGGGAAGAATCAGAGACAATACAAAACAAACTTTTCTTAGAGAAAAAACAAAATAAAATAAAAAATTCCTTCCAGTAGCACCTTAGAGACCAACTAAGTTTGTTCTTGGTATGAGCTTTTGTGTGCATGCACACTTCTTAAGAGAGTGGGACATCTACAGAAAATCCCCACCGGGATTGCGCTGACGGGGGTCGTGCGTTCCCCCCCACACTCCTCTTCCTCCGCCAGTGCCTGGAGGTATAGCTGCATTCAGTTGCATCTATGGAAACCAATGAAAAAAGTGTTGCAATTATGCAGGTGGTCACAGGTTCAATCCAGTGGCGTAGTGTGTTTTGCTGGTGCCCGGGGCACGGGTGCTGGGTTGGCACACAGGCACTGAGCAGGGGTGAGGTGTGGAGTGTTAAGGGAGCCTGCCATACCAACCCAGCTCTCACTGCTGCTGCTGCTGCTGCTGGGGTGGCCTCCAACCAGAGCCAAGCGTGGCCACACTGCACCACCTGCCTGCCTGCGCAGGGGGGAGACTGGCAGGCTGACATGGCCAGCAAATCCCCCCCCCCCGATGCCCATGGAGAGGAGCTCCGGGCAAGGCCACCCTGGGGTCAGCCCTTGCCTCCCTCCCTCTCTCCATGACCACTCACCATCTGAGGAGTGCACCAAGCAAGGAGCACCTGGTTTGTGCCCCCTCAAAATTGAGTGCCTGTGGCCATGGCCCCCCTGACCTCCAAAACTACGTCCCTGGTTCAGTCCCCAGCATCTCCAGATGAGGCTGGGAGAGAGACCAGTCTGAAGCCCTGCAGAGCCAGTCCCAGTTAGTGTAGACAATACCAAACTAGATGAATCAGCAGGTTCTGACTCAGTATAATACAAAGCCCCATGTTCCTGTCTAAACCATCGCTTTATCCATAACCATGAGGGCTAGATCCTTACTTTAATTCAGCATTTAATTCAGCATTCATTCAATGCTCCAGGTTCAACCTCAAGCACCTTCAGGTATGACTAGGAAAGACCCTATTCTAAAATCTCTCTAGGGAGCTGCTGCCAGTCAGTGTAGGCAATATTGAGTGATAAGGGAGTCTGTCTCTGTAAAGAGCAGCTCCCTAATTTCCTCAGTCCATCCTGTTCCCATTCAGAAAGCACAGACACAGGTTGTTGTGTACTGTGGGGAATACCTTTCCACGTAAAACTGCCAAAGCCATGAAACTAATTTACTTCTCTGGATATATATATATATATATATATATATATATATATATATATATATATATATATATATATATATATAAAATTAATCTCCTGAATTACTGGTTCCTAATCTTTGGCAAGGTTGGAGGCGCAAACCTCAAAGGGGAGTGCTAGAGCAGTTAGGTTGCATTCAACTTCCAGGGTTGCCAAGTCTGACTTCCTGGGAATGGTGAATGGCCAGAGGGAGAGAACATTAGACTTCAAAGCACATGGGGGAAAATAATAATGACGCTGCTCTATCTAGTAATTTTGCCTTGGCCGCCTGTAGCTTAGATGCCATGCTATTAAAACCTTTTGACATTTCTATGCTCCAGCATGGAATGTACACAGAAGAAATACAACATGCGTTGATCTGCTGTGCTGAACAGTTTTCCATAATACATGTGATTTGTAAACATTTGTTTAAAATAATGCCAAAGGCAAATTATTGTTCTTTTATAAAAAAAATCCAAGTTTATTCATTCGTTTGTTGGGTTGTTTGTTGCATTCTGTTATTCTATAATAGCCGGTGTATGGCCCACCCATTTTATTTGCCGTCTTATATAGATAGCGGAGGGGGGAGAACAGATCGACTGATCAATTCGTGGAGACAGTCCTTACCTGGGTGAATGTTAAAGTCCACCCTCGGTCATGGGTGGACCATGGGTGGATATAAGAAGGGACCACATCTGCTCTAGAAGTGTAATTGTGTGGCA
The DNA here is from genome assembly GCF_009819535.1 of Lacerta agilis. Taxonomy (NCBI): domain Eukaryota; kingdom Metazoa; phylum Chordata; class Lepidosauria; order Squamata; family Lacertidae; genus Lacerta; species Lacerta agilis. The sequence goes on along the minus strand of NC_046328.1, from coordinate 33,858,136 downwards.
CATATTTCATTCATCCTCATGAAATGAAAGTGGAGGCAAAAGTTCTTCTTGTTGTAATACCAGTGAAGTCAGCAGAATAACAACAGGAGCTGACTTGAGGCAATCTGGAGCCGGCTACTAATCGCTCAGAGGATCTGTCATTCCAAATTATATAGTAGAGGATGACAGAGAAGTGTAATGAGCAGCAAATGAGTTGCGGGCCATCTCTTAGATCAAGACAGCTGACGTCTTGTACTCCAGATATTTTTTGGGCTGCAACTCCCATCAGCATAGCCAATGATAAGGGATGGGTGGGGAGATGTAGTTTAACAACATCTAGAGGGCATCACATTGGGTATCCCTGTCCCAGATTATACATTAGGCAGCTGAAGGAGCAATATAAATGGACCTGCCATTGAATGCTCCTGTATGAACATCACCACATTCCAGGGGAGAATGGTCTGCACAAGGTAAGAGCCAACTGAACCAGCGGTCTGGACAAGATAAGAATGGACCTAGTGCAGTATCTCACAGTGGCCAACCAGATGACCTTGTGTTTACCAGTAAATGGTATAGTGAAGGTAGGACATAGCTTTCAGTGCTGGTAGTCATCGATAGCCTTTGTCCCCTTGCATTGGTCTAATCTTCTGTTAAAGCCACCCAAGTCGGTGGACCATCACAGATTAACTTCTGGCTGCATGACGAAGTACTTTGTTTTGCCTGTCCTGAATCTTCTGGCCTTCATCTTCATTGGAAGTACACAAGTTCTAGCATCATGAGAGAGGAGGAAAACTTTTAGCTATCCCCTTTCTCAACACCTAAGGTGCGGATTGGGTGAGCTGTCAGGGGATAGGTGTGGGAGTGGACTAGTTGTCAAGGTGAGGGGTTTGCCGGGGGGGCATTACCAAAAAGGTTGGTGGGTAGCTGGGGTATGCAAGCAACCAAGGTTGGCAGCACCTAGCAATACCTATATCTATTTGTTTGTTTGTTTATCTATCTATCCATCTATATCTATCTATCTATCTATCTATCTATCTATCTATCTATCTATCTATCATCTATCTATCATCTATCTATCATCTTTATCTCTATCTATCTATCTATCTATCTATCTATCTATCTATCTATCATCTATCTATCTATCATCTTTCTTTCTCTTTCTTTCTTTCTTTCTTTCTTTCTTTCTTTCTTTCTTTCTTTCTTTCTTTCTTTCTTTCTTTCTTTCTTTCTTTCTTCTATCATTTATCTATCCATCCTCTGGACCTGTCATTCCCTGATTAGCTGCTCCATGCCCCTGCTTCCTTTAGTGAATACCTTTCACTGGCAATATAAATGCTTTTGGTGGGCATACCCCCAGATGTTCTCCACATGTTCTCTCTACTAGTCAAATGCCCCAGCAAGTTCCTAGGTGTCTCCTTCCCATTTATTTCTCTTTCTTGCTCTGTCTCTGTGTTGGAGAGAAGGCTGCATCCAATGCCGGTTCTATTTAGAACAGACCTAACAAAGTGAATAAACCTGAGTTGGCCCTGCCCCGTGCCTTCAATTGGTATACAGGCACTCTGAATATGATCAGCTTTCGATAACATTCGGATGAATGCAGAACCCAATGCCCACAAAGAGCAAGATTAGGGAAGCACCAGCTTGAACGCCAAATTTGGTCTGCAAGCCTGTTTCAGCCAAGCTATGCAGACCTGTCTTAAACTTGACATCATATATGTGGAGCAAGTGTGGACAGGGCTTGGCTGAAAGGGTATTTGCAAGCACTGGCAATTAGTAATACTTGCAAAACCCTTGCACAACACTTCTCAAGCATCTGGGAGGCTCTTTGCAAAGCACTGTGCTTTGATGGGGTCTAGTAATGGTAAAGATAAAGGGACCTCTGACCATTAGGACCAGTCGCAGACGACTCTGGGGTTGTGGCGCTCATCTCGCTTTACTGGCCGAGGGAGCCGAAGTACAGCTTCTGGGTCATGTGGCCAGCATGACTAAGCCGCTTCTGGTGAACCAGAGCAGCGCACGGAAAAACGCTGTCTACCTTCCCGCCAGAGCGGTACCTATTTATCTACTTGCACTTTGACGTGCTTTCGAACTGCTAGGTTGGCAGGAGCTGGGACCGAGCAATGGGATCTCACCCTGTCGCGGGGATTTGAACTCCTAACCTTCCGATAGGCAAGCCCTAGGCTCTGTGTTTTAGACCACAGCGCCACCCACATCCCTATAGGGTCTAGTACCTGGTGGCTTAGCCCTTTGCTCATGCTGCAGCCCTGGTGAAAATCACAGGGCACAACTGCTATTTGTACCAGGAGGCAGCAACCTACCATTGGTGCCAACAGAAGGAAGTATGGAAACGCTGAGTTTTTGTTTTTGTTTTGTTTTGGTGTTGGATTTTCTCAAAATGTATGCCACTTTGCAGGGACTGCCAACTATTTTATGCTGGTGGGCACATTTTGATTTTTGTATAAGTGCTGTGTGTGCCACTAAATCTGGTTACTTTCCCCTAAATCATTCCCCCCAAAAAAAGAAGAGAGGGGGGAAGGGAGTCAACACTTCATGCTTCTATGAGATCTGGATAAATCGAGTCCCAACTTCACAGTCTTGTGAAGCACATGAAGCTGGAAAAGGATGGGGGGGGGGAGCTCACTCTTCCAACTTCCAACTTCTTCCTTCAGCTATATTTACTTTTCCAGGGAGAAAGGCGTAACAACACAAACCACCACAAGGGGGAAGTGAAGAAAATTATACAAACTTTATGGGTGCCAATGAAATTATCATGGGTGCATTGTTCCCACTGATTTAGATGGCTACCAATACAGGTCACCGTTCATCAAAGGGTACCCTCCACAGTAACTCATGTTTAAGCGAAGAAAATAGTCTAAATGCTAAATAAGAACAGGAGACCAGAGTTATGATGCAGAGTAAGTTGTATTAGGAATGGGGGAAAGATATTTGAGTGAACAAATACAAATGCTCAAGAAGTTAGATATTTTTGAAAAGGACAAATCTAAAGAAATATACACGAATCGTTTCTATATTACAAATCCCCTCCCAGAAAGAGATTAGTTATATTGTTGGCATTTATTAAAAAATTCCCCCCCCCCCCGCTGCCGCCATTTTCACAGATGTACCAAACTGACTGGGCATAAATTCCAGGGGCCAAGTTCCTAGTCCATAGTGTTTCTGTTCTTCACTATGCTGGAGGGGAGCAAAAGAGCTGTACAGATAATAAATAAAAGCCAGGGGAGGTTAAAGCACATAAACAGTGGGATTGAGGGGGATTATGTTAAGGTGAGAAATGGATGCATGAAAGATAGCCGTGGGTCTGATGTGCAGGCTTGCTGGGTGCTCCCAGTGCACAGTGAATTCAACTGGCATTGAGGATGCTCAGCATATCTTAAACCCAGGCATGAACATTTTGCAGTGGATATTCTTTCCCCTAATAAACCTTCCATGTTAACTTAACAGGGGGAGTAACAGATGCTTCCTCTCCTTCCAACGTATCCATATCGCCTCCCAACTCCAAAACGAGATCCTCCAAGAGCACCAGCTCCGAGAGCACCGGCTCCAAGAGAACCGGCTCCAAGGAGCCCACTGCCCAAACCACCAGGGGAGCATGGAGCGTTTCCTCCCACGGCCACGGGCTCACAGCTAGCAGAGAGGATGGGTCCTGGGATGGTCACGATGCAGGCAGGTGGCTGGATCACGACCTCTGCTGGTGGGATCTGGTTGATGCATGAAGGGGCGACACCGGAAAGAATTCCAAGGCTAGCAGAAGGGATGCCGGATCCAACCAGGGCGCCAGAGCCATAGCCGTAGGTGTCGCCAAGGCCAAGGCCACCAAGGCCACCAAAGCCTCCAAGACCAGCCGATCCAAAACCGACGACTGGGGTGGAAGCGCAAGATGGGACAGCACAGGATGGTCCACACAATGCCATGGCTGAGTGATGGAGGTGAGTCTGAAAGGACACAGGAAGTAGCAGAAACAATGTTGAAGGCAAGAAGAGCTGCAGTGTTCCAGGGCGACAGAAGATATTTAGCCTCACCTCCCCCACCACCATTACAGTGTAAAAAATCATGTGTTTTATAGTGCCATAAAATGGGGGTTGGCACCTTTACGGAATTGAGTATGCCCCTAATTTGACCTGTTGCTGAACTGCTGCTTGCATTCATCCCTTTTTACTGGCCATGCTGAGTGGTGCTGGTGAGAGCTGGAGCCTGATAGAAAATATGAGCTTGAGAGCTGGAGGCTGATGGGTATCTGGAAGCCCACAGCTCTCCTTTGCCTGCTCTAAGTATTATAATTTGGAGAGTTTCAGGTTCACCAAGGCTGTCCTAGCTATTACAAAAATGCCCTAATATATTTTACATCACTGGGAGTGAAGTCATCATAATCAATTGTCTGCATTCTCCCGGCTAAGGCTTCCAGGACAAGAAAGACTAAGGCACACCCCCAAATTCAATGTTGTCCCCTCCAGAGTTTGCCGGATTCCTGCCTGCATGGCCATTGGTCAGGGATGATGCAAGCTACAGTTCAATAGACTTTGTGAACCCCAACCTCTATCATCCACACCCATAATGGCCAATGGTCAGGGCTGATGGAAGCTGCAGTCCACATATGAACATAACAAATGTCAGCTGAATCAGTCCTTCGCCCTGTTATCAGAGTGTTGAACCAGATGCCTTTCAGACACCTTCAAGCAGGGTCTGAGTGCACCCGCAACACTTCCCTCTCGTTGCTTCTGGTCATTGGCATTTGGAAGCACCACTTCTCTAACAGCGGAGGTAGAACATAACCAATGAACATGGTCAACATGGCCTGGCTCATTGGTTGCATTGCTAAACTGCTTCACACTCTACCCAAATTAAGCTCCTGGAATTTAAGGTGGTTAAAGCTATCAAGAGGGACCCAGGTGGCGCTGTGGGTAAAACCACAGAGCCTAGGGCTTGCTGATCAGAAGGTCGGCGGTTCGAATCCCTGCGGTGGGGTGAGCTCCCGTTGCTTGGTCCCAGCTCTTGCCCACCTAGCAGTTCGAAAGCACGTCAAAGTGCAAGTAGATAAATGGGTACTGCTCTGGTGGGAAGGTAAACAGCATTTCCATGCGCTGCTCTGGTTCGCCAGAAGTGGCTTAGTCATGCTGGCCACATGACCCGGAAGCTGTACGCCGGCTCCCTCGGCCCATAACATGAGATGAGCACCGCAACCCCAGAGTCGGACGCGACTGGACCTAATGGTCACGGGTCCCTTTACCTTTACCTTTAAAGCTACCAAGATGACTTGGGCAAGCCAAGCTTACCTGTTCCTTTGAGGAATGGAAAGGCAAGAGAAGCTGATCAGTGAAGATGTTGGAAGACTGTGGATGGATGAGGGCTTTTTATACTGTGTCAGTGGCATCCTTGACAGCCCAGTGACATCACTTTGTTCTCAAGTTCCACCCTCAAGAACTGCTGATTCCATCATGTGCAAAATTACTTTAATAATTCCAGTGGTGTCAGGACCAGGTATTATGCTCTCCTCAGCTTATTACAATGAATCACCCAGTTTGCATTTTCATGTTCTCTATTTTGCTCTGCGAGAATTTTCATTAAATTTGCAGAACCCCCTTACTTCTGTTATCCCCCAAATGGGAAACCGGTATGGCCCTCCAGAATGTGGCTGAACTCCAGGTCTTAGAATCATAGAGTTGGAAGGGATCCCCAAGAGTCATCTAGTCCAACCTCCTGAAATGCAGGACTCTCAGCTAAAGCATCCATGACAGATGGCCATCCAACCTCTGCTTAAAAACCTCCAAGGAAGGAGAGCCCGCCACCTCCCGAGGGAGACCAGTTCCACTTTCGAACAGCTCTTGCTGTCAGAAAGATTTTCCATATGTTTAGTCGGAATCTCCTTTCTTGTAACTTGAGGCCATTGGACCCTCCGGAGCAGGAGAAAACAAGTTTGTTCCCTCTTCCATGTGACAGCCCTTGAGATATTTGAAGATTGCTATCATATATCTCAGTCTCTTCTTTCCCAGGCTAAACATACCCAGCTCCTTCAACCGTTCTTCATAAGGCTTAGTTTCCAGAACCCTTGAAACCATTTCTGGAATTCTATGGCATTCTATGTGGCAGCCCCTAAACCAGATGGGTAGCTGAAATGGTGCCCATCATTGGCTCTGCTGCCTGTGGACTAAAGAGAGATGCAGTTCAGAAGCAACCGGAGGGCTGAAGGTTAACAAATTTTGCACTTAATTAAGTTAACCGTGCTGAAGAATTGACATGTCCTAAATCAGCCCACCAGACCAATAAAGATCATACTTAGAGGCTCTGTGCTGAACACCTTGGCAACAAGAGACAGGACCATCTCAGTTGCACTGGGCTGGTCCTACCATTGGGCAGTGGCAAGAAGCAGTAGATGTTGAATGGCAGGGAGTGAACAGTGCTGTGTGTATCATGAAGCCTGCATACCCTCCATGAACATAAGGGCATTTCTCACTCCCCTGACAACTGACCTTCCTCAACCCACCATTTTTTTGTTGTCCACTCGCAGTCTTTCCTATCAGAAGAAGGGCAAGTGGCACCAACAGGACACAGCACAAACATCTTCCACCATCCCAATCCTGATTTTATTTTATTCTTTGGTAGATTTACCAAAGAGAAACACACAGCAATAAAAAAGTTTTAGAAAGGGGCAAGATTAGATACGGATGCACAAAGTTGTTTTTTTTTCTTTTCTTTTTAATCAAGTCTCCTTGCACTCTTTTCATGTGCCCTCTGCCTGCGCCTCAGAGATGGTGCATCACATGAATCTGGGCTTCAGTGACGGCAGCCTCTCCCCTTCCTTGCCCACTGTTGGGAAATGGTCTGAAACAGAGGACTGGGGAATGCATTCTCAGGCAGATCAGCTTCTCTCTGAAGAGGAGGGGGAGGGAGAAGATTCACGCTCCCCCCTCCCGCCCCGTTTCCAGCGGTTCAGGAGCAAAGAGAGACACAGACACTGAGCAGCTTTGACAGAGGTTGCCTAGTTATGAGATAGTGGAAAGAGAAACAGAAGGGGGGGGACAGCTAGCAGCTTCCGGGTCATGTGGCCTGCATGACTAAGCCGCTTCTGGCGAACCAGAGCAGTGCATGGAAAGGCCATTTACCTTCCCGCCGGAGGGGTACCTATTTATCTACTTGCACTTTGACGTGCTTTCGAACTGCTAGGTTGGCAGGAGCAGGGACTGAGCAACGGGAGCTCACCCCGTCGCGGGGATTCAAACCGCCGACCTTCCGATCGGCAAGCCCTAGGCTCTGTGGTTTAACCCACAGCACCATCCGCACCCCTTTAGAGCTTTAAATACATGGCTTTAATTTGGCCAGGGAGAAAAATGTCTCGCAATGCAATCTCTCAACACCATGTGTTATTTCACTCATGCCCCATCTGCCCCCTCTGCTTTCACTCACTTTTAGTTTTTCTAAACTAAAATGTAGCAAGCAAACAAATGTTCCCAGTAAGGGAGTTGATGCTTCCTGCACTTTTCCCCAGTTCAACAATTTCGGTTGGTTTTTTTTTTTTTTTGAGATTTTCTTTCATTTTTATAATAATATTTTATTCTTCTTTTTTTCAAACAGAGCTGCAGACAAATGAATACATCGCTTTCTTCAAAGGGGGGGGGGAATAAGTCATTGGCTGAAGTCACTAATCCAAGTGTTAATTAAACTCTACAAATATGCTACGAGGACTCTTCCAGGAAATTAGGCCTTTATTTTGTGGTTTGTTAAAGTAAATCTATATAATATGTTAATATCTGTCCTGTCACCAGAAAGGCTGGTGGAAGTGTCAGCCTGGGAGTCCATAACATGAGCTTAGACTGGCAGACATTTTATTATTAAATTCCAGCCTGGCATTTAGTTCTTGGCATGAACATCCCAGAAGACGTCTGCTTTGATGGGCACTTTGATCTTGGAAAACAGCTCCGAAAAATGCCAAGCTTCTGAGGCAACAAATATCCTGTGTTTGTTTGTTTGATTTGATTTGATTTGTTGTTTTTGGGAAACCCCCTAAAAAGGGTAAAGGATGCTTAGCCAGATGCAGAAATAGCTGGATCATTCCCAGTTCCCATCAGTTATAAAAGTGGGCCTTAAAAAGACCACTGGTCTTAAAAAGACCTGCTAGAAATGCCTGCTTTTTAAAAAAAAGGGTTTAACAAGCATTCTGAGCCTTAGAAACTGCCTTTTACCCAACCATCCTCCTCCTCCTCCTCCACTTCTTCTTCTTCTTCTTCTTCTTCTTCTTCTTCTTCTTCTTCTTCTTCTTCTTCTTCTTCTTCTTCTTCACCACCACTGAATTTATATACTGCCCTATATCAAAATAAAACAACAACCCAATAACACCCCCCCCCCAATAAGAGCCACATTTTAAAAGGGTATAGGATGCTGATCAGGTCAACTAAAGGCCTGGTTAAAAAGGAATATTTTTCCTGGTGCCTAAAGGTGTATAATGAAGGTGCCAGGTGAGCTTCCCTGGGGAGAGCATTACATAGGTGGGGAGCCACTGCAGAGAAGGCCCTATTCTCTTCTTGCCAACCTCTGGACCTCTTGAGGAGGAGGCACAGAAAGAAGGTCCTCAGATGATCTCACGGTCTGGGAAGGTTCAAATGGAAAGAGGTGGTCCTTGAGGTATTGCAGTCCTGAGCTCTTTTTCTATTTTTATTTTTATATGTTTGTGTAACATATTGTATGCCTATGTGTTGTTCTATGTTTGTCTGTCAGTATATAAATAAACTTTAAAATTTAAACAAACAAACAAACAAACAGGAACGTTTTTGCCTGGTGCCTAAAGGTATATAATGAAGGTGTCAGGCAAACTTCCCTGGGGAGAGCATTTCACAGATGGGGAGCCATTGCAGAGAAGGCCCTGTCCTCCTGTTCCCACCCTCCAGACCTCTCAAGGAGGAGGCACACGAAGGAGGGCCTCAGAAGATGATCTCAGGGTCTGGGTAGGCTCATGAGTAAAGAGGCGGTCCTTGAGGTCCCTGAGCCGTTTAAGGCTTTATAGGTCAAAACCAGCACTTTGAATTGGGCCTGGAAACTAATTGGTAGCCAGTGTAGTCGGACAAGGATTGGTGTAATATGCTCAAGCCATCTTGCTCCGGGGAGCAACCTATTTGCTGAATTCTGCACTAGGTGAAGTTTCCGAACTATCTTCAGAGGCAGCCCTACATATAACGCATTGCAGTAATCTAACTTTGAGGTTACCAGAGCATAGACAACAGTAGTTAGACTATCCCTGTCCAGATAGGGGCACAGCTGGGCCACCAGCCAAAGCTGATGGAAGGCACTCGGGGCCACTGAAGCCACCTGAGTCTCAAGAGACAGAAAAGATCCAGGAGTAACCCCGAGCTACAAACCTATTCCTAAAGAAACAGTGTAACCCCATCAAGAGTGGGCGATCTCCCACCCATCTGGTCTAGGGAACCACCCACCAAGAGTGCCTCAGGCTTATCTGAATTTAGTTTCTGTTTGTTAGCTCCCTTCCAGTCCATTACTGAAGCAAGACACTGGTCCAGTATTTCCACTGCCTCACCTGCTGATGTAAAGGAGAAATAGAGCTGAGTGTCATCAGCATACTGCTGACAGCGTACTCCAAACCTCCGGATAATCCCCCCCAGTGGTTTCATGTAGATGTTAGATAATATTGGGGAAAGGATTGAGCCCTGCGGAACCCCACATTGAAGGTTCCATGGGCTGAGAAGCACTCCCCAAGCAACACCTTTTGGAAACGACCTTCCAAGTTGGACTGGAGCCACCATCTATTGTTCCATCTAGCTCTGTATTGTCTACACAGACCGACCACAGCTCTCCAGGATTTCTCTCCCAAGCCCTACCTTCAATGACTGAACCTGGGACCTTCTGCTTGCAGATGTCAACATGCTATTTTGGGCACTGTGATATTTTGTGATCTATCACCACCATCTCACCTCGCAAAAAGCACTTCCTCCCCCCCCCCCCGGGCTGCAATCTTGTGCAGGTCACGTGACCTGCATTAGAGCATGGCTCCGAAAGATGGCATCCCAGGTTTTTTTTTTTGCCTCAACGCAAAATAGCTGTCACATCCAAAAAAGCAGAAAACAATGACACGACTAGAAAATGACCCTGCTTTCAGGTTTCTCCCAGGCATCTGGTTGGCCAATGTGAGAACAGGGTGCTGTACTAGATGGGTCATTTAATGGGGTAGGAGAGCTGGGGGGGGGACACTTCTGGTGACCTTTGGTTTCAGATAGTACATGAGTAAATGAGTCTAAAAAGCCCGGGACAGAAAGTTTCACAGTCCTCTAGCGACTGTGGTGGCTCATTTACCAGAGGCAGGGGTGTCTTACCCATAGAGGCTAGTGGCATGGGGTGCCAAGTTCTGGAGGGTGCCAGGGAAGAGGCAGAGGATGGACGCGGTGCCTCCCGGGATCAGCTCGCCTGCCTCCGCCATGCCATGCCGAAGCAGCACCATGCCCGGAGCCTCCGTCTGCCATGGCCACCGCGACACAAAGCGTCCAGCCTCTGCCTCTTCCCCGCTGGAGGAGCTGCCCTCCAGCCACTACCTTCCTCCTCCAGCCCCGCCGGCAGCACTGTCCTCCCTAAAAAAAACTCTGGGAAACAGGGGGAAGGCACCAGAGGGAGCTTTACACCACGGCGCCGGATTTGCTTAATGTAATGTATTTTGTGTTAGCTCTAGAAGTGTATCCTCGATTCTGACCAAACTACAGTAAGTCTCCTGATGTACATTGTGTTCTAGGAGCCTTCTCCATATGAACCTGGAAGTGACCTATGTTGTTAATCCGTTGGCCAGTGTGAGACCTGGATGAAGGATTGATTATGTGTCTTTGTCCCAGGGCTCTTGGGTTATGATGATCAATGGCATGTATCAAGTGATGCCTCCTCGTGAGGGCTCTTTGCAAAGATTCCCTTTTCGCCTTTGATGTAAAATGAAGTTGGTGGAACATTATCCCAGTGGGGGAGAAGGAAGATCAGCATGTTGGAATGTGCAGTGCAGTTATTGTGAGAATCCAGCAACAGCTTCATTAAATGCAATTTGCTCATACTCTTTACGGCTATTATTAAAGTAATTTGGTGTGTGATGCTGATGAGGCAATTTGCTGGCAGCTAATTAAGACTTTGGGCAGGAGGGGAAAGATCCTGTGTCCTGAAACCACAGGCCTGTGAGGCTTAGAGTATATAAGTCCATGGCATGGAGAGCTTTTCCATCAGTTCCACCAGAGCTTCCAACATCTCTCAGCTTCCTGTTGCTTGGAAAAGCAGGTAAGAGGGCTGACTCCAGAAGGGTTTGCAATAACATTACTTGACTTTTCAATGTATATTTGCCTTCCAGTTTCATTTCCTCTGTGATTTTTCTTTAAAATATGGATAGCATGGTGAATCTTAGAGCCGATTCAAGCCACAGAATGTGTGTCCCTCACGAAAGGGAAGGCGAATCTAAATGTTTAAGAGGTTTATTAGCTGTTGGCTGGATGCTTAGATGAGCTGTGGAAGGGGACACAATGGCCACCCAGATGTTGTTGGACTGAAACTCCCATCAGCCCCAGTAAGCAGGGCTGAGGGAAAGGGCTGATGGGAGCTGTAGTCTAGGAATCTCTGGATGACCACAACTTCCTCATCCTTAGTATAATATCACCAGGCTGACACTCCTGATCAGGCACTTTCTCCACACACCCATCACTGTCAGTTGTCCAGTCTGGCTTTCCTTGGACTCCAGAGATATGTGTCTGCCACCATGAGAACAAGATGCTGGATGAAATGGGCCTTTAGTCTCATCCAGCAGGGCTTTTCTTATGTTGTTCTTCTGCAAGCTGTGGGAATTGCCTGCTCTGCACCATAGCACAGCATCTAGGGACACAAAACCTGTGACTCTCCAGATGTCAGGGACTGGGCAGAGGAAGAATGGTGGAGACTGCCTCCCCAGCCTGACCCTTCCAGAGAAGAGGAAGACAGTTCAGACAGGGGTTTGAGGGAGGTCGCAGCTCAGAGACAGATGAGAGGAAAAGCTGGGAAATAATGGGGGAAGAGGAAGCTGATGGACACAGTGTATTTAGAAAGCATTCCAGACCAACCCTCTCCTAGAACCCAGCAAGCCTTGTGTGTAAGAGAGCAATGAGCTCTGTGAAGAACGAGCAAGTGGGAGAGACGGGGGAGGGATGGAGATTCACTCGGGGCATCACCATTATCCAAGAGGCTGGGTTCCAAAGACTCTCTGTGAATATTGAATAAAAAGCGGATGGTAAGAAACATTCCTTGTCTTTGAATTTTCCTGGGCAACTGGCCGTGGGAGTTGCTGGCACTTGCCTGACACCAGATACCCATCAGCCTCCAGGTCTCACCAGTCATACCAGCACTGTTCTGGTATGAACAGTGATCAGGGAAGATGGGGAGGAGTAGTTCAAAACATGGAGGACCACAGGTTCTCCAAACTTGAATTAGAGGTACTTGGATATTTGTACATAGGAAGGTCCCCATGCCTGCTCTAAGGCACAATAAAATGTATAACTTCTTTTAGCATTATGAATACACATCATGATAAAAATTAAACAGATTTCTTGCATTGTAAAGGTGAGACTAAATATCTCCCATTGCCCCCGGAAGACTGCAACACTTGTCTATCTTTCTCCTCCCTCCTGTGTCCTTTCAGACTCACCTCCATCACTCAGCCATGGCATTGTGTGGACCATCCTGTGCTGTCCCATCTTGTGCTTCCACCCCAGTCGTCGGTTTTGGATCGGCTGGTCTTGGAGGCCTTGGTGGCCTTGGTGGCCTTGGCCTTGGCGACACCTACGGCTATGGCTCCGGCGCCCTGGTTGGATCCGGCATCCCTTCTGCTAGCCTTGGAATTCTTTCTGGTGTCGCCCCTTCATGCATCAACCAGATCCCACCAGCAGAGGTCGTGATCCGGCCACCTGCCTGCATCGTGACCATCCCAGGACCCATCCTCTCTGCTAGCTGTGAGCCCGTGGCCGTGGGAGGAAACGCTCCATGCTCCCCTGGTGGTTTGGGCAGTGGGTTCCTTGGAGCCGGTTCTCTTGGAGCCGGTGCTCTTGGAGCTGGTGCTCTTGGAGGATCTCGTTTTGGAGTTGGGAGGCGATATGGATACGTTGGAAGGAGAGGAAGCATCTGTTACTCCCCCTGCTAAGTTAACATGGAAGGTTTATTAGGGGAAAGAGTATCCACTGCAAAATGTTCAGGCCTGGGTTTAAGATATGCTGAGCATCCTCAATGCCAGTTGAATTCACTGTGCACTGGGAGCACCCAGCAAGCCTGCGCATCCGACCCACGGCTATCTTTCATGCATCCATTTCTCACCTTAACATAATCCCCCTCAATCCCACTGTTTATGTGCTTTGACCTCCTCTGGCTTTTATTTATTATCTGTACAGCTATTCTGCACTCTTCCAACAGAATAAAGAGCAAAAAACAAGCAAGCAAACAAACAAACAAACCCTATGGACTTGGCCCTTGTAATTTATGCCCAGTAACTTTGGTACATCTGTGAAAATGGTAGCAGTGAGGAAAGTTTTATAAATCCCACAAATAGAACTGATCTCATTCTGGGACAAGATTTGCAATACAGAAACAATTTATGTATATTTCTTCAGATTTGTCTTTTTCAAAAAATAACCAATTTCTTGAGAATTTGTTCAATTATGTATCTCCCCGCCCCCACACACATTCCTAATAAAACTTACCCTGCATCATAGCTCTGGTTTCCTGTTCTGCTTTAGCATTTATACTCTTTTCTTCCTTTAAGATGGATTACTGTGAAGAGTATCAGTTGATGATCGGATTCCAGTCAAGGCCTTCAATCTCTGGGGCATTCTTGGCAGGATTGGGGCACATTTTAGGGAGTTTCTAGAATTCTTACATGACACGGCATAGGTGGGGTACATTACAGAGGGGGTCCCCAACATTTCTCAGTGGAAGGGCACCCTCAAGGACTTTCCTGGCTCCAACGTAGCTTTGCAGGGCCGTCTTAAGCATATCCGGCGCCGTGGTGCAAAGCTCCCTCTGGCGCCTGCCCCACTTTCCCAGAGTTTTTTTAGGGAGGATGGCACTACCAGTGGGGCTGGAGGAGGCGGGCAGCAGCTGGAAGGCAGCTCCTCCAGCGGGGAAGAGGCGGAGGCTGTATGTGCGCCTCCCAGTTCAGCTGGCTGCTTCGTGCCACGGTGGCCATGGCAGACAGAGGCTCTGGGCATGGCGCTGCTTTGGCGCAGCATGGCGGAGATGGGCGAGGGCGGTGAGCTGATACCAGGAGGTGCCGCGTCCAGCCTCCACCTCTTCCCTGGTGCCCCCCAGAACTTGGCGCCCTGGTGCCCCACGCCAGAAGCCTTTATGGGTAAGACGCCCCTGCTTCTGAGGTTCCCATTCACTGTCTCCTAAGGTGGTCAGGGCAGTTCTATTTCCTTCCTGGAAAAGTGCACAGCTCTTGAGGCGGGAGTTGGAAGACTTGACACTCTTTCCTTTGCAATTTAATAAATAAAGTTGGTTGATCTGTGGTTGAGAGTAGAATTAACAGTGGGAAGTTGGATTGAGCCAGTTCCCTCCACCACCTGTTCAGTCTCAATCGGACTTCACAAGCATTGGTTAAAAAGAATATAAAAGTACACACATAGAGATCCCGTTGTTAAAGAGAGAAAAAGTTATTTACAGTGGTTCAGTGTAGGGGGAAGTATGGTGTGGGAGAAGGCACAGGGTGAGTAAGTTACTGCCCATGCCATGTGCCAATCCTTCCTCCAACCTGGGGAACTGTGGTTGTCCTATCAGCCAGCCCTTGGGGTCTGTAGCTGCTGCTGCTGCTGCTGCTGCTGAATACCAGGTCAGCTCACAGTAAAACCACCCTTATCTATGGCTGGATTGTGGATGAGGAAGCCAATCTGGTCTGTTTCACTAAGACGTGGGTGAGCAGGGTGCATCTGGTCTCACCCAGTTGTGCCCACGTGGGTATTCGGCGTAGCATCATGGCAGGCATGGCGCTCAAAGAGGGGGAGTTGCTGCTCTGGTCTATAGAGTTTCTCTTCCTCCCTTATTCTCTCCCTCCCAGCTCTCTGTTCAGTTTGGGTAGTATCTAGAGCCTGTGTCCCTAGCATTGGGCAATCAAGACAGATTAGGGATTCTGCTGATTTACTGCCCACCTCACCGACTAGCAGTCTCCCTGCCTGAGCTGATAGAGCTGGTTTCGGAGCAGTGTTGAAGAGGCCTAGTTTGCTGGTTCTGGGTTACTTCAACAACCATGCCCAGGTTGGCGTGGCTCAGGACTTCATGGCTGCAATGACAACCATGGTTCTGCCCCAACATGTCACAGGCCCAACGCATTTGGACCCTGTTTTCTCAACTGGGCAGGAAGAGAAAAGAGAGAGAGAGAGAAGGGAAACATGTCTCTGTTAGTACTTCTCGACCTCTCAGCAGCTTTCAATACCATCAGTCATGGTAACCTTCGGGAGTGACTCTCCAAACTAGGGGTGGGTGACACTGCTTTGGACTGGTTCCAGGCCTACTTGGATGGTCATTCCCAGAGGGTGTTACTTGGGGAATGTTTTTCTGCCCCATGGAACCTTCAATGTGGGGTTCTGCAGGGCTCAATCCTATCCCCCATGTTGTCTAACATCTACATGAAACCACTGGGTGGGGTTATCTGGAGGTTCAGAGTACGCTGTCAGCAGTATGCTGAAGACACTCAGCTGTATTTCTCCTTTACATCTGCAGGGGAGGCAGTGGAAGTGCTGGACCAGTGTCTTGCTCCAGTAATGGACTGGAAGAGAGCCAACAAACTGAACCTCAATCCAGATAAGACTGAGGCACTGTTAGTGGGTGGTTCCCTAGACCAGATGGGTGGGAGATTGCCCACTCTTGATGGGGTTACACTTCCTCTGAAGGAGCAGGTTCATAGCTTAGGGGTACTTCTGGATCCTTTGCTGTTGCTTGAGGCTCAGGTGGTCTCAGTGCTTTCCATCAGCTTCGGCTTGTGGCCCAGCTTCGCCCCTATCTGGACAGGGATAGCCTAACTACTGTTGTCTATGATCTGGTAACCTCAAAGTTAGATTACTGCAATGTGTTACATGTAGGGCTGCCTCTGAAGATAGTTCGGAAACTTCACCTAGTGCAGAATTCAGCAAATAGGTTGCTCACCGGAGCAAGACAGTTTGAGCATATTACACCAATCCTTGTCCAACTTCACTGGCTACCCATTAGTTTCCGGACCCAATTCAAAGTGCTGTTTTTGACTTATAAAGCCTTAAATGGCTCAGGACCGCAATACCCCAAGGACCACCTCTTTCTTTATGAACCTACCTAGACCCTGAGATCATCTTCTGAGGCCCTCCTTTGTGTGCCTCCTCCTTGAGAGGTCCAGAGGGTGACAACACAAGAATGGGCTTTCTCCGCAATGGCACCCCATCTGTGGAATGCTCTCCCCTGGGAAAATTCGCCTGGCGCCTTCATTGTGCACCTTTAGAGGCCACGCAAAACAATTCCTTTTTAACCAGGCCTTTGGTTGATTTGATGAACATCCTATGCCCTTTTAAAATGTGTCTCTTTTTGGGAGAAACAAAATAGAAAATTCTTTTCAGTAGCACCTTAGAGACCAACTAAGTTTGTTCTTGGTATGAGCTTTCGTGTGCATGCACACTTCTCCAGATACACTGAAACAGAAGTCACCAGATCCTTAAATATAGTGAGGGAGTGGGGAGGGGTATTACTCAGAAGGGGGGTGGGAATGGGTGATCAGCTGATAGGTGTGGAAAACCTGTTGACGACTCTTTTTGGGAGGGGTGTTATTGGGTTGTTGTTTTTATTTTGATTCTATACATTGTGGTTTTATATTTCAGTTTTGTTCTGTGAACTGCCAAGATATCTCTGGGTATAGGGCAGTATATGAACAAAACAAAACAAAACAAAAAGTAAATACCTGTAAGATCTGAAAGAGGGTGATCTGAAAGCAGGGGCTATTGACCTCAGTAATTTCTCATGGTCAGATCACTTCCTGCAGGGATTTAGGCTTTCAGCACCTAGAAACAAAACAAAATCTGCAAACAAACCAGCCACATGCTTCAGTCTTACTAGAGCAGGGGTCAGCAAACGTTTTCAGCAGGGGGCCGGTCCACTGTCCCTCAGACCTTGTTGGGGGCTGGACTATATTTTGAAAGGGGGGGGGCCAAGAGCACTTGTTGGGGGCTGGACTATATTTTGAAAGGGGGGGCAAGAGCACCACCCCTACCTCTCTTTCAAATCAGAACCAGTGAAGGCAGTGAAAGTCCTGTGTGAGTGTCTGGAGGCGGTTGGAGGATGTGTGGCGGCTAACGGATTGAGGTTGAATCCTGCCAAGATAGAAGTACAGTTTTGGGGAGACAGGAGGCGGGCAGGTGTGGAGGACTCTCCCTGGTCCTGAATGGGGTAACTGTGCCCCTGAAGGACCAGGTGCACAGCCTGGGAGTCATTTTGGACTCACAGCTGTCCATGGAGGCACAGGTCAATTCTGTGTCCAGGGCGGCTGTCTACCAGCTCCATCTGGTATGCAGGCTGAGACCCTATTTGACCACGGACTGTCTCGCCAGAGTGGTGCATGCTCTAGTTATCTCCCACTTGAACTACTGCCGCTCTCATGCACCGTCCATACGGGCGTCCGTATGGGCTGCCTCTCGCCTGGTGACGATATGGGCTTCCGCTCTGGTGCACCGTCCATACGGACGTCCATACAGGCTGCCGCTCACACAGACCATTCATACGGGCGTCCATACGGGCTGCCACTCTCACACACCATTCATACGGGCATTCATACGATCTGCCTCTCACATGGCAACCGTACAGGCTGCCACATGTGCACACTCTGTACAGGATGCCGCACATGTGCCCTCCATACGGACGTCGCGCGTTCGCCACTGGGCGGTTTGCCCCGCCCTTCGACGTCCCGCTCTGGGTGCCAGAGAAGGTTCCTCCGCCAATTCCTGTAGTCATACATTAATCACTGTAAAGACTGACTTGAAATAATTTTAGAATGAAATTGTTTACGAGCATGGAAAAGTTTGGAAGCAGTCAAAGAAAAAACTTATAAGACTTCTGTATTTTTTACCATCTGCCGTTTATGTTTTTTAAACACTTGGCAAAATCCAAAACACAGTGATTTTTAACGAACGTGATTGGTTTTATAATTTCCCCCCAGTATTATTTTCTCAAGCATAATTTTTAAGAGAAGGTGCTAAAAATGTAGAGTATTCCACCCCCATCATAAGGTTCTCTGTTAATGTCTCTACAAATGTAAAGACCTTAGGAGCAAAAGCAACCATTGAGCTGAGTCCCTTCCCCAACTGTGAACTTCTGGGGGAACATCTGATCGGAAACTGTTATATCTGTAGGACAGCCTAGATGAGCCACTAGCCAGAACCAGTGGGGTTCTTCTCACATTAAGCAATAATTTAATATATCAGAAAGATTTACAGATGTGCATAGCTCTAGCAAACTATGAACAAAGCAGTTAAAAGCTACAGACTCGCACTGATGTTCTATACGACTAAATACCATATGTTTTCTGGAAAGGTGCAATAGGAGTTTAGGTAACTGATGCTGTGGAAAAGAGTGCTGGGGAGGACTAGTACAATGTTATGCCAATCTAGAAAGACAATTCCTAGGCTCCAAAAAGACTCATATATCGGCCCATATATCGTTGTGTATTTATTTACCATTGACTGTATTTGATTTCTGATACCTCATGTTGCATTTCATGCTCCCAACCTACCCCAGGCAGCAGCTGGTAGTTCTACAGCAGCAGTCCAGCTGACAATTTGTGGGTCATACACCCAACTGATTTAAACGCAGAGTATACCCATTTAAAGCTCTGGCCATAAAACTGCCATACGCCATCATTCTCATGGGCTTGAATAATATTGGAGTCAACTCTAGGGGAGGTGTTCATGTATCATGTGTTTTTGACCATTCTTTGAGCAAAAACATTTCTACTTGCTCCCTGGAATGGTTCCGCACTCTCCACCAACCTCCACATGGTATTATGGGCATTCTCCTGACCTTCCAGAGACGATATGAAGGATGTGCTCTTTATGAGTGGGCACAGGAGAGGGAGAAAGCCCTGTTGCACTAGTGGGAGTCCCAGTGCTGATTTCTGCTGTAATGCTGGGTAGTTTGAATCCAGTCCTATGATCTTAAAAGAAAACCCAAAAACCAGTGCTATGATGCAGTGTGAATTTTATTAAGAATGAAGAAGACAGCATTTCGGTGAACAACAAGCAGGTTTGAACAGGGCAAAATGGAAAAAGCTCATGTGATTGAACAGCTTCTTTTTCTGAGAGAGGTGATGTATTTAAAGAACAGTATTGCTCCTCTCCTTTACAGAAGGTCCCCAGTTACCCGGAGGTTCTGGTGCAAGTGAGTGTGCTAATTTCATCGACAGAGAGAATAATTCCTGTGCTCTTTACTCTGCCACAGGAACATATGCCTTGAAGAGCTCTAGGCGTATAAATAAATAAACACTAGAGAGGAACAAAATAGTGGGACACAGTGGAACAAGTTTAGATAGCAAAGAGATGCATGGAAAATGTAGCTGGGCCTGATTCCCAGGGATGCTGTACATTCCCCCAGCTCCCACTGGGACAGACTGGGATTGGGGTGCTCATCATAGCTACACTCAGGTGTAGCTATTTAACTGGGTCTGTCTTCTTGCTAGTTGATAGTCCATGTGAACTTAGCAGGGGGTGTAACAGATGCTTCCTCTCCTTCCAACGTATCCATATCGCCTCCCAACTCCAAAACGAGATCCTCCAAGACCAGCTCCGGTAGCACCAGCTCCAAGAGAACCGGCTCCAAGGAACCCACTGCCCAAACCACCAGGGGAGCATGGAGCATGTCCTCCCACAGCCACGGGCTCACAGCTAGCAGAGAGGATGGGTCCTGGGATGGTCACAGCAACGGGAGGTGGCTGGATCAAGACCTCTGCTGGTGGGATCTGGTTGATGCATGAAGGGGCGACACCAGAAAGAATTCCAAGACTAGCAGAAGGGATGCCGGATCCAACCAGGGCACCGGAGCCATAGCCATAGGTGTTGCCAAGGCCAAGGCCACCAAGGCCACCCAGGCCACCAAAGCCTCCAAGACCAGCCGATCCAAAACCGACGACTGGGGTGGAAGCGCAAGATGGGACAGCACAGGATGGTCCACACAATGCCATGGCTGAGTGATGGAGGTGAGTCTGCAAGGACACAGGAGGGAGCAGAAACATTATTATTGGTAAGAAGTGCTACAAAGTTCAGGAGTTTGGGTAGATATGTAGCTCCACCACCATCACAATATAGAAAATTTGTTTAAATGTCATCAAAATGAGTATTTATAATCCTAAAAGAAGAAACACATCAATACTTTTTTAAAAGCAGAGATGGCAACCCTTCCATGTAGAGAGGTGAGAGTTCCTGTAAATAATGTATGGAGAAGATGTGGTCCTTCAGATATTGATGGCCCATCTAGTCCTTCACCCTGTCATCACGGTGGCCAGCCAGATGACTCTGGGAAACTCTCAAGCAGGACCTGAATGCAACAGCAAGCTCTCTTCCTGAAGTTTCCTGCCACTCCTGTATTATTCACAAGCACCACTGCCTTGGCCACATGTAACATAACCAAAGAACACAGCCAACATGACCTGGTTCATTGGTTGCATTGCTGAGCTGCTTTACATTCTACCCAAATCTTAGCTCCTGTAATTCAAGGTGGTCAAAGCTACCAAGATGACCTGGACAAGTGAAGCTTACCTGTTCCTTTGAGGAATGAGAAGGCAAGAGAAGCTGATCAGTGAAGCTGTTGGAGAACTCTGGACAGGTGAGGGCTTTTTATACTGTTTCTGTGGCATCCCTGCTCAATCACATCTCTTTGCTCTCAAGATCCGCCCTCAAAATCTGCTGGTTTCATCATGTGCAAAATTACTTTAATAATTCCAGTGGTGTCAGGGCCAAGGACTATGCTGTCCTCAGCTTATTACAATAAATTACTCAGATTGTCTTTTCATGTTTTCTCCGTCTTCCCTCTGGGAATTTTCATTAATATTTTAGCATCATGCCTAGTGACTTGATGCCCCACATTTACGACTGTTGGTCTTAGTGGGACTTATTTGTGAGAAAACATGCATAGGATTTTGAGCTGTTGATTTTGTGTGTGTTTTTTAAAGGATTTTTATTTAAACTTTTCAACATAATACAACAAAAACCAAGCTAATCTAAATAAAATGAAAGAAAGAAAGGAACTGAAACTAAAACTCCCATCATTCCCAATAATTGGTGGCTAGGGCTGATAGGAGTTAGAGTGCAACAACACCAGGTGAGCCCCATAGATTCCTTGCCCCTGTTTTAACGGAAACAGTTCCCTATGTGTTCTTATTTCTCACCTTGGCCTTCATCCCTCCAAAAGATTCAGTGTCCACCTACTGTCCACTTCCACAGTCAACTCACAGTCAACCTTCACTCAAGCACCCACAGTCGACCACCCACCGACATATACAGTTAACCCACCCACACTCAGCATCCAATGACATTTGGGGGAGGCACTGGTCACCCCCTCACACACATTTGGGCCTCATTTTGTATAGATCAGGTCTAATATTAACCTACTGGCTGCAGTTTCTGTAGCACCACATATAAGAATACAATAAGAGCCCTATTGATGAAACATAAACTCTGACTAGTTTTGGACATTGAAATCCTTCTATGAATCTTCTGAGTAGGGCACGGTAGCAATAATTCTCCAGAATAATCTATATAGTTCCTCTATTTTCAAGAGCAGTGTACTAGCTAGTTCCAGTAAAAAAAACAGCAACAACGAAGTCTGTACTAGGAATAGCTCGTAAAACTGTTCTTGAAAATGGAGGAGCTACAGCATATCAATTATTCTGGAGAATTGTAATGTACTAGCATGTGAGACCTCAAGCTAGCACTGTCATTTGAGATTAAGGGCATTTTTAGACTAGACGGATCAGACCCAAGTTTGTTGAATGTCATGCAACTTTGACCATCAACCAATGCCCACCTGTTTGGTAATCTGGGACTGGAGCCCTGTAGGTCCCTTAAGGCACATTGTCTCAACCACCCTCTGTCTCAAGGATGGTTGAGCATCTGTCTTGCATTCATGAGGTCCCAATTCTTGGCATCTCCAGGTAGGGCTCGGAAAGACTTCCTGTCTGAAGACCTGGAGAGGCATTGCCAGTCAGTGTAAACAACACTGAACTGGATGGACCAAAGGTCTGACTCAGCATAATGCAGCTTCCTATATTCCTATTTCAATCATCTTTTACTTAATTCAAAGCTACACTTTTCAGGGTGTTGTAACAATCAATCCCTCTTCTGATCTGTGGGACAGACAGAATGGAGTGGTTTTTCTCAGGGTGTGAGGCTGAGAAAGAGGGGAGCTGTCCCATGTGGGAGCTGGGGAGACGTGGATCTCTGTGAATTGAAGATTAAGACAGATAAAATATAAAATTTTGTGTTTGTGTAGGTGTGTTTCTTTCCCCCCTCTCCTCCTCCTTCTTTTTCTTTTTCTTCTTTTGCTCTCTTTAGATATTACCTTTGTTTGGTTCTTTTTGTAATATAAGTTGAAAATGTTTAACAAAATTGATTTTTTAAAAAAAATCCCTCTCCTCATGGAACATTGGTAATTTGAGCTCTGGAAGTGGAATAGGGGATCTCCTAGCAAGTCTCAGCACCCCTGGGAAACTACAGCTCCCAGAATTCTTTGGGGGGAGCAATGACTATGTGGTATCATAGTGCTGTGAGTGTGTCCACTCTGTCATCACTCCACCAAATTATTTCATTCACTGTTACTTGTTCTAAACCAGGTATAGGCAGACTTGGCCCTCCAGATGTTTTGGGACTACAACTCCCACCATTCCTGACCACTGGTCCTGTTAGCTAGGGATGATGGGAGTTGTAGTCCCAAAACATCTGGAGGGCCAAGTTTGCCTATGCCTGTTTTAAACTTAAAAGTGGCAAGCAATGTAACTATCGGCATTAGGAAAGTTGTTCCAGCCCCCGATCATTTTGCTTGCCCCCTTTTCCCCAGCTCAACAATATACTTTTTGTGATATTCAAAAAGAATTGTGAATATATCTATTCCTTTAGAAGGAGAGGGAGAGTTTCTCAAAAGGGACATCTGTGAGAACAGGCTGCTGGACTAAATGGGCCATATTGTTATGGGAAGCTAGGCAGAAGTATTCATTAAACTCCACTAATTTGCTACATGGACACTTCTGAGAGATTAGGCCTTTATTGTGTAATATGTAATATCCGACCCATCACTAGAAAAGATGGTGGAGTGTTGGGACTCCATAACAGGAGCTTAGGCTTGCAGCCATGTTCTTATTAAATCTCAGCCTGGCATTTAGTTCTCGGCATCAACAGCCTATGAGAAGCTTGCTTTGATGGGCACTTTGATCTTGGAAAATGGCTCCGAGAAAATGCCAAGCTTCTGAGGAAGCAAATATCCTGTGTTTGTTTGTTTGATTTGTTGTTCTAGGAAACCTCAAAGAAAGGTAGGGGATGCTTAGCCATGCAAGATGCAGCGGCATGTTGAATCATTCTCAGTTTCAGTCTCTGTCAGTTATAAATATGGGAATTAATAAAACCGTGTTTAACTTGAAAGCAGGGTTCAGCAAACACTAAGTTTCTGTGTGAAGTGTGTTTCATTTGAGGGGTGGTTTGGGGACCTCGACACGCAACCATGGAACTGACAGTACCTTTAAGGGGGCTGTTCAATGTACAGTCCTACCTTGGTTCTCAAACTTAATCAATTCCGGGAGTCCGTTTGACTCCCGAAACCGTTCAAGAACCAAGGCATGGCTTCCGACTGGCTGCAGGAGCTTCCTGTGGTCAAGTGGAAGATGCGTCGGACATTCAGCTTCTGAAAAATGTTTGCAAACTGGAGCATTCACTTCTGGGTTTGCGGCGTCCGGGAGCCAAAACGTACAAGTACCAAGGTGTTCGAAAACCAAGGCACGACTGTGTAAGAGACCCAATACAGTGCAATGTGGAACTTAGCATGAAGAACAACAGTTCATTGGGGATCTTTGCAGGGATGTTTTTGGATATGTTATTCATAAAAAAAGATATCAGCACACTTTTCAACAATCACACATGGCACCATTCAACAAGAACCACGCAAAAATTCAAATCAGAAATCAACTACCGTATTTTTCGGTCCATAAGGCGCTCTGGACCACAAGACGCACCTGTTTTTCAAAGGGGGAAAACCAGGAAAAAATATTTTCCTGGTTTTCCTCCTCTAAAAATATTTTCCTCGTTTTCCTCCTCTAAAAGGCAGGGAGGGGGCACTGGAGGGGGAGCCCCTTCTCCCTTCACAGCGGCTCATCCCCGCTTGCTTTAAAGGGACATGGGGACGAGGGGAGAACGCTCCGTTTCTCCCCTCATCCCCATGTCCCTTTAAAGCAAGCGGGGGTGAGCCTGCTTTCGGCATCGCAGCGCGGGGTGCAGGGTGGTGGAGAAAGCAGCAGCATCCCCGCTGTTTTCTCCACCACCCCACGCCTTGCACCAATCCCAATAGCCTGCTTTTGGGAACGGCGCGCAGTGCATGGGGTGGTGGAGGAAATCTTCCACCAACCTCCCTGCCGCCCACCGATCCCAAAAGCAGGCATCGCAGCTCCCTCCCCCCACCTCCCGCTGAACGCGGCAGGGGATGGGGGGAGGCAGCGGGAAGCGAAGGGGATGTTGCTGGATAATGCCAGTACCTGGCATGACCCAGAAACATCCCCTTCGCTTCCCGCTGCCTTCCCCATCCCCCACTGCGTTTAGCGGGAGGTGGGGGGGAGGCAGCGGAGATGTTGCTGGATCATGCCCAGCACCTCCGTTCGCCAAAAGAAGCTTATTTCAGCGAACAGAGGTACTGGCACGATCCAGCAACATCGTTGCTGCCTCCTCCCACCTCCCGCCAAATGCGGTGGACGATGGGGGGAGGCCGCGGGAGCGAAGCCTTCACTCCATAAGGCGCACAGGGATTTTCCCTTCCTTTTTAGGAGGGAAAACGTGCGTCTTATGGGGCATAAAATGCGGTAAATTTTGCAGGAGGACATTTTTTTGATGGGCAGCCTAAGTTGGGTTGGCATAGCAAGATTTTCAGTAGATGTTTAAAGATTGAAAGAGAAGGCACTGGTTGAATCTCTTTTGGCAGAGCATTCCACAGAACTGAGCCAATGACACAAAAAGGCTTGGTTTCTTGTTCAAATGAGCCTTGCTGACTCAGGAGTTGGGGAGCACCAGCAATGCTCTTGTAGTGATCAAGCTGGGATATAAGGGTGCAGCAGATCCATAAGGAACTCTCCAGACCTGCTGGGAGGCACCCTGGCACCCTTTGGGGACCCCTTGTTTGAATTAGTATTTAGTAAGTGGTCTCTGCTGGATCAGGCCAGTGGTCCATCTAGTCCAGGCTTCCTCAAACTTGGCCCTCCAGATAATGATAATGATTTTTATTATTTATACCCCACCCATCTGGCTGGGCTTCCCCAGTCACTCTGGTCAAACATTAAAAAGATTCCCTAAACAGGACTGCCTTCTTTTTCTTCCTCTTCTTCTTCTTCTTCTTCTTCTTCTTCTTCTTCTTCTTCTTCTTCTTCTTCTTCTTCTTCTTCTTCTTCTTCTTCCTCCTCCTCCTCCTCCTCCTCCTCTTCTTCTTTTAAACAGAATATTTAAATTCTTTTAAAACAGAATACATATCCAACACAACAAGGAAAAAAGAAAAGAAGTAAGAAAATTATGTCACAAACATACCTAACAGAAAAAAAATATATACAGTACGTGTTCACTTCCAGCCATTTAGTTATTGAAGTTAATGTAACTATATCTCTTTGTATACCTAATTTTGTCTTTACTCCTTATTAAAGTTTGTTTTGAGCCCACTTATACAGTTGTTAGAAGATTGGCTCTTTCTACTATATTTCCTATATAGTTTTTAAATGCTTCCCAATCTCTTTCTATTGCCTGTTCTGTCACTCCTTTGACTCCCCCTATTTTCCTAGCCTAGGGAAATAGGGGAAGTCAAAGGAGTAACAGGACTGCCTTCAGGTGTCTTCTAAGAGTCAGATAGATGTTTATTTCCTTGACATCTGATGGGAGGGCATTCCACAGGGCGGCGGCCACTGCCGGGAAAGCCCTCTGCTTGGTTCCCTGTAACCTCACTTCTCGCTGTGAGGGAACCGACAAAAGGCCCTCGAAGGTGGACCTCAGTGGCTGAACCAGATGCCTTTTGAGCAGGACCTGAGTGCAACAGCACTCTCCTCATTTGTAATTACCAACAAAGAGGGTTCTCCCTCATAGAGAGCACGTGTTGCGGTGGGGGCCAGCAAGCCACCTCCATTGTGTGGGCAGAATGGTATGGATGGCCACAGCTCCAATTGGGCTTGGGAGTGTTGTTAGGGAGATTCATATGTATCAATTTGTGAAGGACAGCCAGCAGCCTATATATGGGTCAGCTCATTGAGTGACCTCCCTCTTGGCTGTTTACTGCGGATCACCCTCCCTCCCTCCCTGTGTTTAGGCCTCTGCGCTGACTTTGCTATGCCTGTCATGGGGTCGTCTGCTTTTGGGGCAGGGGCCTGGTAGGAATTTTGCCAGTTGGCTGATTGACTGTTGCCATCTGGTTTTTGCCTACTATGTAGCAATTAGTCACAACTTGTAAGGTTGGCGGTTAGGCATTGGTCATTATGTGTGATTGGAGGGGCAGTAGTCCCTCCAAATGGTGGTGGTGTGCTGGGAATTCCGTTCAAGGAATCCAGGGGCTCATATGCTTTTGTCCGAAACCCTAGTAGGGGTCAGGGCCACGTGAGAGCCCCTGGGAACCACTGGGAAGAAGGAGGGTTCTGCGTACCAACCCCCAGATCTCTCCCCAGATGGGATTTCCCACTGCTGACATGCGGTCAGCTCTGTCCTGTCGGACAGCTAGTCTGGACCAATGCCTACGCAACCACTCACATTGACTTGTATTTTAATAAAGTTGTGGCCTAAATTCTGCCAAAAACCCAAACAAAAATTATGTCACATGTCTGAGTTATTTTGGGGGTGGCGTTGGGGACCTCCACACGCAACTGGTACTCAGGTGTATAGTGCCTCCCACAGTAGAGGGATAACAAAGCCATTGTGCCAGTTGAAAGCATCTGGCTGGCAGGGATGAGAGCTGGATGTGGGGCTAGGTGGGCCTTTGGTTTATGGCCTAATCCAGCCAGGCTCTTCCTGGGTAAGGATGATGAGTGGCTTGTGTTCAGTGATGTCTCCACATGGCCTCTTTGCAAAGCTTCCCTGCTTTATTTGATCTGAAATGAAGCTGTGGAACATTATCCCAGTGAGGGGAGAATGAAGATCAACATGTTGGAATGTGCGGTGCAGTGACTGTGAGAATCCAACAACAGCTTCATTAAAGACAAATTGCTCCAACTCTTCATGGCTATTATTAAAGTAATCTTGTGTGTCATGCTGATGAGGCAATTTGTCAGCATCTAATTAGGACTTTGGGCAGCAGGGGGGCGGGGAACCCGCTGTGTCCTGAAACCACAGACCTGTGAGGCTGAGAGTATATAAGCCCATGGCTTGGAGAGCTTTTCCATCAGTTCCACCAGAGCTTCCGACATCTCTCAGCTTTCTGTTGCTTGGAAAAGCAGGTAAGAGGGCTGACTCCGGAAAGGGTTTGCAATACCATTTGTCACTTTTATAAGATGTATCTGTCTCCATCCATCTCTTCCTCTCTGTTTTGCTTTTAAAAAATATGCATGGCATGGAGCTAGTTCAATGGAGCTAGTTCAATCCACAGAATGGGTGTTTCTTGCCAAATGGAAGTTGAATTCAGACATGAAGATATTTGTCAGCTGCAGCCTTACTCTTTGGTTGAGGCTGTGGCCCTCCATATATTATTAGGCGGCAACTCCTGTCAGCCCCACTCAGCAGGCATGATGGTCACGGATGATGGAGCTGTTGTCCGGGAACATCTAGAATAGATGGATGCAGTTCCTTATCCCTGGTATACAGTAACCAGGCAGACACTCATGGTCAGGCTGTCTCTCCCCACATCCATTCCTGCCATTCCTGCCACTCCTCCAATCCTTGCATTCCTTGCATCTGTTTGGCCAACATGAAAGCAAGAAACTGCACCAAATGAGAATTTGGTTTTATCCAGCATAGCTTATGTTAAATTGTTCCTACGGGTTGTATGGACATCGTTTCCATGACTGTGGACATTGCTTCCAGGAGACCTTCAATAGCTACCAGGCATGACACCTCCATGGCGAAATGTAGTAATGCTTCTGAATAATGGAGGGAGATGGGTGCTCTTGTGCTTGTGTTCTACTTACAAGGCTCCCATTGCCACATCAGGAAGACCCCAGTGAGAAGATAATGCTGGACTAGATGGGCTATTGGGTAAACTAACTTAGGCTTTAATGCATTATAGCACTTCTTACCTATAATAATGTTTCTGCTCCTTCCTGTGTCTTTGCAGACTCACCTCCATCACTCAGCCATGGCAAACTGTGGACCATCCTGTGCTGTCCCATCTTGCGCTTCCACCCCAGTTGTCGGTTTTGGATCGGCTGGTCTTGGAGGCTTTGGTGGCCTTGGTGGCCTTGGTGGCCTTGGCCTTGGCAACACCTACGGCTATGGCTCTGGCGCCCTGGTTGGATCCGGCATCCCTTCTGCTAGTCTTGGAATTCTTTCTGGTGTCGCCCCTTCATGCATCAACCAGATCCCACCAGCAGAGGTCGTGATCCAGCCACCTGCCTGCGTCGTGACCATCCCAGGACCCATCCTCTCTGCTAGCTGTGAGCCCGTGGCCGTGGGAGGAAACGCTCCATGCTCCCCTGGTGGTTTGGGCAGTGGGTTCCTTGGAGCCGGTTCTCTTGGAGCCGGTGCTCTCGGAGCTGGTGCTCTTGGAGGATCTCGTTTTGGCCTTGGGAGTCGATATGGATATGTTGGAAGGAGAGGAAGCATCTGTTACACCCCCTGCTAAGTTCACATGGACTATCAACTAGCAAGAAGACAGACCCATTTAAATAGCTACACCTGAGTGTAGCTATGATGAGCACCCCAATCCCAGTCCGTCCCAGTGAGAGCTGGGGGAATGTACAGCATCCCTGGGAATCAGGCCCAGCTAAATTTTCCATGCATCTCTTTGCTATCTAAACTTGCTCCACTGTGTCCCACTATTTTGTTCCTCTCTGGTGTTTATTTATTTATATGCCTAGAGCTCTTCAAGGCATATGTTCCTGTGGCAGAGTAAAGAGCACAGGAGTTATTCTCTCTGTTGATTAAATTAGCATACTCACTTTAACTGTGGACCTTCTGTAAAGGAGAGGAGCAATACTGTTCTTTAAATACATCGCCTCTCTCAGAAAAAAAAATAAGCTGTTCAATCACATGAGCTTTTTCCATTTTGCCCTGTTCAAACCTGCTTGTTGTTCACTGAAATGCTGTATTCTTCATTCTTAATAAAATTCACACTGCATCATAGCACTGGTTTTTTGGTTTTCTTTTAAGATCATAGGACTGGATTCAAACTACCCAGCATTACAGCAGAAATCAGCACTGGGACTCCCACTAATGCAACAGGGCTTTCTCCCTCTCCTGTGCCCACTCATAAAGAGCACATCCTTCATATCTTCTCTAGAGGGTCAGGAGAACCCCCCATAATACCATGTGGAGGTTGGTGGAGAGTGCGGAACCATTCCAGGGAGCAAGTAGAAATGTTTTTGCTCAAAGAATGGTCAAAAACACATGATACATGAACACCTCCCCTAGAGTTGACTCCAATATTATTCAAGCCCATGAGAATGATGGCGTATGGCAGTTTTGTGGCCAGAGCTTTAAATGGGTATACTCTGAGTTTAAATTAGTTGGGTGTATGACCCACAAATGGTCAGCTGGACTGCTGCTGTAGAACCACCAGCTGCTGCCTGGGGTAGCTTGGGAGCATGAAATGCAACATGAGGTATCAGAAATCAAATACAGTCAATGGTGAATAAATACACAACAATATATGGGCCGATATATGAGTCTTTTTGGAGCCTAGGAATTGTCTTTCTAGATTGGCATAACATTGTACTAGTCCTCCCCAGCACTCTTTTCCACAGCATCAGTCACCTAAACTCCTATTGTACCTTTCCACCAAAAATATGGTGTTTAGTCGTATAGAACATCAGTGCGAGTCTGTAGCATTTAACTGCTTTGCACATAGTTTGCTAGAGCTATGCACATCTGTAAATCTATCTGATATATTAAATTATTGCTTAATGTGAGAAGAACCCCACTGGTTCTCGCTAGTGGCTCATCTAGGCTGTCTTACAGAGCTATGCACATCTGCAAACCTATCTGATAAGTGGTACCTTGGTTCAGGGGTGGAGGAACCCGGAAACACCCGGGGGCATGGTTCCGCTTCCAGCATGCTTGCGCAGTGTGCGTACGATGCATGCGTCGGATGCACGCTGCGCATGTGTGCTGGGAGTGGTGCGCTGCCAGCGGGCGAGCCCTGGCTGGGGTGGCCTCGCTCCGCGGCTTGCTCAGGGGCCGCCGGTGGCACACAGCGCTCCATAGCGGCACGATGCAGGCGGGCAAGCCCCAAGCAAGCCCATCCAGGGCTCGCCCACCAGCAGCGCGCCGTTCCCAGTACGCAGTTTGTCCAAACTCATGCTAGTCGCTTTGAGAACACTGTCCAACCATCTCATCCTCTGACGTCCCCTTCTCCTTGTGCCCTCCATCTTTCCCAACATCTGGGTCTTTTCTAAGGAGTCTTCTCTTCTCATGAGGTGGCCAAAGTACTGGAGCCTCAACTTCAGGATCTACCCTTCCAGTGAGCACTCAGGGCTTATTTCTTTAAGGATGGATAAATTTGATCTTCTTGCAGTCCATGGGACTCTCAAGAGTCTCCTCCAGCACCGTAATTCAAAAGCATCAATTCTTTGGCGATCAGCCTTCTTTATGGTCCAGCTCTCATTTCCATACATTACTACTGGGAAAACCATAGCTTTAACTATACGGACTTTTGTCGGCAAGGTGGTGATGTCTCCGCTTTTTAAGATGCTGTCTAGGTTTGTCATTGCTTTCCTCTCAAGAAGCAGGCGTCTTCTAATTTCGTGACTGCTGTCCCCATCTGCAGTGATCCTGGAACCCAAGAAAGTAAAATCTCTCACTGCCTCCATTTCTTCCCCTTCTATTTGCCAGGAGGTGATGGGACCAGTGGCCATGATCTTAGTTTTTTTTGATGTTGAGCTTCTGACCATATTTTGCGCTCTCCTCTTTCACCCTCATTAAAAGGTTCTTTATTTCCTCCTCACTTCCTGCCATCAAGGTTGTGTCATCAGCATATCTGAGGTTGTTGATATTTCTTCAGGCAATCTTAATTCCGGCATGGGATTCATCCAGTCCAGACTTTTGCATGATGAATTCTGCATATAAGTTAAATAAGCAGGGAGACAATATACAAGGTACCATTGTATATTAAATTATTGCTTAATTTGTAGAAGAGTAGAAGAGAGCAAGAGCGACGCGCCTCCCCCCAAAACCCCAAGAGGAGCATTGCGATGTCTCGCTCAGGGTCCTGCTGCTCGCTGACGGCACCTTGGCATTGCCGGTCCCTGCCTCTGTACCAAAAGGCGCAGAAAGTGGGGGGGGGGGAGCCAAGCGCTCTGGTGAGCTAGGCACCAATGCAGCATGTGATGGATTGGCCCTAGGGGGGATGAGTTATTACATCCCTGCTCAGAAGGAGTTAATCCACCTTCATCTTGACAGACAGTTCATCCTTTGGGGGCGGGATGGTCCCCGGTTTAAAAGGAGGGAACGGCCGGCCGTTTTGACAGTTGAGAAGAGGGAGGGTGTGTGTGGAGACAAGGAGGAAGAGGGGTGTGGGGCCAGGATAGTGGTGGTTAGGCTAGGATAGGATGAAGATCAGTCGGTTATACTGAAAGAGTTTATACTTTAGATGCTGACGAACTATTGAAGTACTTGAAACATGATGTTCTGAAATAAATAAAGACTTGTTTTTGTTGAGCCAAGAGAAAAGAGGCATTTATTTGGTCCAGCGATATATGGATGCTCATGAGGAGGTGAACTCAGGGAAAAGGCAAAACTGAAATGCAGGGTGATAGTTTGTGTCTTGGAGTTTCCCTCAGGAGGGGAAAAAGGGCAGAAACCTTGGTAAGGCTACACAGTGGCTAAAAGGGTTTAGCTAACTGACGCAATGGGGGATCTAATGAGAGAGAGACCCGGAACTGATAGAGCTGAGAAGTATTCTTAACCCAGGGGCCCAGAGCAATCAATATATATATATATATATATATATATATATATATATATATATATATATATATATATATATATATATATATATATATATATATATATATATATATATATATAACAGGCCATGGAAGCTGGACAAGGGAACCCCGTTACTAAGTTATCCCTAGTTATTGTAAAAGGGGATTGTCCACACAGACGGACCTCAAGGATTGAGGTGGGGTGAATAGAAAAAGTGACCCGGAACGCCTCAGAAATAATACACTTAGTAACATAGGGGAAGTTGGCAGGGAGGTTCGTCGCACAGCTCCATAGAGGAAAGCCTTTGATCCCGCCACAAGCAGTTACCTTTCCAGTACATTGAGCAGATTGAAAGGTGAGGAGGAGGATCAGTTTAATTTGACTAATTTAATTCAGCAAAGCTGGAGGGGGAAAAGGAAGTCTCCTCCCCTTTGGGGGTTTTTGAGCACGAAATCCATACAAGTGAAGTGCTGATGGAGTTTACTTTGGGAGACAAGTTAACTAATGAACAATAACGACTAAAAGGTTTTACACAGCTTTCGTTTATACCAATCGCAATATATATATATATATATATATTTTAAAAAAACTTGTCTTGAATTCAGTTTGAACTTGAGCTTATCTTATGGCACTAATGAACTTGACTGAAAATGGAGGTTAAACCAGAGAAGGATTACAATGTTATTTAATGGAACAATACTATAATTTTCTTCTCTGGAGGAAAGACAGGACTGGCTCTTTGAATTTCTTTTGACCTTTGGGAAAGTGTTTCTGGACTTTTCAGAGTGTTGAAGATACCAAACTTAATGGAGTTAGAATTGTTGGCTTATTTTATTAAAAGGCATCAGCTGGTTAAAAATCAAGATTGAAAGAAGGGGACTATAATATCCATAGCTAATATTGGACTAAATCAGATTTAAAATGAAAATCAGTATTATGGTTTTATTTATATTGGATACTAAAAATTTCTTTGGTGTGAATGGATGTTAAGATATGAATAAATAATTGTTAAAATTTGTGTCTGTGAGCAATGTGGGCGGAGGGGAGGGAAGAGGTTAAGAAGTACTGGTTTTCTCTACTGAGTCTAGTGAAATGATATTGACAGAGTACTGATAAAGTTAAAAATAACACATTCCTTGGTGGGAAAGGACTCTTTATTTTGAAATTTAACCATGTAGAGGAAGCTGGGAAACAGGGAGAGAATTGGCCCCCCTCATACCAGATTAGAAATGGCAGAAGAAGAAAATGCCAATGTTAAAACAAACCAGCAAGGGTGTAACACAAGAGAACATAAGATTTGGATTATATGATTTGTTTTTAGAATTTAAAGGAGAATTGTTTGATCAGATAAAGGAAAATGTTGATAATGCAGTTTTCAATTTTTTGGGGGGGGGGGATCGGGTTCTCACTTGTGAGAGCACGTGTTGCGGTGGGGGCTAGCAAGACACCTCCCTGGTCGCTGGGCGGGCTGGCTAGCTGGCCACAGCTCCTATAGGTCCCTGCGAGTTGCTGAGTAGAACTGAATGTATCAATGTTGTGATGGACAGCCCAGCGTCCTTTATATTGCCCTACATGCAGGGAGATCCTCCTCTTGGCTGTGTGCTTTGGATCACCCACCCTCCCTCCCTTTATTTTGGCCTCTGCATTTGACCTTGCAACTTCCTGTCATGGGGTCGTCTGCTTTTGGGGCAGGGGCCCAGTAGGAATTTTGTCCATTTGGCTGATTGGCTGTTGCCATTTGGTTCTCTCCTACTGCAGTAGCAACTAGTCACAACTTGTAAGGTTGGCGGTTAGGCATTGGTTCTTGTGTTGGTTACTGGAAGGGTGCCCCCCCCCCCCGTCCAGAATGATGATGGTGCAGGGAATTCCGTTAAAGGAATCCAGGGGCTCGACATGCTTTTGTCCGAACCCCCAGTAGGGGGACAGGGCCACGCAAGAGCCCCTGGGACCCCTGGGGAGAGGGAGGGCACTGCTCCTCCCGGCCTCCTTAGCGCTCCCCAGGTGGCATTTTCCCAACGCTGACCGAAAGTCAGCTCTGTCCCGGCGGACAGTTGTGGCCTAAATTATTGCCAAAAACCCAAACAAATATTACGTCTCTAGTCTGAGTTATTGGGCACCTCAACACGCAACTAATTTACTTTCAGAGGCGGTGGGACAATTTAAAGAGGGGAATGTACAAACCACTAGGGTGGGAATAGTGGAGGAGCGATATTCAAGGGAAAGTAAGGGTGGTCCAAGATAAAAATGGCACCCCATGTGAATTAATTTGGGAGGCTCTGACTGTGATAAGGATAAAACAGGAAGGCAGGGCAAATTGAATGAAAGGCTACTTATAAGTGGTGGTGATGTAAAGTTATCAAAAAAACGCCTGGGGAATGAGATATAAAGACTTGAAGACAATGTTGGAAATGATTTTTGTTATAAAAAAGGAAGCCATGATATTACAAAAGGGAAACGTTTAATACATATTTTTCAAGTGTTGTTTATAGACTTCCACATTAGTAAAACTTACAAAAACTACTTGTATTAAGATGAATAAGGCTTTAACATTGGATTGTTAAGAATAAAGTGGTACCTTGGGTTATGAGCTTAACCCGAAACCGTTCTTAACCTGAGGCACGCTTTCGCTAATGGGGCCTCCTGCTGATGCCGCAACACTGGCGCGTGACTACCGTTCTCATCCTGGGGCAAAGTTCTCAAGTACTACTTCCAGGTTAGTGGAATTTGTAACCCAAAGTGTTTGTAACCCGGAGCGTTTGTAACCTGAGGAACCACTGTATAAGGTTTTATGGATGTGTTATGAATAAGCACAAAACAATGGAACCAAGAGAGGGAGTGGAGGGAATTCAATTGAGTTGAGATTTAAGATTTGTTTGTGATGTGTGTGTGTTTTTTCTTTTTTGTCATTATAAAATTAATAAATTGTATTTTAAAAACAAAACAAAACAGAAGATCTGCACCAACATGGAGACCTCCGCAATATCTTCTCTTCTATTCCTCTTCTCTCAGGCCTTTGACAGCCTTCCCAGCATCAAAGGCACCAGAGGTACTAGAAAAATTGGTTAAGTCCTTTGAGACTAAAAAGCCAGTGGTCAGTTTTTACAGATATTCGCTATCCGTAAATCAATGATCTACAGAATCTAAGAAATGAATGGAATGTTCATTAAATGTTCCT
Organism: Lacerta agilis; assembly: GCF_009819535.1. Taxonomy (NCBI): domain Eukaryota; kingdom Metazoa; phylum Chordata; class Lepidosauria; order Squamata; family Lacertidae; genus Lacerta; species Lacerta agilis. The sequence goes on along the minus strand of NC_046328.1, from coordinate 33,822,685 downwards.
CTAATTCAAATTTGAAGTTTCCCCACTTTGCTGAGCAGACCATCTTAAAACAACAGTGATACATCTCTCTTGATTTCTTGGTTCTATGCCTTATCAATATTCTCTGTTGGTAAGTACTCCCATGATATCTCTTCCACCTCCTCCAACATTCAAGTGTTCTGATGATCTCAAGGTGGCAAGTTCTGGAAATACTTGCTGCACTGTTAACAGGATTGTGGATGTTTGAACCAATCCAAGAAGATATTCGTTATGTTCTTAAGGTTGTAATCCTGAACCAGCATACTTTTGAGTGAGTTGCATTGAAAGGAACTTATTTCTTGGTAGACATTGTGCTGCCACATAAAACAAAACCAGAAAGCCAGTGCTATGATGCAGGAAAAGTTTTATTGGGAATTTCAAACAGTAAAAGTATTCGAGTGAATACTAAGCATACTGGAAGGCAATAAAGCAAGAAGAACACATTTTAGTGAACAGCTTCTCCTTTAGAATTATTTTTTTCAGGCTGGAGGAAGAGTAGGGGGATCTACATTTATAGAACATTCTTTACATCTTCCTTTACATGAAGTCCCAATTACACATATTTACACCTGTGTTCTAATTTCATAGACATAGTGAATAGATCTTGTGCTTTTCTTCCTGATGGGAATTGGTGTGTTTCAAAGACATGTAGGCAAGTAAATATCACAGTAACTAGCAGGGGGAAGTGAGATAAAATTAAACTGGAAACAGCTGCATGTTCTAGATGGGCCTGATTACAAGGGATGCAGAACACTCTCCCAGCTCCCATTGGGATTGCCTAGGGAGTTAGGGTGCTCAGCATATCTAAAATCAGACCGAAATAGTCCACCACAGATCTCTTTATGTTTCCTCCTAGTTGACAGACCGTGAGAGCTTAGCAGGGGGAATAGCAGATGCTGCCTCTACGCCCCACTAGCCCATAACGGCTACGGCCCCCCCAAGCCCCAGAGCTGGACCCCAGAAGACCTGCACCACCATAGAGCCCTCTGCCAAATCCGCTGCCAAATCCGGATCCATAACCACCAGCAGCACATGGGGTGTTGCCTCCGACAGACACAGGCTCGCAACTGGCAGAGAGGATGGGTCCTGGGATGGTCACGACGACGGGAGGTGGCTGGATGACGACCTCTGCTGGTGGGATTTGGTTGACGCATGAAGGCTGGACTCCGGAAAGAATACCGAGACTAGCAGAAGGGACGCCGGATCCAACCAGGGCACTGGAGCCAAAGCCAGAACCATAGCCAAATCCACCGCCAAAACCACTGCCAAGGCCACCGCCGAAACCGCCGCCAAGACCACCGCCAAGACCACCGGCTGATCCAAAACCAACGACTGGGGTGGAAGCACAAGAGGGGACGGCACAGGATGGTCCACAGGAAGCCATGGTTGAGTCTGGAAAGACATAGGCAGGCACATATTATAGCCAAGAAACATTGTGATTCGCAGCAGCAATGAAAACTATGGGCTGCCTCCAACTATCAGTCTGAGTAGACATGTCCATTGATTTAAATGGGTCTGCTTAAATTACGACAAGCATGGGAACCAAGCCTCTGTATTCCCAGTGGCACAGTATATCAAGGCAAAGGAAGACCATCTTCATTTGCCCCCTTGTAAATCAAAATCAAATGTTGCCAGTCTTAATTTTAATTTTAATTTAAATGGAAAATTACCAAAAAAAATTCAAACATAAAATCCAAGAAAAGAAAAGAAAAAGAAAGCTAAACAACCCCCGCCCCCAAAAATGCCTACAAAGAGAACCATGCATCATAATAATCTTTACGTACATATACACATATTGACTTCCTACCTCTGTTTTGAGACCTTAACATTTTTAATCTTTCTGAATTGTTGTGTCTAATGTAAATTACCTCTATCTTTATACCTTTTTGCACCGTTTTTCAATTTCTTTAACCCTGCAAAGCTTCCTTCGTTACATACAGATATACTTACTCCAGAACAATGTTCCTTCATATATTCTTTAACACAATTCCATTCATTTGCTCTTTTTTTGGTCTGATTGTCCCCTTCAGATGCTGTAAATCTTGCCAAATTTATATATTCACAAAGTTTAATTTGCCATTCTTTTATTGATGGGATTTCTCGCCCTCCCCCCTTTCCAGTTTTTTTGCTATGAGTATCCTGGCAGCTGTTGTTGCATAGAGGAATACTTTCCTTTGATTGCCAGGGATATCATTTATAATTATACCTAAATTATACCAGTCTTTTGGGAGCAGCGGAAACATTTTATTCTTGAAAATAGTTATGGGGGTGGGTGGGAGGTGGCCTATCAGAAATCGGCTGCCGTATCTGAAGAACCGGGAAAAGAGGCATGGGTGTAATTTTAGTTCAACAACACCTGTGGACTCCAGATTGAAATATTGGTGCAGGGAGTTCTGAGCTAGATGATCTAACGGCCAATCTCATCATGGTTATGTTGTCCCTCACCAGTTACAAGCAGCATGCTTCTGAATACCAGCAGCTGGAAAGTCCAGAAGGGGAGAGTGCCATTGCATGTGGGCCTTATGGATGGGTTTTCAACAGGCATCTGATTGGCCTGTGTGAGAACAGGATGCTGAACTAGATGGGCCGTTTGCCCGATCCAACAGCAGCTCCCAATACTACTATTTAGATGTGGATCCTGGAAGAAATCTCTGCCCCCTCACACACAGAATTACATCTCTGTTTCCAAAGAGAGAAGAAATGTTAAATCAGTTTTAGGTTTCTATCATAGGTAGACTCTCCAAGCATATAGGATAAAACATGCCGAGCATGTGGCATTCTAAATCCCCAGCTAACTGTTGAAAGGTGTTGGAAATTCAAAAGAGCTGCAAGATATGTGTGTGGAAGTCTAAGAGATATACTTCAAAGGAACCAGGTAGCACAAATGCACCATGAAGATTTAGTATAAATGTGCATTACTATTTTAAATCTCCGAGTCAAGTCCTACTTTGGCAGGTATAAGTAAATGGGAGCAAACTGGAGCTTCTTCTGAGATGACTCAGTGTTAACTATTCTAGAAGCTCTCCATAAAGTAGTATTTCATAGAATCACAAACTGTAGCTTTTTACACCATCAATTCCTATCTCCCTGCTTTTGATGCAGGCAATCCAGACCTCCAGTGCAGGAGACATTGACTACCCAACTCTCTAGTCAATCGCTTCCTTCATCAAACCAATCGGTTTCTTTGGGGGAAGGATTCTGGCTCTGCTTAAAGCATCAGCTTTGTATGCAGAAGGCCCTGGTTCAATCCCCAGCATCTTCAGGTAGGGTTGGCAGATACACCCAGTGTGGAACCCAATATAGACTAGTTGTGGGGGATCCTTTACCCTCCAGGGACTGCTGAACTACTACATCCACCTTCCCTAGCCATTGGCCATGTTTGCTAAGGATGACGGGAGCTATAGTTCAGCAACCTCTGGAGGACCAAAGGTTTCCCACTCCTGGTGTAGACAATACTGAGCTAGGTATACCAATCATCTATCTCGATATAAGGCAGCTTCCTATGCTCCCTGTTTTCCTACAAACTATGCTATATCCAACCAAAATTGACCTTCCTCTAGCTTTTACCCATTTGATCTATGCAAGGACTTGGACAAGCCAAGCTTACCTGTGTTGTTTTGATGAGTGGGAAGTTGAGAGACGATGAGAGGTGAAGCTGTTGGTGAGCCGTGGAAGAAGGAGAGCTTTTATAGCATCCCTAATGGTTAGGAGACGCCCCTTCACACTTAATGTCTCAATTATCCACGATCAAAATCTGCTGCTTCCATCATAGTCTAAAATTGCTTTAATAAGACAAACGTTGCCAGGATGCCAACTCTGCAATCAGCTTATTACACAACATGTTCATTTTCCCCCTCCCATTTCTTCCCTCCGGGGATTGTTCACTGTGTTCCGTTGGCTTGGGAAGGAGTCTCGTTGGGGCGGAAAAGTAGGCCTTATTTCCTTTTCGTTCTGTTTTTAAATATACAGCATTTTTAAACAAATGAAAATACAAAGAAACAGCAACTACAACAGAGCCTCCAAGTGTCCCTATTTTCCAGGGACAGTCCCGGACTTACAGAAGCTCACCCGGTTTCTGATTTGGTCCCAGAATGTCCCACTTTTCCTTAGGATGTCCCAATTTTCATTGGAGAAATGTTGGAGGGTATGGAGATATGAATTCCCCTGAGCCTAGGAGATAAGTAATTATACAACCTTTAGAAGACATCTGATAGGGACGTTTTTAAATGTCTAATGTTGTATTATGTTTTTATATATGTTAGAAGCCGCTCCGAGTAGCTGGGGCAAACCAGAATCTCTAGCCATTTCGGAAATAAAATTCTAGGAAAAGATGTGCAGGTCCCCTCAAAGCAATTTCTGCGAAATCAGACATGAGTGTGCTGGGGACCTTGTATATTTTTCTGGAAGCTGCAGTTATTCACCTTTTCAAAGCCACAATTTCCAGAGTTCCCTTGTTTGTTAAGGACTTGATTGTTAAAGCACCCTGGGAATTGTAATTCTGTGCTGGGAATAGGGGCCCCCTAACAACTCCTCCCCTAAACAAATTGCAGCTCCCATTCTTTGGGGACTTTACATATCCATGACTATTTAAAGCAGCCTAATGGTGGTGGAGGAGACTCTTGAGAGTCCCATGGACTGCAAGAAGATCAAACCTATCCATTCTTAAAGAAATCAGCCCTGAGTGCTCACTAGAAGGACAGATCCTGAAGTTGAGGCTCCAGTACTTTGGCCACCTCATGAGAAGGGAAGACTCCCTGGAAAAGACCCTGATGTTGGGAAAGATGGAGGGCACAAGGAGAAGGGGACAACAGAGGATGAGATGTTTGGACAGTGTTCTCGAAGCTACCAACATGAGTTTGGCCAAACTACGAGAGGCATGCTCTGGTCCATGGGGTCACGAAGAGTCGGACACGACTGAACGACTGAACAACAACAACAACAACAACAACAACAACAACAATGATACTTCACCTATATATATAGATGAGATGGGTCTATATCTTTTTATTTTTATTTTTAAATGAAGACTGATTCAGATGAAAATAAAATAAAATAAAATAAAAAAATTCTTTCCAGTAGCACCTTAGAGACCAACTAAGTTTTTTCTTGGTATGTATCTGAAGAAGTGTGCATGCACACGAAAGCTCATACCAAGAACAAACTTAGTTGGTCTCTAAGGTGCTACTGGAAAGAATTTCTGTATTTTATTTTGTTTTGACTATGGCAGACCAACACGGCTACCCACCTGTAACTGATCCAGATGAATTGAACTTAAGATGGGGGATATGTGAAACTGAGAGAGATTGAAATTCATAGTCTTCCATTCCACCGTTCCCAGGACTCATTGGGGGAAGCCATGGTGATTGTGTTAAATGGATATTGTCGGTGGTGCCCAGAGCCGGATTTAGGTTTTGATGAGGCCCTAAGCTGTTGAAGGTAATGGGGCCCTATATGTGTCCAGCTGTCCTTTGTCAACAACAAGTTGTTACTGTTATTTGTGTTGAATATATGCTTTATGGTAATTTATGGACCTAATAGGTATCTAAAGCCATTTGCACATAACAAAATATGTATTTTATCAAAGTAATTGTTGAAGTGAAATACAATTAAGAAGTATATTAATAGTGGAATACAATTAGGAAGAGGTATATTAATAGTGAAATAATTATTAAGCTCTAACTTAAAATGATTTTTTATTCATAACAAACTTAATAATGCAAACACATTGGCATTTGACAATAACAAAAGTTCCTTTAGAAACAAAATTTACAAAGACTCATAATTTAGTCTCTAGAAACTTGCTATAACATGAACTAATAGTTCTAGTTACAGGTAGGTAGCCGTGTTGGTCTGCCATAGTCAAAACAAAATAAAAAATAAAAAAAATCCTTCCAGTAGCACCTTAGAGACCAACTAAGTTTGTTCTTGGTATGAGCTGAAGAAATGTGCATGCACACGAAAGATCATACCAAGAACAAACTTAGTTGGTCTCTAAGGTGCTACTGGAAGGATTTTTTATTATTTTTTATTTTGCTATGAAATAATTTGTTGTTGTTGTTCAGTCGTTCAGTCGTGTCCGACTCTTCGTGACCCCATGGACCAGAGCACGCCAGGCACCCCTATCCTTCACTGCCTCTCGCAGTTTGGCCAAACTCATGTTAGTAGCTTCAAGAACACTGTCCAACCATCTCATCCTCTGTCGTCCCCTTCTCCTTGTGCCCTCCATCTTTCCCAACATCAGGGTCTTTTCTAGGGAGTCTTCTCTTCTCATGAGGTGGCCAAAGTACTGGAGCCTCAACTTCAGGATCTGTCCTTCTAGTGAGCACTCAGGGCCGATTTCCTTGAGAATGGATAGATTTGATCTTCCATTATAATAATAGGTGTAAATATATGATGCAAACTACTTATAATTATAAATAGCTTTATTAATATGAAATTAAGTGTTATAACCTATAAAATTGTAGTTAATACAATTCATTTTTATATAATATCAGTATCACCATAGTAGTCTACACTGTTCATTGGGACAGCAGACCTTATTTGTTTTTTATCTTATATTTTGGAAATGTTCATCCAGGTTTCTTTCCTTTCATTTTTGGGGGGACCCCCAAGAGAGTGGGGCCCTAAGCTATAGCTTGTTTAGCATATACGTAAATCTGGCACTGGTGATGCCTGATCAGCTGAATTGTGTGAACCTCACAGGGCAATTCCAGAGTCAGCAATCTTAACAGGAGAAAAACCCACAAGCAACCTTGTGGCTAGAGGAACATCTCCATCCTTTGATGCCTTCTGCTGGTGTCAGGTGTCAGGTGTTGGCTGTTTGGGTTTCCTGCTAGAGGATTCTTGTTGGCTTTCCAAAATTGTTGACAAGATCAGAAGAAACCAACAAAGCAAGTTAAGTGCCATGACATGACCCCATGTAATCCTGCATTCCAGCATTAATTGGGCCGCTCTGCCCAGCTTGTAATTATTTGCCCATTAAGAAAATTGTAGTGTGTGCTTGTTAAAATTTTCAGTTTATAATTCAAATTGAATATTTTTTTCCATGCAAGACAAGCTTAAAGTTTGCACAGGTCAAGGCCGTCTTAAGTGTATCTGGCACCGTGGTGTGAAGATCCCTCCGGTGCCCCTCACACTCCGCCGGGCAGGGCCAGGCACAGCAGGGAGCTGGAGGGTGCAGAGGGGCAGGTGGGGACACTACCAGCTGTGCTCTGCCTCCACCTCCACCTGCTCGGCCGAAGTGCCGGTGCAGCGCTGCCGTCCAGGGAGCCCTGGCTGCAGTGCCAATGGGAGGCTCCCCGGCGGCTTCCCCACGTCCACAGCCCAAGAAGAGGTGGGCAAGAGCAGCACAGCCCAAGCCGAATGGGCAGAGACGGGGAGCGGAGCCTGGCAGCACGCCTCCCTCTCTCGCCACTCCGAGCCCACGGCACCCGGCAGCGGCTTCTGCAGCATGTTGGGCAGGGTGCGCTCCATGATGGCACAACTCATTGGGGGCCTGGTTGGCAGAGGAAGCCTCTCGAGCCTGCCGCCCGCCTCGGCCTCCTCTGGCTTGGTAGCAGCGCCTCTGCCTCCTCTGCCGCCCGCTGTCCCCGGGCCCATCTCCAGCACCACCACCGCTGCCGCCGTCACCAGCACCGGTCCCTCGGGCTCCTTCCCAGCCACCCCACACCCTCCTCCAGTCCTGCGCAGTGGCAGGCTGGAGAAGCGCTCTAGCAACCAATTGCGGCACCGAGAGGAGGGGTGGCTACCGGGGATCGCGGCCACCTCCTGGGTGGGGCGCGCAGCTAGAGAGGGACAGATGGAGGAAGGGAGGGATTGAGGCTGATCGCTGTGTGCCCGGCTTGCTGCCGATCACCTCCTTGCCTCTGCCGCTGCTGCTGCCACCTCGCTTCAGCCACCGCTGCCGGGAAAGGAGCGAAGCGGGCGAGGCGGACATGCAGGCGGCTCCATGTGCCTCCTCGATGCGCCCCCTGCTGGGCGGGCGCCGTGGTGCACCGCACCACTCAGCCCAATGGGAAGGGTGCCCCGGCACAGGTTTTACTTAATCATTCCTCCTTGACTTTTCTTAACAAATATTTCGGATTTGTGAGTTACACAATTCCCAAGGTTATATTTTCTACAAGGAGCAAACAAAAATTACACAGAAAAGGGCCTGTCGTATATGCAATCCAATGTAAACAAGCAGAGCTCACACAGCTTGGCCACTGGTCTTCCCAGCCTATAGTCTACGGACAGAGCAGGACTGGTGTCAAAACTCTGTGGAACATCTCCCCTCCTGCTGAGTGAGAGAGCAGAGGCATTCTGCCACCCTGCTTTGCTGCCAGGCAGGGAGGGGAGATCTCCCTCACATACACCTGGTGGTGTGACGCAGCTTTCCATTGGCATCACCTGAAGAGAGGAGCTGATGCAAAGCCAAACTTCCAGGTGGATGGGAGGATCCAGAAAGGGGCCCCTCCCATGTCTAGCAGGGGAATCATAGAATCATAGCATTGGAAAGGACCACCAAAGGGTCATCTTGTCCTACTCCCAACAATGAAGGAAGCTCAGCTGGAACATCCCTGACAGGTGGCCATCCAACCTCTGCTTTAAAACCTCCAAGGAAGTAGAGTCCACCACTCCTGAGGAAGATGGTTCCACTGTCGAACAGCTCTTATGGTCAGAAGGTTCTTCTTGATGTTTCGCTGGAATTTCATTTCTTGTAACTTGGAGCCATTCATTCATGTCCTACCCTCTGGAACAGGAGAGAACAAGTTTGCTCCATATTTGAAGATGGCTATCATATATCCTCTCAGTCTCCTCTTTTCCAGTCTAAACATGCCCAGCTCCTTCAACCTTTCCTTTTAAGGCTTGGTTTCAAGACCCTCTGTCATCTTGGTCACCCTCCTCTGCACACATTCTAGCTTCTCAATATGTATCTTAAATGGTGGCCCCCAGAACTGGACATAGTATTCCAGTTGTGGTCTGACCAAGGCAGAATACAGTGATAATATTACTTCCCTTTATCAATACCAGCACCAAATAATAATAATAATAATAATAATAATAATAATAATAATAATAATAATTTATTTATACCCTGCCCATCTGGCTGGATTTCCCCAGCCACTCTTGGCGGCTTCCAACAGAATGTTAAAATACAATAATCTATTAAACATCAAAAGCTTCCCTAAACAGGGCTGCCTTCAGATGTCTTCTAAAAGTCTGGTAGTTGTTTTTCTTTTTGACATCTAGTGGGAGGGCGTTCCACAGGGCGGGTGCCACTACCAAGAAGGCCCTCTGCCTGGTTTCCATAATTCAAAAGCATCAATTCTTTGGCGATCAGCCTTCTTTATGGTCCAGCTCTCACTTCTGTACATCACTACTGGGAAAACCATAGCTTTAACTATTCCAACCCTACTATCGAGTATAAAGATTTTATTCTCTTTCTACTGGTAGCCGTACATTTAATGATAGCATGTCACTGGAAATCTCGGGTGGAGGTACCTCTTGAGACAAGGTTCAATGAGATTTGGGATGTAGCTAGTTCAGAATGACTAGCTGGGCTTAGAAGAGTTGCATATGGTGCTATAAAGGGAAATGCCTTTGATGAAACCTGGTCTCCCCCTCTTTATATGTAAGGGGAAAAGAAAGTAAAGCTCTTTCATCAGGCTCACAAACCTGTCTGTGGAAAACCTATATGGACTACCAGTGTTTTAAGATCATGTAAAACAACACCATAAACTTAATACGATGTTCTTGTGTTTCCAGTGTCTGTATTGATGGGTGTGTGTGTGTGTGTGTGTGTGTGTGTGTGTGTGTGTATTTAAAGAACTAAGTTCAATAGGATTTGCTCTCTGGTACTGTATGTTCCTGGTCATTCTCAAAGTTTCTGTTGTTGGTGGTGGTGGTTGTTGTTGTTGTTGTTGTTGTTGTTGTTGTTATGTCTTTTCCCCATGACAAGGACTCGATGCAGCTCACAGCTACAATTTTATTCTGTTCCATTTATCTGTTGAAGGTGTTTCACAATTCCTTCCCTCACACATTTTTTTTTCCCTTTTCAAAAATCTCGCGAGGTAGATTTGGCGGAGAGGTTGTAATTGGATCAAAGTGGAAGGTGTATATGTGTATATGACACATATGTGGTTGGGAGATCAAACATGGGAGAGGCTTCCTGGTGTAGAATAGAATGTACCAATGTTCTTCTGAGAAATGTTGGAGGGTATGCCACGGGACTAGATGGGCCTTTGGTCTGAGCTAGCAGGCCTTTTCTTACATTTGTGAAGAAAATGCTGGGGTTGGAGAACCATAATTATGTAAAAGAGGGTACCGGTAACCTACTCCATCCAAGCTACCCTCTTCTGACGAGAGAGAGAGAGAGAGAGAGAGAGAGAGAGAGAGAGAGAGAGAGAGGAGAGAAAGAGAGACACTGTCATTAACTTGATGCTGCCTTGACAGCTAAGTTGTAAGTGATAAAGATCAAGTGATAAAGATCAAGTCTCTTCTCTCTCTCTTTCGCACATGCACACACACACAAACACATCAAGGCAGTCTGCTGATGCACCGATTTGGGGAAATTAACATTAACCATTTTAGATTTTGGGCAGGACAGGTTTCTTACCAGTATAATTAGAGTGCTCATTCCCTTAATTGGGGTTCTGATCTCTCAAAATTAGTTTGACAGAAACAAGTAAATTAAACAGCAGGTATGTCACCATGTTTAAGCTCCAGGGCACCCCCAAACATGTGGATTGCCTAGGTTTGATTTTTTTTTTTTTTTTTTTTTTTGCTGAGAATGAGAAAAGGAAATGAATGAAGAGGCAAAATATTTTGTGTGTGTGCTTTCTCCCCTAGTAGATGTGCCCCTCAAGATCTCCCACCTCCACAATGCAAATTGAGGTTGTTTATTTTTATTTTATTTTATTAAAAAAAACGATGAGTCCCTTCTAGGGATGGGAGAGAAAATTGGCACAGATCACATTTAAAGGGAAGCCTACCTAAATCACATTGCTGAAACAATAAGCAAAGCATACTCCGAAATTTGCACTTCTCTGAATTCTGCAGTGCTGTTCTCCAGCTAAGTAATGCATACAAAATGAGAAATACCTGTAAAACGTGAGTTAATGCATACATTCCTAAGCAAGGGGTCCTTAGGCAGACTGTTCCCACAGTCTCAAAGTTTCAAAAAAAAAATGTTTATAGAAATATAGGCAGCTGCCTTAGATCAAGTCAGGCCATTGATTCTAGCTCAGTATTGTCTGTGCTTATTGGCAGTGGTACTTCAGAGTTCTGAATGGTGGTTTCTCTCAGCCTTACCTGGAAAAGTTAGGGGTTGAATCTGAGAGCTTCTGCATTCAAGGGATGTACTTGGCATTGGTGCTGAAAGATGGCACCAAATAGGGAGAGTTCTGGCAGCCAAATAGAGAGGCTGAGATGGTTGCATTTGGACCCTGAGCCTGAGATTTCCCCACCCCTGGTCTACACTGACCGGGAGCAACTGTCAAGGGTTTCAGAAAGCCCCTTCCGCCCTTAGAAAGGAGGGGGGGTTGCAGTGGAGCACGAGCCCTCCACGTGCACAGGGGATGCTTGCATCCCCTGGCGCTATTGGGGGAGCTCTGGGTGCGGTGCCCAGCCGGCTGGCCAACTGGCGCTGCCGGCCAGGGCGTGCCCACTGCACTTAAGTGGGTCCGCAGCCAGAGCTCACCCTCTTTTCCCTGGGCTCCTGATCGTTTCAGCTTTTCCCTTCCCACCCTCCCTCTAGGTTAGGTTTTCCTTGACCTTGCTATGGACCACGGTTGGTCGCCGTTGAGGGGCCGGGTAGGAATTTTTCCACCTGGCAAATTGGCTCCGCCTTGTGGGTTTTTTCGCCTACCTCGTAGCAACTCGTCACAACTTTGGTTTGGCGGTTAGGCATTGGATAAGGTCAGGAAGGTTAGGAGGTGGGGGGGGGGAGGACGGGCCAACACCTCCCCCCAAGTGCTGAAGGGTACTTCGTAAAGGAGTCCGGGGGGCGTGTCCGTGTCCGGAGCCGTGGGTGGTGAGGGCCTAAGGCACGCCCCAGATCGGTGATCACAGGGTGAGTCCTTAGCTGATGTGCAGCAGCAAGGGCTCACTCAACAGTGGTTATCCCTTCCTGGACTGCCAGCACGTCGTACTGGAGTCAGATATAGTCTAGTTAGATCCAATGCCTAAAGCCAATACCGCTCAACATCCGGAACCAATAAAGTTGTGGCCTTTCATTCTCCACTTTAACCTTATCTACGGTGTCTTGTGTCTTTATTCACGGGAGGGATCGGGATATTGACATGCAATGGACATTCCCATCCCTACCTGGAGATGCCAGGGATTGAACCTGGCAACCTTCTGCATGCAGAGCAGGTGCTCTGCCACTGAACTATGACACCTGGAATAGTGGGACACCAATGTTGATTGATGAAGTTACATAATCATTTCATAACATTCCCCAGGAGGATCAGATGATGGAGGGGGGGGGGGGAGAGAAGGAAAAAGTGTACTAGAAATGCCCATAAGCCATTCTGGAAGGGGGGGAAAAAACACTGACAAGTTGTTAATTATTTCCCTCACATGTTGTGAGTAATAACTTTAACGAGACTTCATGATGCATAAAAAGAAATTTGTTTGCCACTGATTAAAGCCTCTGAGAGTCATGGGGCGTTTCCTAACTGACACTGCTTCTAGAAAAATGGTATAAAAGCTCCTGCCATTCCGTGTTCTCTCTACAGCTTCACCTGACAAACCTTCTCATTCATCCCCAGCTCCTCCAAGAGACAGGTAAGTCATCCTTAAGGGAAGGGATGTAGATCTAGGGCACAGCATCCGCTGTGCAAGCAGAAGGTTCCCCGTTCAATCCCTGGCATCTCCAGGTAGGGATGGGAATACCACCCTTTCTGAAACCTCAGTGAGGGCTATAGCTCAGTGGTAGATCATCTGATTTGCAGGCAGATGGACTTTCCATTCCTACCCTAGACTATTGTAAGGGAGGTTGCCAATGATACTGAGGCCAGTTAATACAACTTAATTAACCTTTTACATAGCATGAAACTCCATTCTTTGCTGTGTTTTCACCACTATCCTCACTGAAACTCCTCAATAAGTAGTCTGTCTCTTGTGTATGTTGCAAGCTTTAAGAAGAGCTTGTTGCATCAGGCAAATGGCCCATCTAGTTCAGCATCCTATTCTCACACAGGCCAATCAGATGCCTGTTGAAAACCCATCCATAAGGCCCACATGCAATGGCACTCTCCCCTTCTGGACTTTCCAGCAGCTGGTTTTCAGAAGCATGCTGCTTGTAACTGGTGAGAGAGAGCATAGCCATCAAGGGATTGGCCATTAAATCATCTAGCTCAGAACTCCCTGCACCATTGTTTCAACCTTGAGTCCACAGGTGTTGTTGAACTAAAATTACGTCCCTGCCTCTTTTCCTGGTCCTTCAGATACGGCAGTCAATTTCTGCTAGGCCACCCTATCATTCCCCTCCCTCCATGGGAACTATTGTCAAGAATAAAATGTCCCTACTGGCCTCAAAAGAGTGGCAACACCAGCTTCTGAACTAACAAGGGGAGGAAATGAAGATGCTCATCATTTGCTTTGGTCTTTCCCTCTCTTGATATACTGCGTTACTGGGAATGCACAGGACTGTATTCCATGTTTCTCCATGTATTCAATGTTTTTCCATGTAGACCCATTTAAATCCATGGATAACAAAAAGGTCCATTAAGTTTGGTATGTCTGCTTAGACTGGTAGTTGGATGCAACCCATAGTTTTCATTGCGGTTGTGAATCACAATGTTTCTTGGCTATAATATGTGCCTGCCTATGTCTTTCCAGACTCAACCATGGCTTCCTGTGGACCATCCTGTGCCGTCCCATCTTGTGCTTCCACCCCAGTCGTTGGTTTTGGATCAGCCGGTGGTCTTGGCGGTGGTTTTGGCGGTGGCATTGGTGGTGGAATTGGCAGTGGTTTTGGCGGTGGATTTGGCTATGGTTCTGGCTTTGGCTCCGGTGCCCTGGTTGGATCCGGCGTCCCTTCTGCTAGTCTTGGTATTCTTTCCGGAGTCCAGCCTTCATGCGTCAACCAGATCCCACCAGCAGAGGTCGTCATCCAGCCACCTCCCGTCGTCGTGACCATCCCAGGACCCATCCTCTCTGCCAGTTGCGAGCCTGTGTCTGTCGGAGGCAACACCCCATGTGCTGCTGGTGGTTATGGATCCGGATTTGGCAGCGGATTTGGCAGCGGATTTGGCAGAGGGCTCTATGGTGGTGCAGGTCTTCTGGGGTCCAGCTCTGGGGCTTTGGGGGGCCGTAGTCGTTATGGGTTTGTGGGGCGTAGAGGCAGCATCTGCTATACCCCCTGCTAAGCTCTCACGGTCTGTCAACTAGGAGGAAACATAAAGATATCTGTGGTGGACTATTTCGGTCTGATTTTAGATATGCTGAGCACCCTAACTCCCTAGGCAATCCCAATGGGAGCTGGGAGAGTGTTCTGCATCCCTTGTAATCAGGTCCATCTAGAACATGCAGCTGTTTCCAGTTAAATTTTATCTCACTTTCCCCTGCTAGTTACTGTGATATTTATTTTCCTACATCTCTTTGAAACACACCAATTCCCATCAGGAAGAAAAACACAAGATCCATTCACTATGTCTATGGAATTAGAACACAAGTGTAAATATGTGTAATTGGGACTTCATGTAAAGGAAGATGTAAAGAATGTTCTATAAATGTAGAAGCCCCTACTCTTCCTCCAGCCTGAAAAAAATAATTCTAAAGGAGAAGCTGTTCACTAAAATGTGTTCTTTTTGCTTTATTGCCTTCCAGTGTGCTTAGTATTCACTCGAATACTTTTACTGTTTGAAATTCCCAATAAAACTTTTCCTGCATCATAGCACTGGCTTTCTGGTTTTGTTTTATGTGGCAGCACAATGTCTACCAAGAAATAAGTTCCTTTCAATGCAACTTACTCAAAAGTAAGCCGGTTCAGGATCACAACCTTAAGAACATAACAAATATCTTCTTGGATTGGTTCAAACATCCACCATCCTGTTAACAGTGCAGCAAGTATTTCCAGAACTTGCCACCTTGAGATCATCAGAACCCTTGAATGTTGGAGGAGGTGGAAGAGATACAGAGAATATTGATAAGGCATAGAACCAAGAAATCCAGAGGAAGGTATCACTGTTGTTTTAAGATGGTCTGCTCAGCAAAGTGGGGAAACTTCAAATTTGAATTAGAGGAACATTTAATGAACATTCCATTCATTTCTTAGATTCTGTAGATCAAATTGATTTACGGATAGCAAATATCTGTAAAAAAACTGACCACTGGCTTTTTAGTCTCAAAGGATTTAACCAATTGTTCTAGTACCTCCGGTGTCTTAGATGATTGGAAGGCTGCCAAAGGCCTGAGAGAAGAGGAACGTTCTTGCCTGGCACCTAAAGATTTGTAATGAAGGCATCAGTTGAACCTCCTTGTGGAGAGCATTAAAAAAAAAAAAGGAAATGTCCATTTCCTTGTTGCTGTCCTTCAAACCTCTCTTGGAGGAGCTACCTGAAGAAGGGTCTCAGATGGTGATCACAGGGACTGAATCAGTTCATATGGGCAGAGGTGATCCTTGAGATATTGCAGTCCTGAGACATTTAAGGCTTTATTGGTCCAGGAAACTAATTAGCAGCCAGTGGAGTCAGGCCAGGATTGGTGTTATATGCTCAAACTGTCCTGCCCCAGTGAGCAACCCAGTCACCAAATTCTGCACCAGCTGATTTTTCTGAATTGTTTTCAGAGGCAGCTTCGCATACTGTACATTGCAGTAATCTAATCTAGTGGTAGAGGTAACAGAGGTTAGGCCAATGATGGCCAAACTTGACCCTCCAGGTGTTTGGGACTACAATTCCCATCATCCCTGACCACTGGTCCTGTTATCTAGGGATCATGGGAGTTGTAGTCCCAAAACAGCTGGAGGGTCAAGTTTGGCCATCACTGGGTTAGGCTATCCACTTCCAAATCTGATGGAAGGCACTCCATGCCACCGAGGCCAACTGAACCTTAAGTGACAACAATGGAACCAGAAGGACCCCGCAAGCTACATGTCTGTTCCTTCAGGGGCTATGTAACCCCATCAAGAGCAGGCCGCCTCCCTTCTATCCAGTCTATGGAACCACTCACTAACTGTACCTCAGTCTTAAGTGGACTGAGCTTCAATTTATTGCAGCCTGTCTCAACCTTGGGTCCCCAGATGTTTTTGGTCTACAACTCCCTTCATCCCTGACCACTGGTCCTGCTACCTAGGGATGATGGGAGTTGTAGGCCAAAAACATCTTGGGACCCAAGGTTGAGAAAGGCTGGTTTATTGGCTCTCATCCAGTCCATTACCAAGGGAAGAAAACTGCCCAGCACATCCACTGACAAACCTTGAGATATAAAAGAGAAGTAGAGCTGTGTGTCATCAGCTTATTGCAGACGACATACTGTACTCCAAAGCTCCAGATAACCCCAAACTCAGCAGTTTCATGTAGATGTTAAACAGCATGAGGGATAAAATCAAACATTTCATGGGCCTCACAGAGCAAAAAGAGCACTCCCCAAGCATCACCCACTGGAAATCCAAGTAGGACAAGAACCACTGCTGAACAGTGCCACTCACGCTTAACTTAGGCCGGATCTAGACACATCAAAGAAGCGTTTCAGTTAAACGCGTTGCAAACTTTGCATGAGAAACCGGGTTGGCAAAAACAGAACTCCACAGCGCCATCTGGTGCCACAGTGCTAGGATGCACAAACAACTCATATAAAGTGTTTTTTCTTTGCCAGTGTAGCTGAGTCCTTAGACAAGCGTTATTCAGAACAGCAGTTTTCATGACACATGAAGGAAGATAATGACACAATGAAATTCAAAACAGAAACTATTAATTACACAGCTGTATGGGAAATGCATCTGGAAGACAAAACGTGTCGAGGAGCTAGAGATCTAACACGGAGCCCTTCCTGCCTCTATTCCTTCCCCTCCCTTGCTCTTGTTGAGTTTTTTGATGGTGTGAGAACAGTCTTTAATGTCCTGAGAACATTGGGAGTAGGTGACCCCCCCAGCTGCCTTAATCAGTTGGGAGGATGATGCTGGGTACCTTATTTGATGTTGGACATTGTTTTGAGGAAGTTACGCATTGGGAGGGGGTGGCTATCTATAAAATTGGATGGTTTGGGCAGAATTTTTTTGAAGCTCGTGCATGGACTGATTGGTCGCAGGGCCGTGCAAACTGAGGCTACCTGGGGGAGTCACTTCACCACTTCTTGAGGGCTTCCAAGTGGCAGATTGAAGTGCTTGCTTGCTATTTTAGAATGAAATCTTTTAATCTTCTCACTCACTTGTGTAGTTTGCATTGCTTCTGAATCTCACTTTAAAAGAACCACCTTGCCTTTGGCAAGACAACAGCCTTTCAAAATCCTATTAAAACTATTTAGTTTAATTAATTCAACAACATTTATGAACTTGATCCAGGGATACCAGCTTTTTACAACCTGATAATTACATCTCCAATGCCCCTCTGCTACCCGCTTGCCTTTTAGCACCTCCCTGGATTACCCCACTGGCTCCCTTGGGGTGATTCCACTCACTTTGGGAGTTATTGCTTTAGCCTGGCAAGTTCGTAATTCTAACACTTAGAACAAAGAGATGGGATGTTTGTGTTTGGCTTGCTAGGGATGCAACTTTAGAATATATGAAAGTGTACTGTAGCCTGTGTGAGAACTGGTCAAGGCTGGAACCACCTATCCAACCTCTCCCTTACTTGCCTGAGGCTGCAATGATAACCTGCTTATCTGGAAGAAAGCCCCATTGAATTCAATAGGACTTAGATTTGTTTGGTTAGTGCTGTGCTATAATAACAACAACAACAACAACAACAACAACAACAACAACAATTTATTATTTGTACCCCACCCATCCGGCTGGGTCTCCCCAGCCACTCTGGGCAGCTTCCAACAAATACTAAAATACATTAGAATATCACATATTAAAAACTTCCCTAAACAGGGCTGCCTTCAGGTATTTTCTGAATGTCAGGTAGTTGTTTATCTCCTTGACCTCTGATGGGAGGGTGTTCCACAGGGCAGGCGCCACTACCGAGAAGGCCCTCTGCCTGGTTCCCTGTAGTTTTGCTTCTCGCAGTGAGGGAACCGCCAGAAGGCCCTTGGTGCTGGATCTCAGTGTCTGGGCTGAACGATGGGGGTGGAGACGCTCCTTCAGGTATACTGGGCCGAGGCCGTTTAGGGCTATAAAGGTCAGTACCAACACTTTGAATTGTGCTCGGAAACGTACTGGGAGCCAATGTAGATCTCTCAGGACCAGTGTTACGTGGTCTCGGCAGCTGCTCCCAGTCACCAGTCTAGCTGCAGCATTCTGGATTAGTTGTAGTTTCCGGGTCACCTTCAAAGGTAGCCCCACATAGAGCGCATTGCAGTAGTCCAAGTGGGAGATAACTAGAGCATGTACCACTCTGGCGAGACAGTCTGAGGGCAGGTAGGGTCTCAGCCTGAATACCAGATGATTAATTGATTAATATAATTTAGATCAACGCTGATCCTGATCTTAGACAAAGGATGTGAAACCTGCGGTCCTCCAGTTATGGAAGAACTACAGTACTATAGTACCCACCAGTCCTAGCAAACATGACTGTTGGTCTGAGGCTGATGGGAGCTGTAGTCAAATGACATCTAGTTGGCTTCTGGCACCTGTAGGCACCTGATCCCTGCCTTAGACAAAACCAGCTACACTCAAAGGAGACTGTTACAGAGGTTCTACCTGTACCATCATCCTTCAGGTCAAATTGGTTTATGGGCCAAAGAGGTAAGGCCTTTTCTATGAAATGAGTATTGTCTCAGCTGTGCATTCTTTAAAAAAATAAAGCAGGATTTAATTGGTATTGTTTTGAGTTACCTTTTCACAGAATCATAGAATTGTAGAGTTGGAAAAGTTCCCAAGGGTCCTCTAGTGCAACCCCCTGAAATAGAGGGATCTCTCAGCTAAAGCATCCATGACGGATGGCCGTCTAATGTCTGCTTCAAAACCTCCAAGGAAAGGGAGTCCACAACCTCCTGAGGGAGACCATTTCACAGTCAAACAGCTCCTAACGTCAGAAAGTACTTCCTGGTGTTTAGTTGGAATCTCCTTTCTTGTAACTTGAAGCCATTGGTTCAAGCCCTACCCTCAAGAGCAGGAGAAAAACAAGCTTGCTCCATCTTCTAAGTGGAAGCCCTTGAGATATTTGAAGAGGGCTATCATATCTCCTCTGTCTCCTCTTTTCCAAGCTAACCATGCCCAGCTCCTTCAACCATTTTTCATAAAGCTTGGTTTCCAGACCCTTGATCATCTTGGTTGCCCTCCTCTGCACACATTCCAGCTTTTCCTTGAAGAAGGGGCTGTAGCTTAGTTGTAGAACATCTGCTCTGCATGCAAAAGGCCCCAGGTTCAATCCCTATCATCTCTTGGGAGTGCTAGGAAACCCTGTCTCAAACCCTGAGAGATGCTACAGCCAATGTAAACCATACTGAGTTAGGTAGACCAATGGCCTGGCTTTGTACAAGGCAGTTTCTTAATTTTCTAACTGAGGTCATTTAAGGCTGGTTCATTTAACTGGTAAGTTGTTTTAAAATGACTAACTTTTATTTGCTGGAATGCATGTCAATTTTTGTGTGTGTCTCTTATCTGCTTTAAATAATTATTGAGCTTCTCTCATATGGTAGCTTGATATGTTTGTTTTAAATTGTATTTTCTGGCATGTAAGCCACTTTGCTTATTTCCTTTCATAACACTAGAACTTGAGGCCATCTGATGAAGCTGAATGTCAGAAGATCCAGAACAGAAAAAAAACAATGACTTCTTCAAATAGGGCAATTCTTTCACACAATGGTTAAGAGATGGCCAGTAAATTGGATGGCTCTAAGACAGGATTAGACAAATTCATGGTTGATAAAGCCATCTGTTTATGTCCTCTTTCCACTGTTGGGGTAGCATA
Organism: Lacerta agilis; assembly: GCF_009819535.1. NCBI lineage: Eukaryota > Metazoa > Chordata > Lepidosauria > Squamata > Lacertidae > Lacerta > Lacerta agilis. The sequence continues at coordinate 33,802,664 of NC_046328.1, read as the reverse complement.
TCTCTGAATACCAGCTGCTTGGAATCACAAGTGGGAAATGTTGCTGTTGCACTTATGACATGCTTGTGAGCTTCCCATTGGGTCAACTGTTTGGCCTGTGTGAGAACAGGGTCACTGACTAGATGGGCGTTTGATCTGATCCAGCAGGCCTGCCCTTATCTCCTTGCAAGACATGTGCCCCCAAGTGCAACTTGCGCGAATAATAATAATAATAATAATAATAATAATAATAATAATAATAATTTATACCCCGCCCATCTGGGTGGCTTCCAACAATATGCAATAATCTATTAAACATTAAAAGCCTCCCTAAACAGGGCTGCATTCAGGTGTCTTCTAAATGTCTGGTAGATGTTTTTTTTCTTTGACATCTGGTGGGAGGGCATTCCACAGGGCGGGTGCCACTACCGAGAAGGCCCTCTGCCTGGTTCTCTGTAACTTGGCTTCTCATAGTGAGGGAACTGCCAGAAGGCCCTCGGCACTGGACCTCAGTGTCTGGGCAGAATGATGGGGGTGGAGATGCTCCTTCAGGTATACTGGACCAAAGCCATTTAGGGCTTTAAAGGTCAGCACCAACACTTTGAATTGTGCTCAGAAACATACTGGGAGCCAATGTAGGTCTTTCAAGACCGGTGTTATGTGGTCTCAGCAGCCACTCCCAGTCACCAGTCTAGCTGCCGCATTCTTGATTAGTTGTAGTTTCCGGGTCACCTTCAAAGGTAGCCCCACATAGAGCGCATTGCAGTAATCCGGGCAAGAGATAACTAGAGCATGCACCACTCTGGCGAGACAGTCCACGGGCAGGTAGGGTCTCAACCTGCGTACCAGATGGAGCTGGTAGATTGCTGCCCTCGATACAGAATTAACCTGCGCCTCCGTGGACAGCTGCGAGTCCAGAATGACTCCCAGGCTGCGCACCTGGTCCTTCAGGGGCACAGTTACCCCATTCAGGACCAGGGAGTCCCCCACACCCACCCGCCCCCTATCCCCCAGAAACAGTACTTCTGTCTTGTCAGGATTCAGCCCCAATCTGTTAACCGCCATCCACCCTCCAAACGCCTCCAGACAAAGTGTATGCTTGCACTGATAAAAAAAGATAATGTCGCAATGAGGTGCCAAACCAAGAAAGTCAATTCAGAATGAACTTTAATGGAAATATGAAAAGTGTCAAGCAGGCAATTGTAAAAGTAGCAGGACAGGAACAAGGCAAAGGCAGACAGTATACAAAGCAGCTCTGAACTTCTTCTTGATCTGGAGGCTTTCAGGGGATATAGTGGGAGAGCAGGAGAAAGGAAAGATGGCAGAGACTCATGCAAATGCTGTTGGCTTAGATGACGGTCCCAGAAACTCAGATTTTCCAGAATCCATGGTGAGACACTCAATAATGGATAGGCATGGTCTTCACCCATTCAGGGTCATTCAAATCATCATCACACAGATTTTCTTCACAAGTTCAATAGGCCTAATAGCACACGCTGCCACGACGCCCCTGCAGAGCCCTCCTTCCAAAGAGGCCACCCCTCCTCAGACCATAGCCCCAAGAGCTTCCAAGGAAGCCATCTCCATGGCCCCACCCGCCATAACCATAGCCTCCTACCAACCCAGAACCACCAACAGCACATGGAGTGTTGCCTCCAACAGACACGGGCTCACAGCTGGCAGAGAGGATGGGCCCTGGAATGGTCAGGACGGAAGGAGGTGGCTGGATCACAATCTCTGCTGGTGGGATCTGGTTGACGCATGATGGAGCAACTCCTGCCAGGACTCCGAGGTTGGTTGCTCTTTCAGCACCTCCATAACCGTAGCCGAGACCTCCATATCCGTAGCCGAGACCTCCATACCCATAACCAAGACCTCCTGCTGATCCAAATCCAACAGTGGGAGTGGAAGCACAGGATGGGACAGCGCAGGATGGACCACAGTCAACCATTGTTGGGTAGAGGTGAGTCTGAAACCAAGAAGACCATGGGACAAAATGAACATATGGAATGCCACTTCAATGGTGAACACAGTGGACATTTAAATCAGCTGCCTTTGACAGTTCTAACATTATGCCCTAATGCTTGGATTCTTTGTTGTCTTTCCTTTTTCCCCACCACAGCCCTTCTCTTCATTGTGGGTCCCAAATCCAAATACTGGCAGCTCCAGGAATGTCTGAGAATGTCATCTATCTGAAACTCTGGAGAATAGTTTCCAGTCAGTGAGGACAATAGTGAACTAGGAAGTCCAATGGTCTGTCTTGGTAAAAAGCAGCTCCCTAAGTTTCTATTTAAACCAGACCTTTAGCTGGAACAATGAATGCAGGAATCTTTTTTTCTTTCCTAGAGGAAGGACCATTACTCACTGGCAGAACATATGTTTTGCATTTGATCCCTGGAATCTGCAGGTTGGGCTGGGAAAGAATCTCTCATCTGAAACCCTGAAGAGCTTCATACGGTCAGAGAAGACAATACTGAACTAGATGGATCAATTTTAAGGCAGTTTTCTATATTATTACTTTCTTCATCTGCCAAATCTTCCATGAAGGACAAATGTATATTAGCCTATGCAATAAATACTTCCCTTATGCTGACTTCTGTTTTTTATCTTCCTGACTGAATTTTCGCTAAGGTTACATTGTTGGGGAAATCTGAGAAACATTCTGCGGAACGCTGTCTTGTGTCTCAAGCCCAATGCGTGGAGAGTCATGAATGCTAAATTTGTACTTTACAATGAGGAAAGCTGGATTTGCACAACTTGTGATAGAATAAGACTCTCTCACCACCCAGGAAAACAGAAATGTCTAATTTTGAAATAATGCTATAAGATGTAAGAAAGGAAGGGCTACAGTGAATTGTTAGAGCATCTGCTTTGCATGCAGAAGGTCCCGACTTCACTCCCCAGCATCTCCAGGTTAGGTTTGGAAGAAAAACCTTCCTTGAATCCCTGGAGAACTGCATCCAGTCAAACATTACAGTGCTTGATGGATGAACACTCTGGTCTCAGTGCAAGGCAACTTCCTAAACGTTTGTGTTCAGAAGAAATACATAGTAAATAAGCCAGCCAACAACATGGAGGATGTAGGATTCCTGGTGGCATAGCAACATACCCCACAACATAATGGAATTTTAGAGTTCGCTTGGAATTTGGTTAGCTGAACCCTCTGAGTAGCGCAAAGATCCCAACATACATACACACATTTGACTTACCAAAGTCTCTGAGGAGTAGAAATGGAGAGAAGGAGATCAAGTCAAGGAAAGCTGTTGGGATATCTCAGCCCACGGAGCCGTTTTATACTCTTTTGACTGTATCCCCTGATGGCCCCACAGTTAGCTGGGATACACCCCCTTTCCCTGAGGCTTTAACTAGCAAGCAATTTATGAATTACATCATGCCCTCTAATTGTTTTAATAAGAAAGAAAAACGGGGCAAAAGAGTTCGCATTTCCTCTGCTCCCCACAACGCTTCTTTCCCATTCTCACCCTTTTGATCTTTGCATTCTCCTCCTTCCACAAAAGAAGTTAATTATAAAAAATTAAGAAAATGTAAAGATGCCTTTGTATGTTCATTTCGGACAGATCAACAGGTGCTATGTCTTTGAAGAGAATTATAGCAGCTGGAATGGCTGGAGATTTTATCAGTAGCCTACTCGACTTTCAAATCCAAGAGTTCAGCTTATCATTCCGTTCACAGAACATAGCCAGGGTTCTCTTCCTCCACTGTCAGAGGTAGCATGCCTCTGAATAACAGTTGCTGGGAATCAGAATTGGGGAATGGGACACTGAATTCCTGTCCTTCTTATGGGATTCCTATTGGCATCTCGTTGACCACTATGAAAACAGAATCTTCCTAATGCTCTAGTGTTCATTGACGCAAGGATTCATATACACATGCAGTGGCGTAGGAAGGTGGGGGCGTTGAGAGCGGTACGCCCCCAGTTCCAGCCTGGAGGGGGGTGACACTTGGTGCCACCCCCCCTGTGACTCCCAAGCCGCCGCCCGGCACCACTTCCATGCAGTGGCTGCTCGAGCGGCAACTCTCTGCTCACGCGCTGCAGCCTTACGAGTTGCCACACGGACGGGGTGCCGCTCGCGCCCGGCATCCGGGACGGACTGTGCAAGTGAGGAATCCCACATGGACTGTGCATGTGTGGGACTGCCTATGCCCAGCAGCCTTGCGAGTTGCCGTGTGAGCAGCCACCACACGGACGGACTGCTGCAGCCTGTCTGTGCAGCAGCTGCTTGCACCTGACAGCCCGGATGGACTGTGCTCCGTAGCACGCATGCGTCATGACATCACAACACACACACGCTACAGAGCGGCACCCCGCCCCTGGGGGGATGCCCCCACGTTTGCCGCTCTGGGCGGCAAAGCGGCTCTGTATGCCACTGTACACATGTATGATTAAGTGTACCCAGTAAAGTGAAATGATTTTGAAAAGTTGGCAAAAATTCACAATTATTTGAAGCCTGCCCCCAAATAAAATGATTGAAGATATAAAAGGATAATGTAGGCAGGGATGATGCAAAACATCTGGAGGACCACCACTGTACTAGACACATGTACTAGACACCACTTTCCCCACCGCTGTAGTAGACACATGTCCCAACCAATCAGGGATCACATATTAGCCTTCGACAGAGTGTCGTGGACATTTATGAATGGAGTCTTAAACTATATGGAATTTGGAGAGCAATATTTAAAAGGAATTGAAGCAATATACTCAAAACAAACAAGCTAAATTAATTATAAATGGAAATATTTCTCAACAATGCCAGATAAGTAAAGGAGTCACCCCTAATTTCCTGAATTTCTAGCCCACTTGTAATGTCAACGTGGCTAACACAAAGCAAGGATAAAATTTAATAATGATGTTTTTAAAAAATCCCTCAATAGCCTCCTGTTTCCATCTTCATCTTTGAGGTCAGCATGGGAAATCCTATCCACTGTTCCATCAATATGCAAGATCAGGTGGGCAGATCGAAGAGTTGGTGCCTTCATGGTGATGGGATGAGGTCTGTTGGTATCCATCTATCTCCACTGTTAGACATTTACTGAAATGCTAAGGTTTTCAACTAGCTCATGTTAGACCTATTGAAAGCAATGCACAGGGGATGCCAGGAAACAGGGAATTATGTTCACATGTGGTGGGAGTGTAAATATGTACTATTATTATTATTATTATTATTATTATTATTATTATTATTATTATTATGGCAAAGGGTATTTAAGGAGAGAACAGAAATCACTGCATTAAAGCTGACCGAAAGTCTAGAGGTAGCATTATTATCAATTTACAATGGAGTGAAAGGTTCGCAGACTATGAAGGACTTGCTCACAAATTTATTGATAGCTGCACGAATTATTATAGCTAGGAAGTGGAAGGGACAAGCAGAATATAAAATGGAAGAATGGTCTAAAGGGGTGTGGGATATAGCTGTTAAAGATAAATTAACATGTGCCATTAAGGTAAGACGGGGAATACGCAGGATAAATTATTTTGAGGAGATATGGAGGGTGTTTGTAGAATTTGTTCTGTTAAAACGGAAAGGGGTCAAACCATTGCAAGAGGTGTTGAAATTTTGGGATGGCTCAGTGGTGGGGTGCACATTTTTATTCTTATTTATTTATGATTATTACTTTGTAAAAAAAAGAAGAAAGCCATGGACAAGTCAGTCAAAACCATGCATTTTGATGGAACTTACCTGAGAATGAGTTTATTGGATGCAACCCATCATAATTTCAGCTATGTTTGTGTGTGGCTTGTCACTCTTAAATTAACATGTTCTAAACTACAGATTTGGAATACATTTCATACATTTTCTAGGCTTCCCAATATTCAAGTTTTAATTGCTTTTTTAAGCTGCCTTTTTAAAAAGAAAAAAAAAGAGTAGTGTTTTCTTTTTGGTTTCAATTTGGTACTGATTTTATATATCTGGTTTAGATGCTTAACATATTTTTGGTTGGGTTTTATTCTTTTTAACCACACATGTACACAGACACCATCTTCTATTGAAGTCAGGGCAGCCCCTTCCCACCGCTGCCACCCAGAAGACCACTCCAGATTAACTCTAGATTCTTGCCAGGCTGAAGGAAACATCTCTGGCCTCCCAGGACAAGTGAAGAAGATAACATATAATGAGCCCTGAAACTGGATCAAACCAAAGACCCATGTTGCCCAGCATCCCATTTCCAGCAGTGGTCAACCAGATGCACAAGTAGAACATAGGGACCATAGCTCTTTCTCACTGTTGTTCTCTTCCAGGTGGCATTGGTGCTCTCAGGTTCCAATTGTGAGTTCCCCATTGAGGCATCTGGTTCTGCGCTATGAATACAAGATGCTGAATTAGATGGTCCTTTGGCCTCACCCAGCAGGTCTTTTCTGGTGTGCTCAAGGCATTCAAGGACACCGATTTCATCTGATACCGGAGATGTCTCAGAAGGTGTATGCAAAAAGCTTTGATCATGCCCTAGAGTCCCCTACGCTGATGAAAGAGCTTTGATGATCTCCATCTCCTCCCTCTGGGTGTTTCTGATTTAAAACATCAGATAAACTAGAGCAATTTGACTTGAGGTCAGCAAAATTAAAAGGAAGGAAGAGGGAAACAAACTGGTGTCAAGACTATTTGTGTTGCATTCTTGCAACCGCTTAATTTTGTGACCTCACTCTTTTGTGCTTAGTAAAGTACATTTGCACATGAATTTGTTGACAACTAAATAAAATGTTAGCTGGAAAGAGGCGGTCTCTTGGTCACAGGAGTGGCTGACAGAACTGTATAAAAACAGAAACTTCTCCCAGTTCCTCCAACAGCTTCATCTGACTCTCTTGTCTTCATTACATCTTCTCAAAGAAGCAGGTAAGTCCATTTTCTTGGGCGAATGTTTCTGAATTTATCAAAAATTCACATCAAATTAACACTAGGTGGATTTTCCAGCTTCACACTTTGTAAGTGCATTTAATATGATATTGCTAGAAGAAACTCTAATTTAGCATTTTTAAGGACAGCTGGAAGGTGCCACCAGCTCTCCATCTTCTTCCCTTCCTTCCTAAATGATATTTAGACAAACATACACGCTTCTGTCTTTTACAGCACAAAACTCTGCATTTCACTCAGAAGTAAACCTGATTGTGTTGCGCTTATTCTCTGGTAAAAATATAAAGGGTGGCTGTCTTAATTTTTTCAAGCTCATCCCCAACTTGCTAGACAATGGTATACTGTGGATAAACCACAGAGACTAGGGCTTGCTGATCAGAAGATCGGTGGTTCAAATCCCTGTGATGGGGTGAGCTCCCGTTGCTCGGTCCCAGCTCCTGCCCACCTAGCAGTTCAAAAGCACGTCAAAGTGCAAGTAGATAAATATGTACTGCTCCGGCGGGAAGGTAAATGGTGTTTCCATGCGCTGCTCTGGTTCACCAGAAGCAGCTTTGTCATGCTGGCCACATGACCTGGAAGCTGTATGCCGGCTCCCTCGGCCAGTAACATGAGATGAGAGCCGCAACCCCAGAGTCGTTCACGACTGGACCTAATGGTCAGGGGTCCCTTGTCTGGAACCCAGGAGAGTCATTGACAATCATTGTAAACAATATTGACCACAAATACCTCATTTAGTATATGGCAGCTAATCTTGTTCTCATCACCCTGAACTGTTGTTCATGTTAGCTGAGTCTCATGGGGGTTGAAGTCCACGATATCAGGACAGGCATCCCCTTGATCTGCACCATATCTGAAACTTTTTCATTTTTTGCCTTTCATGACCCATGTTCAACTCAGTTCTGCAATTTTATGTTTTGTTTTGTTTTGGATATAATTTTTTTTTATTACTGTTATGTATTGAAGTTCTCACTCTAGGCCACTAGGGGTGTTGTGTATATAGTTTCACTCTGCCTACCGTGGCTGCAGTTCTCACTCAGGTCCGCACATGCAAATGAAGGATTGAGAGTGCCGCTCACGGGTTGGGTAGCTAGAGAGAGAGTTGTTACTGTTGCGTGTTACTGAGTACTATATAAGCAGGCCCTTCAGTCCAGTTCTGTTCCAGCCTGAGAATAAAGAGAGCTGCTTGGAGAATCACTGTGTCGTCTGCTATGTCCACCCACTATTTAATAATTACATTTTCTGTTTCACAATTTCAGATAAAGATTTTACGTACTTAAAATGTCAGTGACTTCCTGTCAGGAATGGTGGAGACCCCCCCCCTTTCCCCCTGAAAGTTCCAGAGAAGAGGGAGACAGTCTAGAATCGCAACAGTGGTTTGTTGTCATAGCTCAGAGGCTGCAGAGGCGAGAAGCTGGGAAATATTGGGAGAGGAGCAGGAGGAAGAAGATAAAGAAGCAGGGGAGAGGCAGCTGACAGACTGTCTTTAGAAAGCATTCCAGACCCGCCCCCTCCCAGGACCCGGCAGGATTGAAATAAGACAAGAGAAAGCTCAGAGGCAGAAAGCACTGATCAGCCAACATAGGGATGATGTATAATAGGAGAGAGATTGGGGGTGGGGCTTCACTCAGAGAAATGTCATTAACCCAAGAGGATACGTTTCTAAGTCTCTCTCTATAAGCATTGAAAAATATCCCTTCGTAAGAACTTCTTGTCTATCTATTGCTGGCAGCCTGCCGCGAGGGGAAGGGATCAGTTTCCCTTGCATCCATCAAAAATTATTTGCTATGTTGAATTTATATTCATGCTGCCAGAGTTTTCAGCTGTACACTTGCAATTTTATTTTTTAGATTCATCTTCAGCCATGGTTGACTGTGGCCCATCCTGTGCCATCCCATCCTGTGCTTCCACCCCCACTGTTGGGTTTGGATCTGCAGCTCTTGGTAGACGCGGAAGTCTTGGCTACGGATACGGAGGTCTGGGCTACGGCTATGGAGGTCTCGGCTACGGTTATGGAGGTGCTGAAAGAGCAGCCAATCTCGGTGTCCTGGGCGGAGTCATCCCTTCATGTGTCAACCAGATCCCACCAGCAGAGGTCGTCATCCAGCCACCTCCCACTGTCCTGACCATCCCAGGACCCATCCTCTCTGCCAGTTGCGAGCCTGTGTCTGTCGGAGGCAACACCCCGTGTGCTGCTGGTGGTTATGGGTCTGGATTTGGCAGCGGATTTGGCAGAGGGCTCTATGGTGGTGCAGGTCTTCTGGGGTCCAGCTCTGGGGCTTGGGGGGGCCGTAGCCGTTATGGGTTTGTGGGGCGTAGAGGCAGCATCTGCTATTCCCCCTGCTAAGCTCTCACGGTCTGTCAACCTGGAGGAAACATAAAGAGATCTGTGGTGGACTATTTCGGTCTGATTTTAGATATGTTGAGCACCCTAACTCCCTAGGCAATCCCAATGGGAGCTGGGAGAGTGTTTTGCATCCCTTTTAATCAGGCCCATCTAGAACATGCAGCTGTTTCCAGTTTAATTTTATCTCACTTTCCCCTGCTAGTTACTGTGATATTTATTTTCCTACATCTCTTTGAAACACACCAATTCCCATCAGGAAGAAAAGCACAAGATCCATTCACTACATCTATGAAATTAGAACACAGGTGTAAATATGTGTAATTGGGACTTCATGTAAAGGAAGATGTAAAGAATGTTCTATAAATGTAGATCCCCCTACTCTTCCTCCAGCCTGAAAAAAATAATTCTAAAGGAGAAGCTGTTCACTAAAATGTGTTCTTTTTGCTTTATTGCCTTCCAGTGTGCTTAGTATTCACTCGAATACTTTTACTGTTTGAAATTCCCAATAAAACTTTTCCTGCATCATAGCACTGGCTTTCTGGTTTTGTTTTATGTGGCAGCACAATGTCTACCAAGAAATAAGTTCCTTTCAATGCAACTAACTCTAAAGTAAGCCGGTTCAGGATTACAACCTTAAGAACATAACGAATATCTTCTTGGATTATTTCAAACATCCACCATCCTGTTAACAGTGCAGCAAGTATTTCCAGAACTTGCCACCTTGAGATCATCAGAACCCTTGAATGTTCCGGGATCGTAGGAGGCTATGGCTATGGTGGGTGGGGCTATGGGTCTGGCCTCCTTGGAAGCTCTGGAGGCTGGGGCTATGGTTTGGGCTACGGGAAGGGGGCACTCCTCGGAAGGAGGTGTGGGCGTCGTGGTAGCTTCTGTTGGTAGGCCAATTAAACCTAAGAAGCATATCCTGAACAGATATCCAGGGAGCTTGATAAAGATCCATTCACTAAGGTTCAGAAGACCTGAATCCAAACAATCACTGCTGAAGTTGAACCCTCTTAATTCCCCCCTCAATATTATGAAGTTGAGAATACCAAGAACCTTCTACAATATGCACCTTTTTTGCCTATTGTACAACTATCTTTTCTTTTTCTTTGACCTTTTCAATAAAGCTTGTTCTGCATTCTGATAACCTGTGTGTCTTTGCTTTTAAAACTCCACCTCCAGTTTCTCATAACAAGGTGTCCAAAGTCTTAAACCCCTTTTTGTCCAAATTAAAATTGGAGTGTTGGGGGCTATCTTTCTTTCTTGCACCCTGAATGGTTTGCATTGAGTGTGGAAAAAGTATGTTATATTCCTCTAGAAGTTACCATTCTCCTCTTATTCAACATGAGTACAAGATCTCTCTCCAGGGCACCCTGACTGGTTATTCATTCAGACAAACAACTCATAGTCAGGGGCCAAGTGCAACTTTTGCTGATCGCTAGTTCAGTGTTTTTCAACCACTGTTCCGCGGCACACTAGTGTGCCGCGAGATGTTGCCTGGTGTGCCGTGGGAAAAATTTGTTTATTTGATTCCTATTCAAGAGAATTACTTTATATATAGTCAATATAGGCACAGAGTAATTTTTTTTAACATTTTCTAATGGTGGTGTGCCTCGTGATTTTTTTCATGAAACAAGTGTGCCTTTGCCCCAAAAAGGTTGAAAAACACTGCGCTAGAGGACCAGGAAGGATGGGTTAAATAGGTGCAAGGAAACTGTTGTGCCCCTTCTCCTGATTCCTCTTTGCTGTCATTTGGGGGAAGTGGGTCATAATTAAATCATATGACTGGGGAAATAGATTTCTCATAACAACAGGGCAGGTTATAAGGTTCAAGAAGAGTCATTGGTGCACCTTGATTGGGAGTACTTATCAAGTGACCCTCTAGAGTCCAGGCGTCAGCAAACTTTTTCAGCAGAGGGGCAGTCCACTGTGCCTCAGACCAGACTATTTTTTTTTGGGGGGGGGGATGAACGAATTCCTATGCCCCACAAATAACCCAAAGATGCATTTTAAATAAAAGCACACATTCTACTCATGTAAAAACACCAGGCCGGCCCCACAAATAACCAAGAGATGCATTTTAAATAAAAGGACACATTCTACTCATGTAAAAACACGCTGATTCCCCGACCACCCGTGGGCTGGATTTAGCAGGTGATTGGGCTGGATCCGGCCCCTAGTTTGCCTACCCATGGTCTAGACATTACTGGACTCCAGTTCCTGTCATCCCTGTCCTTGGGTCAGGATTGGTGGATCTGGTGCAAGTTAGAGTCCAACAACTTCTGCAGAGCCAGAGCTTACCCATCCCATCCTATCCCATCCCATCCCTATAAGTATGAAGTGGGAGTCACAAGTCTTGTCCCAATGGTGAGAACTATGGACATGTAAAGAAGAGAAGAAGAGAAGAAGAGGGAGCCCTGCTAGGTCAAGTCAAATGCCCTTCTAGTCCAACATCCTGTTCTCATAGTAGCCGATCAGTTGCCTATGGCAAACCTGCACACAAGACATTAACCCAATATCCCTCTCCCACTTGTAATCCCAAGGTCTAAATGCATTTGATATTTTTCAACAAGTGCTAAATAATTTACTTTCCCCCTCTTATTTATTCAGAAATATGTTTCTGTATAATCAGATAGGAATAACCGTGTTATCACATCATTGCAGTGTAAAAGTGCCTATCTATGGAGAGAGAGAGAGAGAGAGAGAGAGAGAGAGAGAGAGAGAGAGAGCCTTAAGTTCAATGAGGACATATAATGTCAGGCTTGAGGGATTTTTTCCTCTCCTGGTAGCATCAAGGAAGGAACAAGAACGTTCGTATTTATGGTTTTATTCAGTCATCGTAGTGAAAGGCAAAGAATTCCAGTCCTTAACTCCATATGGACGTTACTCACTCTGAGCTTCTTTCCTTCCTTTCCCAGCAACAGCCTGTGGCTCTACTGGGGGCCTCAGGAGTCAAATGTTGCTGAGCCCTTGGCTCTTGAATTCTCATTGAGCGGCGAGTATGTGAGGATGGTGGAGATCCTGTGCTTTCCAAGGACATCTCTGCTGGCAGTTCTCCAACTCCCCATTCTTCTCCTGACTCCTCATAACCTTTAACATTTCCCCACCACCACCACCTCCTTGATGGCCAACAATAACTCTTCTCTGACAAGTTGCTGCAGTCAAAATGGCAGCTTGGAACTTCCTCATCTTTCCAATTTTGAAGCCTTGGCAGAGCCTTGACATGACACGACTTCCAGTGCTTCGTGAGGACTTGCAAGTCATGTCAGAGGCCTTGCGGTGCAGGTGCTGAGCAAGCACACCAATTTTGGGGGGGTACCCTGGCCCCCCAAGGCCCCCTAGATTTGGTGCCAGTGCCTGGCTGCTTTCCTTTGTTCTCTCGGTCTCCCCCTTCCCTGCCTCTCACTCTGGGTCCTTCACCAACAATCCATCACTTTAATGTGTGTGTAATCCTTGGATCCCAATAATGGCCCAGAGCTGAGGACACTAAGGAAGACAAAAAAGGGGGGAGCGAGCCAAGAAAGAATATAAAGAGAAGAAAAAAGGAAAGAAAGAAGAAAGAGAAAAGGACTTCCAATTTTCCGTCTGCCAGTTACATAACAGAAATGATTCAAAATATTCACTCCAAGATAATACCCAGCTGTTTTACTTCCTGCTAAACAATATTTTCCCAACCCCCGGATTCTATAGTTTCAATATATGCTTTTTCTGCTAAGTATACATCTCCTGGTAAAAGGTTTTTTTGCAATTTCTCTCATCTTTATTCTTATATTTAGTTGATGGGATAAACATTTGGATCTGTTTGTCTTTCAGATGTTTTGAAAGTGATTTAGATGGTTTATTGCTGTATTTCAACCATCTTTGATTATTATTTTTTACAGTTGGTAAAGCATTCCAGTTTTTTGGCTTGGATATTTTGAATGTCTTAACTTCATGCACCATGTTTGCTTATGCTAATGTGTATTTTCTTAATATTTTGAACCATTTTTTTCTGTTTGAGAGAATAGCTGCTGCTATTTTTGTTCTGTCAGAACACCTCTGATATAAGATTCTGTTGCATCCCATATATGGCCATGGTGTTTATGCACTTTAAAAAACAATCTAAATATTGTTCTATTTGTGTCTTTCTATCTCCTCTTACTGATATACTGTTATTCATTCTCTAGAGTTTATTATTACAATTATTTGACCTTTTGATGTTAAATTTTATTAGTGCATGATCTGCATAAATCATTAGTAACATTGGAATAGATTTCACTCTAGTGACCAAATTAGCATATATTTTAAAATATCACATTCAGTGGGATCTATGAGCTTGCAAGTGAAATGTATAATCCCTTAAAGTTGGATTATAAAACCTCCAAACATCTGTCAATTTTTTTGTTGGGAAACATGCCTTGAGACACATTCCAGTTTTAATTTAGATGAAAAGACACTTCAGTCAGCTGGACAGTTTGCTGTAAGGAACTGAGGCCAAGTGTTACAAAAACCAACAAACACGGGTAACCGTAATGCTCCAAAAGCTTTATTGAAAAGATTCAAGAAATGACATTGATAAGCTGTATGAGAAATGCAGAAGAAATTTAGCATATAAGCATCTTAGTTTGCTGGACTTCAAAGCAAAGAGGTGGGGGGTGAAGAGGGTTCAACTTCAGCAGTTATTCCTTGGATTTAGCTCTTTTGAACCACACCCAATGGATCTGTATCAAGCTCTCTGATTATCAGTTCATAATATGCTTCTCAGGTGTAATTGCCCTATGAACAGATGCTACCACGACGCCCAAACCTTCTTCCAAGGAGTGCTCCCTTCCCGTAGCCCAAACCATAGCCCCAGCCCCCAGAGCTTCCAAGGAGGCCAGACCCATAGCCCCACCCACCATAGCCATAGCCTCCTACGATCCCGGAGCCACCAACGGCACATGGAGTGTTGCCTCCAACAGCCACAGGCTCACAGCTGGCAGAGAGGATGGGCCCTGGGATGGTTACGACACAGGCAGGTGGCTGGATCACGACCTCTGCTGGTGGGATCTGGTTGATGCATGATGGGACAACTCCTGACAGGACTCCAAGGTTGGCTGCTCTTTCAGCACCTCCATATCCATAGCTGAGACCACCATATCCATGGCCGAATCCTCCAAATCCATAGCCGAGACCTCCCAATCCATAGCCGAGACCACCATAGCCAAGACCTCCTGCAGATCCAAATCCAACAGTGGGGGTGGAAGCCCAGGATGGGACGGCACAGGATGGGCCCCAGCAAACCATGACTGAAGATGAATCTAAAAAATAAGATTGCAGAACTGAGCAGAACATGGAGCATGAAAACCAAAAAAACAACAGAGAATCATAAATTGTCAGATATAATGTATATGAAGGAGGCCCAGTGTTGCATGCTTCGACTCCCATAATATGTAGACAGCATGTCCTATGGTCAAGGATCATGTCAATTATAGTTCAACAACAATTAGAAGACCAGTACTTATTCTCTCCTGTCCGACATGTCCCAACCAATTAGGGATCACATATTATAGGTTTATTGTCCAAACTCAGTCTGTGAGGTTTTCTCTTCTTCCCAAAAATTACCACTTTAATTTTAGAATGGTTGACTGTTAACTGCTCTTTTGTGCAAAAGACATTCAACTTCCTCAAAAGTCTCCGCATCCCAATTAAGGTAGCAGAAATCAAAACAGTATTGTTGGCATACAGAAGAACTGAGAGTTTGACATCCTGAATGGAAACAGGAAAATATTCTAGGCCTCTTAGTTCTTGAACCATATCATTTATATACAAATTGAAAAGAAAGGGTGCTAGGAGGAATCCCTGTCAGACTCCCCTCTCAGAGAGCAACCCATTTGCCACAAGTCTAACCCTAAGCAAAGTGTGGGTATGCAGCAGTTAACACAAGTATGAAGTAGGTATAATGAACTGTAGTCCTCCGGTTGTCACTGGACTCTAGTCCCCTCAGCCAGCAAGCCCAAGGGTCAAGAGTGACCAAAGGTCAAGGACCAAATAATGCTCATCCTTGCTCTAGTGGGAATATCAGTCTAGCCTTCCACTGTCATAAACTTCTGATAAATTCCGAAATATTTCCCCAAGAAATCGGTCTTACCTGCTTCTTTGAGAAGATGTAGTGACGACAGAAGAGTCAGATGAAGCTGTTGGAGGAAGTGAGAGAACTCTGAGCTTTTATATAGTTCTGCCGGCTGCCCCTTTGACTCAGAAACCGCCTATTTCCTGCAAAAATTTTACTTAGCTGTCAACAATGCAATATGCAAAATTACTTTGCTAAGCACAAAAGAGGGAGGTCACAGAATTACAATAAGTGGTTATAATAATGCAACACAAATAGCCTTGACACCATGTTTTTCCCTCACTCATTCTTTTAATGTTGCTGGCCTCAAGTCAAATTGCTCTGATTTATCTGTTGCTTTTAACCAGAAACACCCAGTGGGTGAAGATGGGAGATTAAGGCTCCTTCATCAGCGCTGGGGACTCTCAGTCATTATCGAAGCATTTTGCATATGGGAATTTAGGACACCACCAATATTAGAGGAAGGCGGAGTCTTAAAATGGTGTAAAAGCATCAGGAAAAAGACCCATCTAATCCAGCCCCCTGTTTTGGTAGCGGCCAGACAGATGTCACAAACAGGGCCTGAGAACAGTAGCAGGAAAGCACTATGGCCCCAATGTTCTACTTGTGGAATAACCGAGAAGCATCTGGTTGGCCACTGTGAAAAAGATTATGCCTTTGTTCTATATATATATATATATATATATATATATATATATATATATATATATATATATATATATATATATATATAATAAGCAAGCAAACTAGAACTATAAACTCCATGCAAATAAACAGTGGCACCTTGGTTCTCAAACGTAATCCATTCTGGAAGTCAATTTAACTTCCGAAACGTTCGAAAACAAAGGCTGAGCTTCTGATTGGCGCAGGCACCCCGGAAACAATAGGCGGCAACTGCGTGGGACATTCGGCTTCCGGGAACAGTTCGCAAACCAAAGCATTTACTTCCGGGTTTGCGGCATTCGGGTTCCAATTTGTTCGTCAACTAAGCCGTTCGAGAACCAAGGTTCCACGGTATATAACAGGCACGTCCAACAGGTAGATCGTGATCTACCAGTAGATCACTGGACCTCTGTGGTAGATCACTGGTAGATCGTTGGCTTCCCCCAAAGAAGCTCAACTACTCCCCTAAAAACTCCTCAACATTTTAGCCCTTCACCCCCCCAAAACAGGGTTTTCCTCCCACCTCAGAAAAGCTCAACAACTCTGACCTGAAGCCCTAAAAATTGGGCCTTCCTCCTTCCTAAAAAAAATCTCAACAACTTTGACCTGAACCCCTAAAAAGAGGGTAGATCACTGACAGTTTTTAGCTCTGTGAGTAGATCGCAGTCTCTTCGGAGTTGGCCACCCCTGGTATATAAAATAAATACAATACATTTTAAAAATCTGAAACCAAAGGAAGACACTGTTGTTGGCATCTTTTTGTCTTGAGAGACAATGGAGTGTGCCTAGAGGTGTTAGGTCAAGCCACTGTTAGCAGCACTGAAGTGACCTCCCTGGGGCACAAGCCTGGGCAGTAGGAATGGAGGTCCTGGCCAGCGGCCAAATGAAAGTAGACCAATACGTTTGGCACCAGCTTGGCTGCATGAGTTGCTGGAAGTCAGCTTACAAGGAACCATCCAACCGTCTTGGGGTCTGTACCCCAGATTTGTGTAGTGTTTACAGTGGCACCTCTGGTTAAGAACTTAATTCATTCTGGAGGTCCGTTCTTAACCTGAAACTGTTCTTAACCTGAGGTACCACTTTAGCTAATGGGGCCTCCTGCTGCCACACGATTACTGTTCTCACCCTGAAGCAAAGTTCTTAACCCGAGGTACTATTTCTGGGTTAGCGGAGTCTATAACCTGAAGCGTCTGT
Organism: Lacerta agilis; assembly: GCF_009819535.1. NCBI lineage: Eukaryota > Metazoa > Chordata > Lepidosauria > Squamata > Lacertidae > Lacerta > Lacerta agilis. The sequence continues at coordinate 33,785,518 of NC_046328.1, read as the reverse complement.
AACCCGAAGTGTCTGTAACCCGAGGTACCACTGTACTTGTTAGCTATTTCTTCATCTGAAGATACCCTGCAAGGCAGCAGAGGTTTAGGACCAGAGTTTTCCTTCTCCTTCCCAGGTTGACAAGCACCATCTGCCCCGTACTTCCCTATACAGCTCATGCAGAAACCACCTTCTTGATTGCTGGACCCACTATTGGTCTCGTTAACTCTCCAAGGGTTTGAGGCCCATTGGCTACCCTCACCTGGTTTAGCTGGGCAGTCGGAGCTGCTCCTGGGGTGTGGCCAATGTCGCATGCTGCCAGCTTCTACAGTAGGAGCCACAGGTGAGATTTGAGTGCAGGGTGGGGACCAAAGATTGGCAAATGATCCCAAAAGGAGCATGTTGTGTCCCCAAACTGAGGTAATATATCCCTCCCTTAACACCCCAAACACCCAAAAAGAATGTTGTTGTTGTTGTTGTTGTTGTTGTTGTTGTTGTTGTTCTTCTTCTTCTTCTTCTTCTTCTTCTTCTTCTTCTTCTTCTTCTTCTTCTTCTTCTTCTTCTTCTTCTTCTTCTTCCCCAGTCGCTCTGGGCAGCTCCTAGCAGAATATTAAAAACATGACAAAACATCAAACATTAAAAACTTCCATACACACACACACACACACACACACACACACACTTAAACAAGCAATTAGCAATCCCCTTTTCAGAAACCATCTAAACATTTTCATTTATTAGCAACAAATCACAAAAACAGATAGCTGAAATGATTGTGATGGTGGATGTCATCCTTAGGTTGCATCCATCAAAATCAAGGGTGATGGCTGGCTTGTTCATTGCTTTCAATAGGTCTACTCTCAGTATGGATAAACAACAGATCACCAAAAAGCTGCCATCTCTTCTATCTGCCCCATGCAATCTTGCATACTGATGGGACAGAGGATAGACTTTCTGGTGCTTCTATAAGAATGAATATAAGAATGAAACAGGTGGCTATTCGGGGATTTTTGTAACATCTTTTGTTTTATAACAAAATTTTTATAAAATCTTGCATTTTTTGGCAACTTTGACATTATGAGTTACCAAGAGACTGGAAATTCATGTAATCCGGGATGGCTAATATAATAAGTGAGTTTAATATTTGATCCCTTATTTACTGGCACCGTTTTCTAGTACAGGGCTGCTAAATCTGCAGTTCTCCAGATGTTTTGCTGGATCACAACTACATCACTGACTACATCAAACCTATTCTACATCACTGGCTACATCAAACCTATTCTCCCCCCTAAAAAAAAAAATGTTTTCTCACTAACGCTGTCGAATAATGTTGCTTTATTGGGCACCTGTATATATGATAACCTTGTGTCAATGAATATTAGGTAAAGGGACCCCTGACCATTAGGTCCAGTTGCGGACGACTCTGGGGTTGTGGTGCTCATCTGGCTTTACTGGCTGAGGGAGCCGGTGTACAGCTTCTGGATCATGTGGCCAGCATGACTAAGCCACTTCTGGCGAACCAGAGCAGCGCATGGAAAGACCGTTTACCTTCCCGCTGGAAGGTAACTTGATTAAAAGCTAGCTTTACTTAATTTGTTAAGAGATGGCCATAAAAATTAAATGTGGAAGGATATACAGTATACAGATATAGGCGGGTGGCGCTGTGGGTCAAACCACAGAGCCTAGGGCTTGCTGATCAGAAGGTCAGCGGTTCAAATCCTTGTGACGGGTTGAGCTCCCATTGCTCGGTCCCAGCTCCTGCCCACCTAGCAGTTCGAAAGCACATCAAAGTGCAAGTAGATAAATAGGTACCGCTCCAGCCGGAAGGTAAACGGTGTTTCCGTGTGCTGCTCTGGTTCGCCAGAAGCGGCTTAATCATGCTGGCCACATGACCCGGAAGCTGTACACCGGCTCCCTCAGCCAGTAAAGATGAGAGCTGCAACCCCAGAGTCGGACACGACTGGACCTAATGGTCAGGGGTCCCTCTACCTTTACCTTTATACAGTAGCAGTCTTTTTGTCTGCAGCTTGAAATCCATAAACACAATATTGAAAACAGCAACTAGTTTAGCTTCAGAAGCATGATGACTATGGAACGTAGCTCTTGTGGAGAAACCAGTGAAGCATTTCAGAGCACCAAGAAACACAAAGACCAAAGATCATTTTGAAACTGTATGGTATATGTTTACACAACACAGTGGAAAGAACAATGTTGTTTCCTCACCACCAGCCGCTCATTGCTCACTCTGGAACAATCAAAACAAAATAAAAATTTCTTTCCAGTAGCACCTTAGAGACCAACTAAGTTTGTTCTTGGTATGAGCTTTTGTGTGCATGCACACTTCTTCAGATACAATCAGTTAAGGAACTGATTCTGGAACAATCAGTTAAGGCAAAGTGGAAGACACAAGCGATAAAAACCAACTCTAAACGATAAGACTAACCTGCTTAATATTTAACAGCACTGTTTGCATTGCTAATAAGTGGGATGTTTCTTGGAGGGTGGGGGTACAAGAGGATTGTTTGTTTTTTAAAAAAAATAAATCAGAAAAAGAAATAAAAAGAAAAACCGCATCTCGTCCAGCATCCTATTCTCACTGTGCCCAGCCAGATTCAATGAAAAGCCCACAAGAAGGATGGGGTTTCGATACCCCTCTTTCCAATGGTTCCCACTGCAGTGGAGGCTTAGAACGGTGGCAATGTGTTGTGGCTGGAAAGATCAACTGAAATCCTGGATATGAAAGTCAAGTAGCCCACTCTGAACACCCACAGCTACTTTAGCTATTTTGAAGAGGAAAAAATGGGGACAACATATCTGTTGATCTGTCTGACAGAAAAGGAACATACAATCATTTCTTTTAACTTTGTTTTGCAGTAGAATTAAGAAGCCAAGATCAAAAGTGTCAGAGTGGGAGAGACGCATTGTGGGAAGTTGAGGAAATGCTAACACTTTTTTTCTCATTTTTCGTTCTTATTAAAATAATTAGGGGGCCCGAGGCATATCTCAAATTATTTGCTAATTCAAGCTTCAGAGGAACAGGGGGTGTATCCAAGCCAGCTGTGGGGCCATCAGGGGATCCAGTCAAATGAGTATAAAAGGGTTTCCCTTGGCTGAGATATTTCAACAGCTTCCCTGGACTTGATCTCCTTCTCTCCATTTCGACTCCTCCGAGACTTTGGTAAGTCACATGTTCACTCGGTAGAGCGTGAGGCTCTTAACCTCAGGGTCATGGATTCGAGCCCCACACTGGGCAAAAAGATTCCTGTATTGGTTGAGCTAGATTACCCTCTTGGTCCCTTTCAACTCTACCATTCTATGAGCCTACGCTGGGATCTTGTATTTGCATGATTCTTGCACTGATCAGTTGGTTCAACTAACTGAATTCCAGCTCTATTATTCTGTGAGATGGATAGATCCCCCCCAGGGGTGCCAAATTGAATAAAATATGGGGGCAGGTAATTAATCACAAAATGTGACATGCCAACACCATTTGAATGGCGATGCTTATCAGCTTGGGGGGGGGGGATGACAGCACACTCAAATATTTTATGGGTGCGCCAAAGGGACCAACAACCAGGAATCTCAACCCTTCTTGTTGCTGGCTGGCTTCTTTTCTGTATCTATCTCATGAAATCATGTATTTAGCTGTCCTATACTGAGTTAGACTCTTGGCCCATCCAAATTGGCATCATCTACAATGACCAGCTGTGACTCTCCAAAGCTTCAAGGAGGGAACATTAACCAGCTCAACCTGCAGATTCCTGGGACTGAACCTGGGAATTTCTGCATGCAAACCACACATCCTGCCACTGAGCAATGACCCTATGACGCTTCCCATAGAAAAAAGGGAAAAGCCTAGACTTCAAGGCTCTGTCTAAAGCGCTGACTTAAGTGGAAGCATATGGAGTTGACCTGTACCATGTCAGACCACTGGACCCCTACTTCAGTATTGTTTACACTGACTAGAAGCAGGACTTCAGGCAAGGGACATCCCCTCACCTTCCTGGAACCATGAGGGATCGGATTTAGGACCCACAAGGAAGAGAAGGGCTGTAGTGATGACATAGAGGACAATACAGAATCCATAAATTAGGAGTTAATGTTTGATGAATAATGGAAGACAGCTGATTTTCATTCAAGGAAGATGGTTTAAATTGGGTGAAATGGGAATGGGGGAAATATCCTAATACATCAGGCAAAAACCTTGCACTCCCCATTGAAGAGATGTACCCTACACTTATTTTCTCCCTTGTTTTTTTGTTTTCCAGACTCACCTCCATCCAACAATGGTTGACTGTGGTCCATCCTGTGCTGTCCCATCCTGGGCTTCCACCCCCACTGTTGGGTTCGGCTCAGCAGGAGGTCTTGGCTATGGTGGTCTCGGCTATGGATTGGGAGGTCTCGGCTCTGGATTTGGAGGATTCGGCCAAGGATATGGTGGTCTCGGTTATGGATATGGAGGTGCTGAAAGAGCAGCCAACCTTGGAGTCCTGTCAGGAGTTGTCCCATCATGCATCAACCAAATCCCACCAGCAGAGGTCGTGATCCAGCCACCTGCCTCTGTCCTGACCATCCCAGGGCCCATCCTCTCTGCCAGCTGTGAGCCTGTGGCTGTTGGAGGCAACACTCCATGTGCCGTTGGTGGTTCTGGGCTGGTAGGAGGCTATGGCTATGGGTCAGGTCTCCTTGGAAGCAATTTCGGTGGCTTCCTTGGAGGTTCCAATTTTGGTCTGAGGAGGGGTGAGCTCTTTGGAAGGAAAACCCTGCTGGGACGTCGTGGTAGTGTGTGCGTTTAAGCCTACTGAACTTGTTACGAAAAAAAAATCTGTCTGATGATGATAGCAATGACCCTGAATGGGTGAAGATGATGCAAATCTATTATTATTCTGTGTCTTGTCCTGAATTCTGAGCTTCTGGGACCATCATAGAATCCAACATCGTGGTAGTGTTTGCCTTTAGATATATTGAACTCTTGAAGAACCTATGTGTGATGCTGACAGGAATGACCCTGAATGGGTGAAGGTGATGCAGCGTCTTCTCCTGGATTCTGAAAATTTAAGCCTCGAGGACCATGATAAAAGCCAACATCTATTGCATAAATTCCAGCCGTTTTTCCTTCCTCCTTCTTTCTCCCTTGAAAGTATTTAATCTATGAATGAGTTCAGAGCTACATTGTACTATACAGTATGTGCCTTTGCCCTGTTCATTTCTGCTATCTGTACACTTGCCTACTTGACACTGTCCACATTTGCATTAAAGATCATTCTGTATTCTACTCTCCCTATCTCTCTTGTTTGATTTGGCATCTTATGGTGAAAATTCATCGAAAAGAGAATACCAGGCTAATCTCCCATGTTTGAAGAATCCTGCGATATGTAGGTCTAGAAGACCCTGAGCTGACTGAGAACCTAAAGGGCACTTAATAGGTTCAGAAAGCAGTGCAAAAGTGGGAAAACAAAAGTGGGGAAAACCCCACCATACCTGCTATTAGGTATACTTTGTTTCAGACCTCATAATCACTATTTCTTAAAGTGTTACTAGGACTAGGTTGAACATTTTTAAAGTGAGATGCTCAGTGTGTAACCTGGCCTAGAAAAGACCGTTAATTTTGGTCAAATAGATATTTTTTAAAATATTGAGGAGTGGGAATATAGGATTCTGCTTTATACTGAGTCAGACCATCAAGAGTTTCACATGTTCCACTGATAACATTTCTCCTCCATGAATTCCTCTATTCCTTTTTTAAAGCCATTCAAACTGGTGGCCATCACTGCCTCTACTGTGGTAGAATTCCACAAATAAATCTATCCTTTTGTCTGTGCCGAGTCTTCCAATATCTGGCATTCATTCCCTTTGGAACATCTCTGGGTTATACATCTAGATTACATACCTGTACTGGGCTTTGTGGTGGTGGTTGTGGGTGAGGAAGAAGAAGAAGAAGAAGAAGAAGAAGAAGAAGAAGAAGAAGAAGAAGAAGAAGAAGAAGAGGAGGAGTTTGGATTTGATATCCCGCTTTTCACTACCCGAAGGAGTCTCAAAACAGCTAACATTCTCCTTTCCCTTCCTCCCCCACAACAAACACTCTGTGAGGTGAGTGGGGCTGAGAGACTTCAAAGAAGTGTGACTAGCCCAAGGTCACCCAGCAGCTGCATGTGGAGGAGCGGAGACGCGAACCCGGTTCACCAGATTACGAGTTTACCGATCTTAACCACTACACCACACTGGCTCTCAATGACTCAATTTGGTCTCTCTTGACTTCTTAAAGGTGTGGCTTGATGGAATTTAAACAGATAGCAGCTACTGCCTTTTTATCTACACAAGCACACACTTATTCACATGTTGAATTTGGGGGCACTGCCCTTACCATGACATTAGAGCAGCCCTTCTGGATAAGCCAAAGGTCCATTTGCTCAAAGACTCTGCTCTCACAGTACCCAACGAGTTGTCCCATTGGGAAGTCCAGAAGTAGGGACCAATGGCTTCAAGTTACAAGAAAGGAGATTCTGACTAAACATTGAAGGGGGGAGGGATCTGACAGTAAAAGCTGTTCAACTGTGGAGTGGACTCCTTTGGGAGGTTATTGAACTCTCCTTCCTTGGAGGTTTGTAAGCAGAGGTTGGATGGCCACCTGCGATGGATGCTTTAGCTGAGATTCCTGCATTGCAGGAGATGATGAAAAGAAGAAGAAGAAGAAGAGGAGGAGGAGGAGGAGGAGGAGAAGGAGGAGGAGGAGGAGGACTTGATATCCTGCCTTCCACTCCCCTTAAGGAGTCTCAAAGTGGCTAACAATCTCCTTTCCATTCCTCTTCCACAATAAACACTCTGTGAGGTGTGTGAGGCTAAGAGAGTATGGAGAAGTATGAGTAGCCCAAGGTCACACAGCAGCTGCATGTGGAGGAGCAGGGAAGTGAACCCGGTTCACCAGATTATGAGTCCACCACTCTTCCAACTCAACATTTAACATATATAGCATTTACATCATATACATCATATACATTTTTAATAAACAAAGTTTCTTCTTGAATTCCCACCTCTCATTTCCTGATGTTTGTTTCCCCCCCCCTCATTTTTATTAGCTGTTTTATAACACATATTTTTATTATTATTATCTAAACCCCTCTACCACTAAATCTTTCAGTAATCCACTGATTATATTTCAAATTCTGCCCACAACTTCTTGTATTGGTGATAATTTGATAGATAAACCATCGGTGGTCTCCATTCCTCCTTAACCACTTGAAATGTCCTCTTAATTTGGCAGCTGATTTTGCCATTTCAGCACATTGCATCAGTTTCATAAACCATTCCTCCTTATTTGGTAATCCTTTCAGTTCCACTTCTGACTTCCAACTCTACAACTCTATAATTTTATGAATATGTACACCCACACCTCTCCTCATTTGTGATTCTCAGTCACCGGTATTCAGAGGCTTATTGGCTGCAACAGTGTCGTTTAGTCGTGTCCAACTCTTCGTGACCCCATGGACCAGAGCACGCCAGGCACTCCTGTCTTCCACTGCCTCCCGCAATTTGGTCAGACTCATGTTGGTAGCTTCAAGAACACTGTCCAACCATCTCATCCTCTGTCGTCCCCTTCTCCTTGTGCCCTCCATCTTCCCCAACATCAGGGTCTTTTCCAGGGAGTCTTCTCTTCTCATGAGGTGGCCAAAGTATTGGAGCCTCAGCTTCAGCATCTGTCCTTCCTGTGAGCTCTGGTCCATGGGGTTGCAAAGAGTCGGACACGACTGAACGACTGAACAACAACAACTATATATATATATATATATATATATATATATATATATATATATATATATATCATTTTTAAAAAATACAAACATAAAACACATACAAAAGAACAAACAAAATACACACAATTCTTATATCGTTTTCACTTTTTCCATAAACTTTGTGGGGTGGACTTCCCCCTACCTCTTCTGTATTTCTGCTAGGAACCTCTAAGAACTTCCCTGGAATTTCAGCAGTATCAAACATTACAATATTTATTTAAATAAACTTTAAATTTGTTCCAATCTTCCTGCACCGTCTCCTCCCTCTGGTCACGCAGTCTCGCTGTCATCTCGGCAAGTTCCATGAAGTCTATAATTTTCTAACCTGAAACCGTTCTTAACCTGAGGTACCACTTTAGCTAATAGGGCCTCCCGCTGCTGCCGCGCCTCCACTGCGCTATTTCTGTTCTCTTCCTGGGGCAAAGTTCTTAACCCAAGGTACTATTTCTGGGTTAGTGGAGGCTGTAACCCGTAGTTTTTGTAACCAGAGATACCACTGTTCTACTACTAAGCCAGATGTCCCCCGTCTTATATTTGTGCAGCTAGTTCTTCCTACCTAAGTGCAGAAACTTACATTTGTCCCAAATAAAATTCATTTTGTTAGTTTGGACCCAGTTCTCCAATCTGTTAAGGTCATTTTGAATCCTAATTCTGTCTTCTGCAGCATTAGACATTCCTGCCAGTCTGTTCATTCACTTCATCCAAGTCATTTATAAAGATGTTGAACAACAATGGGCCCAGGATTGAACCCTGTGGCACCCCACTTGTAACTTCCCCCCCCCAGGATGATGAGGAATCATTAATGAGTATTCTTTGGGTTCAGTCAGTCAGCAGCCTACAAATCCACCTAACAATTACCTTGTTCAGCCCACATTTTACCAGCTTCCTCACAAGGAAATCAAATGGGGGACTTTGTGAAAAGCCTTATCAGGAGTCCCAGAGATGTGATCGTGGATAGCGGAGTCTTGTCTCTTTTCTCTTCTAACATAGTTTGTGCAACTGTGAAAGTATTAATCCGCTTCTGTTTTGTATGTATGTTTGTTTGTTTGATGCCAATAAAAGGTTGATGATGATGATGATGATGAAAAGCCTTACTGAAATCAAGATACACTATGTCCACTGCATTCCCCTGGTCTGCCAAACTTGTAAGACTCTCTATATATAAAAATAATGATATTCACCTGGCATGGCTTGTTTTTGAGAAACCTGCGCTGGGTCATAGTAATCATAGCTTTCTTTGCTAAGTGCTGACAGACATCATTGATCTATATGAAAAATGCAATCTCTGTCTGGTAGCCAACATTAAATGCCACCATTGCTAGATAATATGGTATAGTTTAACATTCCCATACATTCACAGTGCATTATGTAACATGAGCAAAAATATTATTGTCCGAAGCTTGCAGCACAATAATTACAAAATCTACACTGTGGATATATGGAAATGTAAACCCATTCACATATTATTGCATATCATATCGCCTATCAGCCAGAGATTCTGTTTTGAGATAATTTAAAATTCTTTCATACATGTGTAGAAAGAAGAAGAAGAAGAAGAAGAAGAAGAAGAAGAAGAAGAAGAAGAAGAAGAAGAAGAAGTGCATTTGAACTGTTACTTCATTCTATTATATTTAGTGTTTGGTCAGGGATTACACTCTCCAGGTTTTGTTTTCTTTAAAGGAGAATTAGATGGATTTATGGAGGACAAGTGGTGCTGAAGGAGACTCTTGAGAGTCAAATGGACTGCAAGAAGATCAAACTTATCCATCCTTAAAGAAATCAGCCCTGAGTGCTCACTGGAAGGACAGATCCTGAAGTTGAGGCTCCAGTACTTTGGCCACCTCATGAGAAGAGAAGACTCCCTAGAAAAAAAACACTGATGTTGGGAAAGATGGAGGGCACAAGGAGAAGGGGATGACAGAGGATGAGATGGTTGGACATTGTTCTCGAAGCGACTAGCTGCTAGCATGAGTTTGGCCACACTGCGGGAGGCAATGAAAGATAGGCGTGCCTGGCGTGCTCTGGTCCATGGGGTCACGAAGAGCTGGACACGACTGAACGACTGAACAACAACAACAACATGGAGGACAAGGCTACCAGTGGCAACAACCTACAAAGGCTAGATATTACATTTCATACCAGAGGTGGCATGACTCTGAATTCCTGTTGCTGGACATAACAAGTGGGAGAATGATATTAGACTCATGCCTTGTTTGCAGGCATCCCATAGGCAAAAGGCTAGCCACTGTGAGAACAGGATGTTGGACTAAATAGACCTTTCTCTAGATCCAACATGGCTATTTAAATGCCCCCTATGCCAATAGGTCTTGCAGCCATTAGGACAATATTTGTAAATCCCATCCATGCTTCTAGGTCTGGGGTGTGGAAGCTTTGTCTCCCCTGAAGTTTCTGGACTCTAGTCAGCCTTTGTATTGCACTCATAAAAATCCCAGTAAAATTTATTGCCGAAAAAATTGCATTGCCAATTACTCTTCCTGAACCATAGGACCTGTCCGGATGTTATGAGTAATCTCGCTACCTAATCAGACACACTAATTATAACCCACCTCCCCAAAATGACAGCACAGAGTAATGAGGGGTTTTTTCTTGTATCAAGCTGGCCCACAGGCAAATTTAAAGCTCATTCTTGGTCCCTTAACAGTTAGCAAAACTTGCATTCAGCCCCAGTTTCAAGGCAAGTTCTTTCCCTGAATTAATAACCATTCATGACACTAAAGGAAGACACTGCACTCATGTTGAAAAAGTGGGAAATGTGAATTTTATCAAGATGAATTTATCTTGATTTATTTACCCATATAAGTAAAGCATTGAGGGTGCTAGAGTGGAGGGCTTCCCCCAAACACAGTCGTCCCCCCCCCCAGTTTTAATATGGCCAAAGGGTGCTTCACATACCAGAGGTCCCGAGCAGCTTGCGATGAGGAACTGAGGCTAGGTGTTCAAAAACCAACACACACAGAGACATTATAAGAACGAAGAAGCTTTAATTAAAAGTTCAAGGAAATAGCACAAGAAGTTGTACAAGAAGCAAGGAAGACACACAGTGTGGAATAATCTTATTCTTCTATAGTTTAAAATAAAGGGGGGCGGGTGATTTTTCAGCGATGGTTATTTAGATTCAGCTCTTCTGAAGCAACCTCAAATGATCTGTATCAAGCTCCCTGGATATCAGTTCAGGATATGCTTCTTGGGTTTAATTGGCCTACAAACAGATGCTACCACGACGCCCAAATCTCCTTCCAAGGAGTGCTCCCTTCCCGTAGCCCAAACCAAAGCCCAAGCCCCCAGAGCTTCCAAGGAGGCCAGACCCATAGCCCAAGCCTCCTACAATCCCAGAGCCACCAACAGCACATGGAGTGTTGCCTCCAACAGCCACAGGCTCACAGCTGGCAGAGAGGATGGGCCCTGGGATGGTCAGGACAGAGGCAGGTGGCTGGATCACAACCTCTGCTGGTGGGATCTGGTTGATACATGATGGGGCTACTCCTGACAGGACTCCAAGGTTGGCTGCTCTTTCAGCACCTCCATATCCATAGCCAAGACCACCATATCCTTGTCCAAATCCTCCAAATCCAGAGCCGAGTCCTCCAAAACCGTAGCCGAGACCACCATAGCCAAGACCTCCTGCTGAGCCAAACCCAACAGTGGGGGTGGAAGCCCAGGATGGGACAGCACAGGATGGACCACAGTCAACCATTGTTGGATGGAGGTGAGTCTGAAACCAAAAACACCAAGGGACAGAATCAGCACAGGGTACATCACTTCAATGGGGATGGGCCACAGCCAACCATGGCTGAAGAAGAATCTAAAGTATACAATTGAAGAACTGAGTTGAATATGGAGCATGAAAACCAAAGAGGACCAAATAATTATAAAAGCTCAAATATAAGGTACATCAGGGGGAGTCAGTGTGTAGTCTTTTCTGATGTTGCTTCAACTCCCATCAGACCCAGCCAGCATGAACAACAGAGAAGGGTTACGAGACTATAGGAACTATAGACTACTGAGGAACTATAGGAACTATAACTACTGAGTGAGAACTACATCCCTGTGGTAGACGCTGTAGAAAAACAAGAAAATACTCATATACATTAGCAGGATGATTCAGTGATGGTGCTCTGAATTTATTTATTTTTAAAGCATGCTATGTCTACAATACTATCAAAAACAATTCTTTAACAGGCTGGACCACAATAATTCATTTTCTAGCAAGGTAGGAATGAGAAAAGTAAGGAAGAGAGAGAGAGAGAGAGAGAGAGAGAGAGAGAGAGAGAGGAGGAGGAGGAGGAGGGAGGGAGGGAGGGAGGGAGGGAGGGAGGGAGGGAGGGAGGAAGGAAGGAAGGAAGGAAGGAAGGAAGGAAGGAAGGAAGGAAGGAAGGAAGGAAGGAAGGAAGGAAGGAAAGCTGCAATCCTTTATCTATTTACCTTGGATGAAGGAGGAGGAGGAGGAGGAAGAGGAGGAGGCTTTGGATTTGATATCCCGCTTTATCACTACCCGAAGGACTCTCAAAGCTGCTAACATTCTCCTTTCCCTTCTTCCCCCACAACAAACACTCAGTGAGGTGAGTGGGGCTGAGAGACTTCAAAGAAGTGTGACTAGCCCAAGGTCACCCAGCAGCTGCATGTGGAGGAACGGAGAATTGAACCTGGTTCCCCGGATTACGAGTCTACCGCTCTTAACCACTACACCACACTGGCATCTGTGAACACAACAGTGCTTACTTATCAGTTAAATGCAGGTGTTTTGTGCCATAAAATAGAGATGTGTGCCTGTGTGCATGTGAGCACCTGTCTATTTATCCCTGACTGTGTCTAAATTACATTCAGGGAGAGAATGGAAAGCTGATGGTGCCTTCCAAATATCACAATTCTCCCGAACAAATTTAGAGTTCATTAATATGCATTTCCCACCCCAGGCTTCCTAAATGTAAGATGGCGGAGCCAGCCTCCAACTCCCATCCACCTCAGCCAGCATGTCAAATGGTGAAGGATGGTGGGACTTACGGCTCAACAACATGTGGAAGACCCCACTTTCTCCTCTTTCCCCCTAGACACGTGTCCCAACCAGCCAGGGATCACATATTAAATATACAGTACTTACAGAGGGTAATGTAGGGTTGGGTAACCTGTGGCCCTCCATTTGTTCAATATCCCAAGTCATTTCAGGCATCATTCCCAATGGTCAGGGATGATGTAAGCAACATCTCAAGGACCACAGGATAGCCATCCCTGTCCTAACTGGTTACAGGTAGGTAGCCGTGTTGGTCTACCATAGTCAAAACAAAATAAAAAATAAAAAATAAATCCTTCTGGGAGCACCTTAGAGACCAACTAAGTTTGTTCTTGGTATGAGCTTTCGTGTGTATCTGAAGAAGTGTCCATGCACACGAAAGTTCATACCAAGAACAAACTTAGTGGGTCTCTAAGGTGCTCCCAGAAGGATTTTATTTTTTATTTTTTTATTTGATTTTGTCCTAACTGGAGAATCCATCTAGCCTATCTTTTGACAAGCCTTGGGAAAACAGACTTACCTGCTTCTTTGAGAAGATGAAGTAAAGATGGAAGAGTCAGATGGAGTTGTTGGAGGAAATGAAGGAAGTCTGAGCTTTTATACAGTTCAGCCAGCCTCCCCAGTGCCTAAGGTGGTGCCTCTTTGCAACTAATCATTGTTCTTTCATGTGCAAAAAATAAATAAAAAAAATCAGTTTACGAAGCACAAAGAGTGAGGCCACAAAATTAAACTGCGGTAACAGAGCAACATAAATAATTATGACACCTATTTTTTTCTCCCTCCCTTCCTTTGAATTTTGCTGACCTCGAGTCAAATAGCTCCAGTTTGTCTGATGATTTGAAGCATAAACACCCAGAGGGAGGAAGATGGAGATCATCAAAGCTCTTTCATCAGCACAGGGGTCTGTAGGACATCATCAAAACTTTTTGCATATGCATACAAGATTCTGAGACATCTCCAGTAACAGTGGAGAACAGTGTCTTTGAATGCCATAGGTACATCAGAAGAGTCTTGCTGAACAAGGCCAAAACGCCCATCAAATACGACATCCCTTTCTTTCATTTGCCCACCAGATCCCTTACCAAAAAGCTAGCAAGCAGGACCTGAGTCCAGCAACACCAACACCAGTTGGAGGGAAAGATTTGGAAAGAGCTATGTCCCACATGCTTTCCTTCTGGGATAACCAAGAAGCATCTGGTTGGCCACTGTAGGAAACAAGATGCTAGGGTTTGAGCCAACCGCAATGCTCTTTATATACTTATCTTCTTCACTTGCAGTGGCGTAGGAAGGGGAGCAAAGGGGGGCGGGTCACCCCGGGCTCCGGGATGGAGGGGGTGACACTCTGGGCTGCCCCCCCCCCGGCGCGACACCTAAGCCGAGCCCCGCGGACACTGGGAAAAGGTCACACTCGGTGGCGGGGCTCGCAAACCTGCTCGGCGCACGCTTTGCTATTTCCGGCTCAGGCGGAGGCGAGGGGCAGATTCCTCTGGGAATTGGTTCCATTGCAGATCCCAGACACTGTTACGAAATTTGCTTCTTGGAACCAAGCCCCAGCCAAAAATATAAAATCAGTAAAGATTTGAAATCAAAAGAAAATGGTGACATTCTTCTTCTTTTTTTAAAGTGGCCTTTAAAAGGAATTAAAACTTTCATATTGGGAAGCCATGAAATGTATTCAGTGGCTGCAACTGAAAACAAATTCATTTAATGGCAGAAAATCACACACAAACATAGCTGGATGGTGGTGACAGGTTGGTGGGTTTTACCTAAGAAAGTCATTCTCAGGTTACATCCATCAAAATCAATTGCGATGAATGACTTGCTGATTGCTTTCAGCAGGTCTACTATCAGTATGACTTTAGTTGGGAATAACTACTGGTAGTACTTCTGCAAAAATCTATCAAGGGAGGAATATCTCCTTACTAAAGCGAAAGCCGCATCATATGCACTTCTTCAATTCTATTTTACGGATGGCGCTCTGCATGTGCCCTCGGGGTTGAAGGTGTTTAAAACTAGGGCAATGGCCACACTTGCAGCCCCACTTTGGGCTGCCTTGGCAAATCTCTCCTCTCTTGAGGTCATTCAAGATCAATTTCTACGCTGTCTTCTGAAAGTCCCAAACTGTGTGAGTAAGGCGGCTATTCGTGTTGAAATAAGGATGCCTTCCCTAGAGACTCTGCTGTGGAAACGTGTCTTCAATTACTGGCTAACACTTTGGTTGAGACTATCTAATTATTACCTAGCCCAGTGCCTTTGGCGAGATGAGTTTTCCAGCCCATGGGCCAGTATGATTCATGCTAAACTTCCATCTATTGGAATTTCGCCCATAGAAGTCTTGAATTATGACTTTACTACAGCCAAAAAATATATTAATCAAAGATTGTACGATATAGAGTGGCAACATAATTATATGCTTGGTGGGGGGACATGTTCCCCTAAACAGTTGGGAATTGCTCCGCCATCTCATGTGCCAACCTATCTATCATCCCTCTCTATCGCCAGTCATCGTTTTGCTTTTATCAAAGCGTGTTTTAATGTATTCCCTTCAAATTGCCTTCTTCATAGATTTTCTAGGGGTCAAATTTCGGTTTTATGCTCCTGTGATAACAGAACGATAGAATCACTTTTCCATATAGTGTTTAATTGCCCTCTATATGAGGCTGGCCAGAAGAATTTAGTGCTACCATTGATACAAAAATTGTCTGGGCACCCGACTGACTTTCTTCTTGCTTTTCTATTGCAAGATACCGACCAGTCTGTAACCTTACAAATGGCAAAAAATGTAACTTCCGTTCTGACATTCAAGAGACGTAAAGGATTGTTGGTGGGAATTTGAAATCGAAATTGCTTGGAAGTAACATGCACATTATTTTGTATATTTATTACGTCTTTTTATTGCCGCTAATTTTATTGTCGCCAATTTCCTTTTAAATTCAATTGTGTGAGTGTAATTGCTGTTCCTGCGTTGTTGTTTTTTGTCTTGTCTTGCTATGAGCTTAAAGCTGAAATAAACTGATTGATTGATAACAAGGGAGGTAGATGGATACCTGCAGATCTTTACTGAAGGCACCATTTCATTTATGTGTCCATTTGCTCTTGCATATTGATGGGACAGAGGATAGGGAGATCTCGAAGTTGAATATGGAAACAGATGACTATTGAGGGCTTTTCTTACTCTTGCATTGTGTTAGCTGCTTTGACATTACAGCAGTTTAGAAATTCACAAAATCACAGGCATCTAGTAATGTAAGTGAATTTGATATGTGATCTCTAATTGGTTGGGACAGGTGTCTGGGTTTCTGGTGTGGAATCTGTAGCCCTCCAGATTTTTTTTTAAATTATTATTATTAAGTCTTTTTATTTATCATATGCAGAATAGTTAACAAAAAAATGTTACAGAATCTTGTCTTTATCCTTTGGTGAAATGTTTTAAACTAATAATTTGGTTTTATTATGATTCAGTTTGAAACCAGAAACTCTACCAAATTCTTGCATGGTCTCTAAAGCTTTTACTAGACTCTCTATTGGCTCTTCTGTAGTTATTATAAGATCGTCAGCGAAGGCCTTTAGTTTATAACAATTGTTCCCCAAAGGAATTCCTTTAATATTCTTTTCTTTCCTTATTTGATTATTTAAAATCTCCATTGTTAGATGTTTCTGGATCATAAGTCTCATCATCCTTGCCTTCAATACCTTCATTACCTCATTTTCAGGAGAGGGGACTTCAGGTGAATTGTGAACATTTGCAAACTCTTGCCAATCAACTGGGAAGCCCACAAGACGGTCATGATTTCACTAGCACTCCCCCAACTTTGATTCCCAGCAACTGGTGAACAGAGGCATGTTGTCCCTGGCAGTGGAAGCAGAAAACAATTGCAATATTTCGTGCACAGGATGTTCAGCTGAAATCCTAAGTATGGAAGTCAAATAGCCTACTGAGATTCTTTCCAGCTACTCCGGCATCTTTTAAGAGAATGAATGGAGCAGGGTATCTGTTGACCTATCAATCAGTATGAAACACACAGAAGCCTATTGTTGTTGCTGTTCTCCATTCCTTCCTCTTACAGTGGAGGTAGAAAACAAGAGTTTTGTTCACAATAAGGATTTTAACTTCTGGGGAAAAACTCTGGGAAGGTGATTTGAAGTCCACAGCATGTTATTCTTTGAAGGAGAACAACTTGAAATTGATTTGCAGGTAGTATTTAACTCTGAGTAGGCTAAGATGTATAAGACTGAATCAGATAAGTGCTGGGGATGCAAAGAGGTTGAGGAAACGGTCTTTCATATGTGGTGGGCTTGTAAAAGGGTAAAAGAGTATTGGGAAATGATCCATAGTGAATGGAAAAACATATTTAAAAGTACTTCCCCCCCCCAAAAAAAAACCAGAGTTAATTCAGACTGAAATTCCCAGGTGTCAAAAAAGGTTATTTGTGTATGCCACTACTGCTGCCCATGTTTTGTTAGCCCAAAAATGGAAAACGAGCAAGGTCCCAACCAAAGAAGAATGGCAACTTAAGTTGACAGAATACATGCAGCTTGCAGACTTAACATATAGAATAAGAGAACAAGAAGAGCATATGTTTAGAGAAGATTGGAAAACGTTTATTGAATATATGGGAAATAACAGTGGACAGCTGAAAATGCTGGCAGCATTAAGATAAATTCAGCAGTGTAAATAAGTTATGATGGATTCAATAATGGAATACCGAATGGTATAGTTTCTGTAAAATATGCAGGGATTTATGATATGTAAAATGAACCATGGAAAGAGAAGAATGGAAGTCGTTGATACCTTAAGGATGTAAAAACTGAGTACTTTAAATTGTAAATCAGAAAATTTAATGGAGTTTTGTTCTGCGCATGGAATGATCAACTGAAATCCTATGTCTGACAGTAACATAAGCTGCTGAGAAAATAGCCAGCTACTTCAGCTACTTTAGAGAGATTGAATAGGGACAGGGTATCTGCTGATCTGTCTGAAAGCAAGGAACATACAAGCAATTTTATTTTTTTCATTAAACTTGTTTAGCAGAAGAATGAAAATGCAAAGATCAAAAGTGTCAGAAAGGGCAAGGCGCATTGTGCGGAGCTGAGGAAATGCTAACTATTTTGCATCGCTTTTCTTTCTTATTAAAGTAATTAGGGGGCATGAGACGTTTCAGAAACAGTTTGCTAATTAAAGCCTCGGGGTGAAGGGGGTGTATCCCAGCTAGCTGTGGGGCCATTAGGGGACACAGCCAAAAGAGTATAAAAGGGCTCCTTGGGCTGAGATATCCCAACAGCTTCCCTTGGCTTGATCCCCTTCTCTCCATTTCTACTCCTTGGAAACTTTGGTAAGTCAAGTCTACGTGTATACATATGTTAGAATGTTATCTTTAAATGATTCTTGCACTTTCAAGTGGTTCGGATATCTGAACTCCAAGAGAACACCAAAATTCTATTACCTAATGTGTGAGATGTGTAGATGTTGCACCAAGAAATTAAATTACTTAATGTCATTGGCTGGTTTCTTTATGTTTGTACTTGTGTACACAGTCTTTTGAAAAAAATGGAAGTTGCCTTCTCCTAGATTGCAGTGTTAGCCTGTTGAGCTCAGTATTACCTACAATGGCCACAAGTAAAGATCAAGGATTTCTGATCGGATTCTCTCCTTGCCCACCTGCACCCAGCCCATGACATTCTGCATGCAGAGCAGATGTTCTCCCAATTAACTACAGCCTCTATCTCTCTCCACCCCCCCACCCATCTTATAGTATTTGAAACGTGCTTTCAGAAGTAGGTATCTCTGTTTTCTTGGGAAGTTGGGATTCTGGGTCCCATTCTACCACACACTGTGCAAATCCAGCGTTCGTCATCACCATGAGCAAAACTGTCGGATAACTAGCTTCATAAGTCTTTTTAATTCACGAAGCGTTTAAGACCATACAGTAAGCTGTCTTGCCAGGGTTAGCTCATCGTGAGAGGGGTTAGATCAGGCCTAGGCAAACTCTGACCCTCCAGATATTTGGGACTACAATTCCCATCACCTCTGACCACTGGTCCTGTTAGCTAGGGATGATAGGAATTGTAGTCCGAAACATCTGGAGGGCCCGAGTTTGCCTATGCCTAGGTTAGATAATCAAGGTTTTGTTCTCTCCCAGTCTAACTGAGAAGTTCAGCAAGCGAAGAAGCTAGGCTGGTTGATTCAGCTTCACCGCATGGCTCTCACAAGCCACTCTTGAGTTCCCATACCAATAATTTAGAAACTTTCATCATGCTGCAATTAAGCCCAGTACTGCCTGTGCAACTTTTCTGACTGATGTGTGGAAAAGCACATGAAACTGACCTTTGAAGGGTTTGTAAGTAAACCAATTTTAATATTAACAACCGTGTGCTCTTTTCCTATGCTCAGCAAGGAGGGGAGTTTTAGAACTTGCAAGGGCATGTTTTAAAGGTATAACAGTTTTTATGTCCAAGATTTATTTTCAGAAATTCCCTTTTATACCTACTTTTTTCACTGAACCAACAAAAACTAGCACTATATGGTTGGATATGGTACATGTGTCAGTGCTTTTCATATTTCACCAGCCATGTAACCTCCACGAGGACTGACAGCAGAGGGCAGCACAGACTAATATTAATGTGTTTTTCATGCAACAAATTTTCATGGAAGATCAGTGATTAAAAAGCAGGGTATTGGTCCATCTAACTCAGTATTGTGTACAGTATATCTTGAGTATTTTATGAAATCAAGTATTTAGCTGCCTTGTACTTAGTCAGACTCTTGGTCTGTATAGCTTGGTAATGTCTGCAATGACCAGCTGTGACTCTCCAGGCCGAGTTTCAAGAAGGGAGCATTTTCCAGCTCAACCTGGAGATTCCTGGGACTGAACCTGAGACTTTCTGCATGCAAACCATGTGTCCTTCCCCCAGAAAGTGACGGTCCTTTCCCTAGAAAGAAAGAGCTCAAACCTCATGGCTCTGACCTTCCTGGAACCATGAGGGGTCGGATTTAGGACCCACAAGGAAGAGAAGGGCTGTAGTGATGACATAGAGGACAATACAGAATCCATAAATTAGGAGTTAATGTTTGATGAATAATGCAAGACAGCTGATTTTCATTCAAGGAAGATGGTTTAAATTGGGTGAAATGGGAATGGGAGAAATATCCTAATACATCAGGCAAAAACCCTGCACTCCCCATTGAAGAGATGTACCCTACACTTATTTTCTCCCTTGTTTTTTTTTTTTTTTTTCCAGACTCACCTCCATCCAACAATGGTTGACTGTGGTCCATCCTGTGCTGTCCCATCCTGGGCTTCCACCCCCACTGTTGGGTTCGGCTCAGCAGGAGGTCTTGGCTATGGTGGTCTCGGCTACGGTTTTGGAGGACTCGGCTCTGGATTTGGAGGATTCGGCCAAGGATATGGTGGTCTCGGTTATGGATATGGAGGTGCTGAAAGAGCAGCCAACCTTGGAGTCCTGTCAGGAGTAGCCCCATCATGCATCAACCAGATCCCACCAGCAGAGGTCGTGATCCAGCCACCTGCCTGTGTCGTAACCATCCCAGGGCCCATCCTCTCTGCCAGCTGTGAGCCTGTGGCTGTTGGAGGCAACACTCCATGTGCCGTTGGTGGTTCTGGGCTAGTAGGAGGCTATGGCTATGGGTCAGGTCTCCTTGGAAGCAATTTCGGTGGCTTCCTTGGAGGTTCCAATTTTGGTCTGAGGAGGGGTGGGCTCTTTGGAAGGAAAACCCTGCTGGGACGTCGTGGTAGTGTGTGCGTTTAAGCCTACTGAACTTGTTAAGAAAAAATCTGTCTGATGATTATAGCAATGACCCTGAATGGGTGAAGATGATGCAAATCTATTATTATTCAGTGTCTTGTCCTGAATTCTGAGCTTCTGGGACCATCATAGAAGCCAACATCTTTTGCATGAATTCTAGCCATGTTTCATTTCTCCTGCTTTCCCCCTTGAAAGTATTTAATCCATGAACGAGTTCAGAGCCACATTGTGCTCTGTGTTCCTTTGCCTTCCTCACCTTCTTCTTCTTGTGAGATTGTCAACTTGATACTTTCCACCTTTTCATTAAAGCTCATTCTTTATTCTAATATGGCTCTCTCTTCATTTGGCACCTTTTGGCAACAATTTCTCCAGGAGGAAAATCTTCATTTTCATCTATAATATCATGGTCATTGATCAGCATTAAGAACACATTGTCCAGGTGTGTTTAATAAATGGGGGGACAGGGACGGGGGACGAATAACATAAAATAAATACAAGAAGTGTGAAACAAAGTAAATGCAAGCAGCATAGGATGAAATAAAATGGGCATCAACATTTGAAACATCTAAATCATAGCACAAACTCCAAAGAGGAAAATTCCAGAATGTCAAATGTCAGTTCTTGGTGAATTTTGCTTGCTGCAGCACAATACATTTCAATGCTTAGAGTGATAGATGGGCTTTGATTTGAGATAAGTAGAATGGTAGCCCCTCACACTGGCATATTCTTGGAGTATGCTGGCCTAGGGAGACCCTGAATTATTTGATAAATGCAGGACCATACATTTGTCCCTATTGAAACTCATTTTGCTAGCTTGAGCCCAGCTCTCCAATCTGTTAAGGTCATTTTGAATCCTGATTCTGTCTTCAGTGGCGTTACCTACTGCTGCTCCCTGTTTGGTGCCATTTGCACATCTGATGAGCATCCCATCAGTTCCTTCATCCAAGTCATTTATAAAGACGCTGAACAACAACACAACCTCCTTGACACATATAATCCAAAACATGGTTGTCACACATTATAGAAAAGATGAGGGTTAGAATTCTCCATGGTCTCACAATCTGGCACTTCAGATTTTCAGCCATGGCAATTGCCCAAGCTCTAGAATACCATGCTTTAATGTTCAAGCGCAAGGCAGTGTGCCATCACATGACTGTTTCCATGTGTGCCACTATGAGGGGAAACATAAAAAGTACTTTAGGAGCAATTGGTGGAGTAGACATGCCCTTCCTTTATTCCAAGCAAAGCAAGTTGATGGGTAGCTTCATTTTGCATATTAAACTCAGTTCTTTAAATACCAGATTCCAAAATGGACAAGCAGATTTGCAAAACCCCTACATACAGGTGAAACTCGAAAAATTAGAATATCATGCAAAGGTTCATTTCTTTCAGTAATTCAACTTAAAAGGTGAAACTAATATATGAGATAGACTCATGACATGCAAAGCGAGATATGTCAAGCCTTTATTTGTTATAATTGTGATGATTATGGTGTACAGCTGATGAGAACCCCAAATTAACAATCTCAACTTTGGGGTTTTCATCAGCTGGACGCCATAATCATCACAATTATAATAAACAAAGGCTTGACATATCTCGCTTTGCATGTCATGAGTCTATCTCACATATTAAACTCCAGTAGCTAATGAAAACAATTGCTTACATAAATGGACTTTTCAACGATATTCTAATTTTTCGAGTTTCACCTGTATGTCCAGTACTAAGATTGATGTCACCCCTGGTATCATGTGGAAAATACAGAAAAGGGTCAGAGACCAGCTATGTAAGAGTTTCAAAGAGGATTCCATTAGTTGCACCAAAAATGTTTTGAAATGTTTCCCTCCCCACAAGCGCGTTCTGCTTTTCATTAGAGATTATTACTTCAAACTCTGTTTCCCAAGGAATTTTTGTGACCATAAAATGGCCAAATTCTACCTCAAGTAACATTTTTAAAATATGGTTGATACTTCTTCTTTGGCGACCACTCGTAGCCACTCGTAGCTCCCTCGGCCTATAGAGCAAGATGAGCGCCAGAACCCCAGAGTCGTCCGCGACTGGAGCTAACAGTCAGGGGTACCTTTACCTTTAACTAAAGTCTGCTGGGATCTCTCTCTCTCCCAGACTCTTTTTTTTTCGGATGAGCTTGTGATACTACACCCTTTGTTGTAGCAGGAACATTCACCATAAGTTGTTGTAAAGCTGTCAACTCTCAGTCTGCTTGAATGGCTGTGTATGGTTTTAACAGAAAGAAAAACAACTGATTAAAATCAAACTATGGCCATGCTACACTAGGAGTTTTAGCCAGATTTGTTCTTTACATTGGGGGGAACCTGTTACATTAAAAAAAAAAAAAAACCTCAGTCTACATAGACCTGATTGTTTGCAGCCAGTGACATAGAGTGGGGTGGGGGAATACAGGTGCAGTTCCCTGGGTACAAAATCTTTAGGGGTGCAAAATTTCAACACCCTGTGCTGCCTCAATACAGCTGTGAGATTCCAGTAGTTGTATACTTAGTAGTAGTAGTAGTAGTAGTAGTAGTAGTAGTAATTCTGTTGGTGGCTCCGAATGGAATATTAAAAACACAATTAAACATTAAACATTAAAAGCTTCTCTAAACATGACTGCCTTCAGATGTCTTATAAAAGTCAGATAGTTGTTTATTTCTTTGACATCTGATTGGAGGGCGGGTGCCACTGGTGAGAAGGCCCTCTTCCTGGTTCCCTGTAACCTCACTTTTTGCAGGAAGGGAACCGCCAGAAGGCCCTCGGTGCTGGACCTCAGTGTCTGGGCTGAATGATGGGGGTGGAGACACTCCTTCAGGTATTCTGGGCCGAGGCCTTTTAGGGCTTTAAAGGTCAGCACCAACACTTTGAATTGTGCTCGGAAACGTGCTCTTATCTCTGTGATTGCAATCTCCTGGGTGATGCGGACACCGTTAGGTGGTTGAATGTGCATGCATATTCTGTCCGTTTAATCCCACTCTGTATGGCCCCAGGCACTGGCAACCCATGCTTTGCCACTGTTCCCATCTTCCCAGTTTCTTGATCTTCTTAATACACAAATGTTTTGCACTTGGGATGTTTCATTAAGTGTCACTGATGTACGTGAATGGGAACCTTAGTTCTTAAAATAATTGCCAAACACAGGATTAGGAGAAATTGAGAGTAAGCGTTTTATTGCTGAGCAATAAGGTCCAGTGAGTCACCTCCAAAAATCTGGACACCAAGTCAATGGGGTCCAGAGGTTTTATAGATCTCTTCAGATATGACATATTCATACATTGCAGAAGAATTAAGCCAAAAAGGGTTGACATCGCCCTTCCTTTTGTCCTTTTAAATATTACTTCTCTTTTCTTAATTTTAGTTACATTTACCATATTAGGCGTTCCTATGATCTAAGTCTTGTGACTATGAGACAATGGGACTACATGACATCAATTTGCTTAGTTAGATATATTTGTTCTGCTAACTCAGCTGTAATCTGCAGAAATGATTTCTTACAAAGTACAATCCTAATGTATGAATGGTTACATAGAATACAAATTATAAGCATATAATGATATGTAATGATACAGAATAAGGCAAAGGTGAGATTATATATGTTCCCTTTAGGTAGTCTCACTACATCACCTACACTTTTGGGAAGCTACCATTTGCTGTAGTGCTTCACAACCCCCTAGGTATCCGCAACCGACATAAAATCCCTTTCCCCAAAATAAATTTACTCCATCAGTCAAAGGAACTGATTCAGATAGTTTTCAAGCCGCTGTCTATATTTACTTCCGTTTTGAAGTCAGTCATTTCAGCAAAGTCGGGTGAGGAGAGAGCTGCTATTCTTGAACCCATCTCTTTCTGTATCTGCTTCATCACAAACTGAATTTGCTCCCTGCATGTTAGACAAGGACTCCACCTCAGCAGAAAACAGTCCCCAGGTTTGCCTAGAGCAGCTTTTACCTTTTGACTCCTAGTGACAGGGTAAACCTTCTCTCTTGCTCCCAGTACATTCTGCCTAAGAATTTTGCCTCATCTTTCCCTCTCTAACAAAATCTTTGCCTCAGACACTGGGAGCTAATCAGGATGCCCTCTGTGACCTTTGTTGTTTTGTGAGGAAACATCTTTGTGGAAGTATACAGATCTTCTCTTAATAAAGTGATTCCTGTACCTGTGTCTAGAGATGCCCAATATGTGTTGTTATTCATTAAAACTTCCTCCCAGGGCCGTCTTAAGCATATCCGGCACTGTGGTGCAAAGATCTCTCCGGCGCCCCTCTTGGCAACTCCAAAACAAGGGAGGGGGCGGTGGAAAATGTCCTCTGCCTTCCCCACCGCCCCTATCCCCGGCGTGGTTGCGGCGATCAAGCAGGATCAAGCATGCTGGTGGACATGCTCTCCGGCGTCGGGGTGCCTGAGAAGGCAGCCCAGGAAGTCTGTGCGCTGCCTTTTGCCAGGAAGCAGGAGGAGGACAACGACCAGGAGCAGGGCTGTCTTTAGCAGATGCAGAGGCTTGGGAAGGAAGCTGCATGCCCGCCAGCCATATAGTTGGTGGGGCAAAGCTTTCGGGCGTGCAGGGAAAGGGGAGGCTGCCGGCAAAGCCGCGCAGCTCCCCCACTCGCTAGGGCACCCCTGAGAGGCCGGCGCCCTGGCTCAACGAACAACTAACACCATTGGGAAAGACGGCTCTGCTTCCTGCGTTAACTCAGTGTCAAAGTTTTCAGCTCATTTTACAGAGTTTAACCTTTTGGGAGGGCTTTGGGGGAGATGTCTACAGCTTTTGCCATTTTAACTGGGGAGCTGGGGCACTAGGTGTTACCGATCTGACTTCCCACCTTTCTCTGTGCAGTTTGCCTGCCTCTCCCCTCCACTTCAAGGCTGATTGGTCTGCTAACACAACCACCTCGTGGACATTCTGAGGATTTCTGTCTTTCAAAATTAGAGGGAAATGTATAGAGAGACTTTTTTTCTCCCTTTCTCCTATTGCTAGAAGCAGGGGTCATGCAGGGAAGCAGAATCTTGCAGAATTCAGTGAAAGCAAAGGATATAGTTCTTCACAAAATGCATAACCTGCTGAATTCAGTACCAGAAGATGTGGTGATTGCCACTAATTTGGGTGGCTTTAAATGCAGATTACTAATCAATCAATGAAGTCAAGGTTTAAATGTGCCTAATATATTTCTTTAACTCATGTATGCAATAATGTAAAACTGTATCAAAATACAGTATCTGACTAAGAGGCTGCACCATTTGATTACATAATCTCCAATCAAAATATATGTTATTGTCCAAATTCTTGTAACATATTGATTACATGGGGCTACCTTTGAAGGTGACCCGGAAACTGCAATTAATCCAAAATGCGGCAGCTAGACTGGTGACTGGGAGTGGCCGCCGGGACCATATAACACCGGTCCTGAGAGATCTGCATTGGCTCCCAGTACATTGCTGAGCACAATTCAAAGTGTTGGTGCTGACCTTTAAAGCCCTAAATGGCCTCGGTCCTGTATACATGAAGGAGCTTCTCCACCCCCATCATTCAGCCCGGACACTGAGATCCAGCGCCGAGGGCCTTCTGGCAGTTCCCTCACTGCAAGAAGCAAAGCTACAGGGAACCAGGCAGAGGGCCTTCTCGGTAGTGGCGCCCGCCCTGTGGAACGCCCTCCCAGCAGAGGTCAAAGAGATAAATAACTATCTGACATTCAGAAAATACCTGAAGGCAGCCCTGTTTAGGGAAGTTTTTAACCTGTGCTATTATAATGTATTTTAATATCTGTTGGAGGCCGCCCAGATGGGCGGGGTACAAATATATTGTTGTTGTTGTTGTTGTTGTTGTTGTTGTTGTTGTTGTTGTTGTTATCACTACAAAAGCTGCATTCCACAATATTTTCCACACCGTGCAAATGTTGCAAAAGTACAAAAGATTACCCAGCTAATATGGCTGTTGCTTCTCTGAATAAATAATGGCTTGAGGCACTCTGAAAGGGGACCCAGTACTTGTTTAAGAAAAAGGGGAAATGATAATTCTCTCGAGGCGAATGTACCTTATTTTAACCACATAGAACTAAACCATTCAGGGGGGCCAGAGAAAAAGATGTCCTGCAAATGCTCCAGTTTTAGTCTGGCCAAAAACTACTTTAGACAGCTGAGGCCCTGGATACCTTGCTATGCGGAACTGAGGCTTTACATTTAAAAAACCAAGACAAACAGGTTATCAGAATGCGGAACAAGCTTTATTGACAAGGTCAAGCAAAAAGCATTGAAAGTTGTATAAGGGGCAAAGAAGACAATCGGTGTAGAAGGATCTTTTTCTTCTGGACTCTAAAGCAAAGAATGGAGGATGAATTCCAGGAGGGATTGCTTGAATTCAGCTTTTCTGAACCATGGCCAATAGATCTGTATCAAGCCCTCTGATTATCCGTTCAGGATATACGTCTTCGGTTTAATTGTCCTACAAACAGATGCTACCACGACGCCCAAATTTCTTTCCAAGAAATGCCCTTTTCCTGTAGCCCAAACCATAGCCCAAGCCCCCAGAGCTTCCAAGAAGGCCACCCCCGAAGCCACCAAAGCCTCCTACCAGCCCAGAGCCACCAACGGCACATGGAGTGTTGCCTCCAACAGCCACAGGCTCACAGCTGGCAGAGAGGATGGGCCCTGGGATGGTCAGGACAGAGGCAGGTGGCTGGATCACGACCTCTGCTGGTGGGATCTGGTTGATGGGTTTAGGGATAATCCCATCTAGGATGCCAAGGTTGGCTGCTCTTTCAGCACCTCCAAATCCAGAGCCAAGTCCTCCAAAACCGGAGCCGAGACCTCCAAATCCAGAGCCGAGTCCTCCAAAACCGGAGCCGAGACCTCCAAATCCAGAGCCGAGTCCTCCAAAACCGGAGCCGAGACCTCCAAATCCAGAGCCGAGTCCTCCAAAACCGCAGCCAAGACCACCATAGCCAAGACTTCCTGCTGAGCCAAACCCAACAGTGGGGGTGGAAGCCCAGGATGGGACAGCACAGGATGGACCACAGTCAACCATTGTTGGATGGAGGTGAGTCTGAAACCAAAAACACCAAGGGACAGAATCAGCACAGGGTACAACACTTCAATGGACAGTGGGGAGAGTATTTCAGACATAATGATCCTCAGGCATTATGATATTTTCCCCATTAAACTCAAACCATCTTCCTTTCTCCATGACTGAAAATCAGCTCTCTTTGATAATTCTGAAAACATTAAGCCCTCATGCCTGAAACCTTTATTGTTCTCTGCTTTTGTTACTACAGCCCTTCTCTTCATTGTGGATCCCAAATCCAATCCCTGGTGATTTCAGGTTGGTCTAGGAATGTCCCCTGCCTCAAGGCCTGTAGAACAACGGCCAATCTGAGTAGATAAAACTGAACTAGGGGTTCCAATGGTCTGTCATGGTACCGTAGGACAACTCCCTATGCTCATTTGAGTCAGGTATTTATTCGGAACCAAAAACAGCAAGGGACAAAATAGGTGTGGGGTACATCACTTCAGTGGGGATGGACCACGTCAACCATGGCCGAAGAAGAATCTGAAGCATAAAATTTAACAACTAAGCTGAATATGGAGCCTGGAAACCAAAGAGGACTAAATAATTATAAAAGGTCAGATATAAGGTAAATCGGGGGAGTCAGTGTGTAGTCTTTTCTGCTGTTGCAGACTTCAACTCCCATCAGACCCAGCCAGCATGAACGACAGAGAAGGGTTACGAGACTATAGGAACCTCACTATAACTGATGAGTGAGAACTACATCCCTGTGGTAGACACTGTAGAAAAACAAGAAAATACTCATATACCTTATTAGGCTGTTTCCACGATCGTGCTCTGAATAAAAAAGCATGCTATGTCAACAATTCTATCAAGCATTTTTTGACAGGCTGGACCACAGTAAACTATTATTGATCCAGGTGGGGATGAGTATGAAAAAATAAAGCTGAAATCCTTTATCTATTTACCTGGGATTAAGCATTAGTGAATACAATCGGGTTTACTTATCAGTAAAATGCAGAGTTTTGTGCTATAAAAGGCAGAAGTGTGTGTGTGTGTGAGAGAGAGAGAGAGAACGACATTTAGGAAGAGAGAGAATAGAAAGCTGGTGCCACCTTCTAAATCAGTGTTTTTCAACCTTTTTTGGGCAAAGGCACACTTGTTTCATGAAAAAAATCACGAGGCACACCACCAATAGAAAATGTTAAAAAAAATTAACTCTGTGCCTATATTGACTATATATAAAGTAATTCTCTTGAATTTTTCAATTTTTCCCACGGCACACCAGGCAACATCTCGCGGCACACTAGTGTGCCACGGAACAGTGGTTGAAAAACACTGTTCTAAATATCACACATGCATTTAACATGCATGCATGACATTACCATGGAGATCTTCTCCTGCTGTGTTTGCTAAATGGCACAACCAGACTTCAGCTCCCATCTGCCTCAGCCACCACAGACAATGGTCATGGAATATAGGAGATGTAGTGTTCATAAACATCTGCAAAGCCCCTGGTTCTCCTTCCCAGTTCTAAACATATGTCCAAAGAATCAGGGGGTGACTTATTTAATAAACCCGCAGGAGGTGAAGGAGGGATGGGGAACCTGTGGCCCTGAAGTTGTTGCAGGATCCCAAGTCCTCTCAGTCAGCATCCCCAATGGACAAGGATGAAGGAAGCAACATTGGAAGGACCACAGGATACCCATCCCTGGAAGAGCCATCTAGCCTTACTTTAATGTGAACTTATGACAAGCTTGGAAATATTACCCCAAGAAAATGGGCTTACCTGCTGCTTTCGTGAGATGTAGTGAAGGCAGGAGAGTCAGATGAAGCTGTTGGAGAAACTGGAAGAACTTCGAGCTTTTATACAGTTCTGCAAGCTGCCCCAGTGACCAAGGGACTGCCTCTTCTGACTAATTTTTTTTTTTTTAGTTGTTGACAGTTTAATGTGCAAAATTACTCCACTAAGCACAAAAGCTCACAAAATTAAGTGGTTGTAATAATGAAAGACTAATAGTCTTAACACCATTCCCTCTCCCTTCCTTTTTTAATTTTGCTGACTTCGAGTCTGATGCTTGAAACCAGATGCACCCAGAGGGAGCAGATAGAGATCTTCAAAGCTCTTTCATCAGCTTAAGGGACTCTAGGACATCATCAAAGATTTTGCATATGCATACCAGATTCTAAGAGATCTCCAGTACCAGTGTCCTCATGAACATCCATCAGCACACAGTTGTATTCACTTTCCCCTCATCTACACTTTTCTGCAGTGCAATTCTCTTTAATTTCATACATCGTTGTGCCTTCTTTTCTTTAAGCTATGTGTTTGCAGGCACAGTTTTCTCCAATGTATTCATTTTGCTACCCATTACAGTGCTACCTTGGTTGTCAAACAACTTAGTTGTCAAACAAATCAGCTTCCAAACACTGAAAACCTGGAAGTAAGTGTTCCGGTTTTTGAATGTTTTTTGGGAAGCCAAATACCCAGCGCAGCTTCCACTTGAGTGCAAGAAACTCCTACAGCTAATCGGAAGCCGCACCTTGGTTTTCCAATGCTTTCGGGAATCGAACGGATTCAGTTTGAGAACCAAGATTCCACTGTACTTGGCTAACTGCACTGGGAAATGCTGACAGCTACAGATTTTGTAGCATAGCAATGTTTCAGTTTGCACATTGTTTCAAAAAGGGTGAATAAATTTTGTTTTTTCTTTAAGGGTCAATTGAATTGAATTTCTCTCCCATTCCTAGACTCACCTGCCTCGCCACCCCTCTGTCACTGAAAAAAAACTTCATTCCTGTTCCTACTTAAACTTACTCTACTTGGTCCTTGGTCCCTACTGTCATGGTAGTGTATATGGTTCTGACAAGATATCACTGCACTCCCATCAGCCTCAGCCAGCATGGTCAATAGTAAAAAATTATGTGAGTGAAATCCACAAAAACTAAGGGGAATCCTTTTGGCTACATCTCCCCTGCTTACATTAAGCCTAAAGCAAATACATCCAATCCTGGAATGGGGAATCTGTGGAACCTCAGATATTGCTGAGGTAAATATCCAAGGAAATGTGTGCACAGTTCCCTATTCAGACCCACTTCTTGACATTTTTTAACAATGCCAGAGGCTGAGCTATAAATGGCTAATAGCTATGATAGCAGTGTTTGAAATTCACCAGGCGCCAGGCTCCTTTTGCACCTGGCTATTGGACGTTTGCGCTATATTTCGTACTATATGGTCTGAAGCTCAACATCAAAAACACTAAGATCATGGCCACTGGTCCCATCACCTCCTGGCAAATAGAAAGGGAAGAAATGGAGGCAGTGAGAGATTTCACTTTCTTGGGTTCCAATATCACTGCAGATTGTGACGGCAGTCACGAAATTAGAAGACGCCTGCTTCTTGGGAGAAAAGCAATGACAAACCTAGACAGCATCTTGAAAAGCAAAGATATCACCTTGCCGACAAAGGTCCGTATAGTTAAAGCTATGGTTTTCCCAGTAGCGATGTATGGAAGTGAGAGCTGGACCATAAAGAAGGCTGATCGCCGAAGAATTGATGCTTTTGAATTATGGTGCTGGAGGAGACTCTTGAGAGTCCCTGGAGGAGACTCTTGAGGGTCCCATGGACTGCAAGAAGATCAAACTTATCCATTCTTAAAGAAATCAGCCCTGAGTGCTCACTAGAAGGACAGATCCTGAAGTTGAGGCTCCAGTACTTTGGCCACCTCATGAGAAGAGAAGACTCCCTAGAAAAGACCCTGATGTTGAGAAAGATGGAGGGCACAAGGAGAAGGGGACGACAGAGGATGAGATGGTTGGACAGTGTTCTCAAAGCTACTAGCATGAGTTTGGCCAAACTGCAAGAGGCAGTGAAGGATAGGCGTGCCTGGCGTGCTGTGGTCCATGGGGTCACGAAGAGTCAGACACGACTGAACGACTGAACAACAACAAATTGGACGTTTGCGACCAAGTGCAGATGCCCAGGCACCAGAATGGTGCCTGATGTCCCCACCATCTGGAGGTTCATGCCTGGGGATCCTCAGATCTTGGCTGTTTTCATACACTAGCAGCACATCCTGTAGAATTCTGTTATATTTTATTTGCACAATCAGAATGAACTTCATTCTGTTCTCAATGACCAGCTTCAGGAACCAAAAGGTTGTATTGAAAAATACAACGTTTGAGCCACCTGGCCCCAAAATGGCAACGGGGCATTCCATTTTGGCAACTGTAACCCTGGTTCAAGGAGCCATATGTCGCCTAGCTTATATACCTGAGCTTCCAGCACTGTATGTATGTTCTATTTCCACTATCAGAGACAGTAAGCCTCTGAATACCAGTTGTGGGGAATCTCAGGTGGTGACTGTGCTGTTGCATTTAGGTCTTGTTTGCAGACTTCCCGTTAGGAGATCTGGTTGGCCACTGGGAGAATAGGATGCTGGGTTTAATGGGTCACTTTTAGCCTGATCCAGAAGGATTCTTTTTTAAAACTACAGTATGTAAATTCACGGAGAATGAGGGTATGAGGGTTCCATAGACATGGATCCAGTCGACCCTTTTTATGCCCTTAAATCCCTGGTTCTTCAGAAACAGCTGGCACTATATTAACCTTTCGTTTCTTCAAATATCTCCTTTGAAAAGAATTCCCAAATAATTGTGGAAATTCTCATACTCTTTCTTGCTTTATTGCGTACACTTATCCATACCTCAATATATGATACGTTTGCATCATTGAAGACTGGAAGAACCTTGTTCTCAATGGCCAACTAGATGTCCATGGGAAGCCTGGCAAGCACGAACTGAGCATAACAGCAACTCTTTCCCCCAAAAAAACCAATATTCTTGATTATAATGCAATTTTTGTACGTTATTTTCACTTAGTACAGTATGTCCATTCTTATGCGCAATTTTGTACACATTACCTAGCTGCAGAACTGCATGGAAATATTTGTGTAAGTGTGGATTTCATAGGAGCACACTGCTTCAATTGCTATACCATTTCAGAAAACGCAACCTGGATCAAATTTCTCCCCCAATCTTACCTCCATGTGTTGCTATGTGTTGACTAACTAAAATCCTGGGTATAAAAGTCAATTAGACTTCTGAGAAAATCAACAACTATTTTGAAAATGATGAATGGGGACAAAGCACCTTTTGATCCACCTGCCAGGAGGAACAGACAAGGATTTTTTATTTTTCTTAATCTTTTATTAGCTTTGTCTTGTGGAAGAATGACTATGAGAAGAGTGGAGTGCTGTGAAAACATTTAACACTTCTGCCTCGTTTCTTAATTAGGGCCATGATGCATTCCAGAAATTGCTTACTAATTAAAGCCAGAGGGGAAAGGAGGTGTATCCAAGCTGGATGTGGAACCACCAGCAGATACAGATGAAATGGTATAAAAGGGCTCCCTGAGCTGAGATCTTCCAACAGCTTCCTTTGGCTTCAACTCCTTCACTTCATTTCTACTCCCTCTGAGACTTTGGTAAGTCAAGTGTGTGTCCATATGATGTTCAATTTGAATTATTCTTGCAGTGGTCAGGTAACTGAACTCCAAGAGAAGGCTAAAATTCTATTACTCTGTGAATTTGGTAGATCTTCCACCAGGAACCTTACACTCTTGTTGACTGGCTTCTTTTCTCTATCTACCTTATGAAATCAAGTATTTAGCTGCCTGATTCTGAGTGTTAGTCCATCTAGCTCAGTTTTGTCCACAATGACCAGCTGTAGTTCTCCAGAGTTTCAAGAAGGGAGTCTTTACCAGCTCAATCTGCAGATTCCAAGGACCAAACCCGGGATGTTCTGCATGACAACCACATGTTCAGCCACTGAACAATTCTCCTTCCCCTAAGATTAAAGTAAGGTCCTAATCTTCATTGTTCCGAATAAATACCTGACTCAAATGAGCATAGGGAGTTGTCCTACAGTACCACGACAGACCATTGGAACCCCTAGTTCAGTTTTATCTACTCGGATTGGCCGTTGTTCTACAGGCCTTGAGGCAGGGGACATTCCTAGACCATCCTGAAATTACCAGGGATTGGATTTGGGATCCACAATGAAGAGAAGGGCTGTAGTAACAAAAGCAGAGAAAAATGAAGGGCTTAATGTTTTCAGAATTATCAAAGTCAGCTGATTTTCAGTCATGGAGAAAGGAAGATGGTTTGAGTTTAGTGAACTGGGAATAGGGAAAATATCAAAATGCCTGAGGATCATTATGTCTGAAATACTCTCCCCACGAATTAGTGCTTAATGTTTGTTGAATAACCAAAAACAGCTGGTTTTCAATCAAGGAGAAAGGAAGATGGTTTAAGTTGGGGGAAATGGGGATGGGGGAAATATCCAAATACCTCTGAGAGATCCCCTGCGCTCCCCATTGAAGTGATGTACCCTGTGCTGATTCTGTCCCTTGGTGTTTTTGGTTTCAGACTCACCTCCATCCAACAATGGTTGACTGTGGTCCATCCTGTGCTGTCCCATCCTGGGCTTCCACCCCCACTGTTGGGTTTGGCTCAGCAGGAAGTCTTGGCTATGGTGGTCTTGGCTGCGGTTTTGGAGGACTCGGCTCTGGATTTGGAGGTCTCGGCTCCGGTTTTGGAGGACTCGGCTCTGGATTTGGAGGACTCGGCTCTGGATTTGGAGGTCTCGGCTCCGGTTTTGGAGGACTCGGCTCTGGATTTGGAGGTGCTGAAAGAGCAGCCAACCTTGGCATCCTAGATGGGATTATCCCTAAACCCATCAACCAGATCCCACCAGCAGAGGTCGTGATCCAGCCACCTGCCTCTGTCCTGACCATCCCAGGGCCCATCCTCTCTGCCAGCTGTGAGCCTGTGGCTGTTGGAGGCAACACTCCATGTGCCGTTGGTGGTTCTGGGCTGGTAGGAGGCTATGGCTATGGGTCAGGTCTCCTTGGAAGCAATTTCGGTGGCTACCTTGGAGGTTCCAATTTTGGTCTGAGGAGGGGTGGGCTCTTTGGAAGGAAATCCCTGCTGGGACGTCGTGGCAGTGTATGTGTTTAGGTATATTGAACTCTTGAAGAACATATGTGTGATGATGACAGGAATGACCCTCAACAGAAAAAGATGATGCAGATCCATTACTGAGTGTCTCATTCTGGATTCTGAAAAATCTGAGCTTTTGGGACCATCATCAAGCCAACAGCTTTTAGATGGCTCTTAGCAACCTTTCCTTACTCTTTTCAAAGTCTTTCCTCAAAGTTTGTAATAATTTCACAGCCATGTTCCATTGTGTGTGCCTTTTCCTTGTTCACTTCTGCTTCTTGTACGATTGCCCACACAATATTTTCCTCATTTTCAATAAAGCTCATTCTGAATTTGAATACCTCTCTCTTTCTTGGTTTGTTACCTTCCCTTGTGTCTCAAAAGGAAAGGGGGGGAAGGGTATTCTCTTACGCTGGAACAGTTTTGGTGTATTTTGACTTAGGGAGTTCCTGAGTTAACAGAGAACCGAAGGGAGGACATACTAGGCTCATAAGTTAGTGGAAGAGTGGGAACCTGCATGAATTCAATATTGATCGCATTTGTACCCCACCCTTTTTTCAGGGAGCTCAAGGTAGAATACATAGTTCTCCTCCTCCCCATTTTATCCTCACAACAATCCTGTGAATTTTGTTAGGCTGAGCATGAGTTGACTGGCACAAGTTCACCCAGCGACGTTCATGGCCAAGTGGGGTTTTGAACCCTATTTCCCCAGGTCTTTGTCCAACACTCTAACCACTACACAACACTGGCTCCTTGGGCTTCCCAAATGTTGCTAAGGTACAACTCCAATCATCCCTGGCCACTGGTTGTACTTTGTTTTGGACCTAATAGTGGGGACCATGGTGAACTTTTGGTAGAGGCAATTGTGATTAAATCCCTTTCTGCATCGGACCTGAAGAGACAATCTTTTAAGTGCCTCTTATCCATCTTCATGACCACCAGAAAGATCTTGTAATTAATATTGGGTCAAGAGGCATGGGGTGCCATCCTTCCAACATTTGGTCTGTTCCTGTTCTGTGTGGGACAGAGCGGGGAATCTCTCCTCCGAGAGAGATTGAAGTCCTTTCACATAGTTTAGACGCAGATAATAAGTTCTAGCCGTTGTCACATCCGCTTCCAGGCAGAGAAGAGCAGCAGGGGTCCCATTGGGGAGCGAGAGCACTTTCCTGAGGAATTTCTTCTGCAGTATTTCTAAGGCTTTGCTAGCATTTGGGTCCATGCCCCATATCGCTACTCCGTGAAGCATCAGGGAAACCACTTTACTGGCAAAGATTTTCAACACAGGTTCTAGTAACTGGCCACCCATTGTAAAATAGAATTTCATTAATGCCATATTACAACAATTAATCATACTTTTAACATTTCAAACTCTAACTCCCCTCCCCCTCTTTCTTTACATTTCTTTTCATCTTCCTGCATACTCCAAATTATCTCAACATATTCTTTTATATATCTATTCTCATATACAGGTGAAACTCGGAAAGTTAGAATATCGTGAAAAAGTCCATTTATGTAAGCAATTGTTTTCATTAGCTACTGGAGTTAAATATATGAGATAAGACTCATGACATGCAAAGCGAGATATGTCAAGCCTTTGTTTGTTATAATTGTGATGATTATGGTGTACAGCTGATGAAAACCCCAAAGTTGAGATTGTGAAATTGGGGTTCTCATCAGCTGTACACCATAATCATCACAATTATAGCAAATAAAGGCTTGACATATCTTGCTTTGCATGTCATGAGTCTATCCCATATATTAGTTTCACCTTTTAAGTAGAATTACTGAAAGAAATGAACCTTTCCACGATATTCTAATTTTTCAAGTTTCACCTGTATATCCCATATATATTTTTTGAAATTGCAGGGGTTTTTTACATTAATCCTGCTAAAGTCACAATCTGTTTACAGTTCGTTTGTAAATACTCAATAAACCATTTCTGTTCCTTTCTAAAAAAATAATATATATATATATTGATTTCTTAATGCATGCCTAATTTCAAGGCACTCCTACCGGTGATTGGTTCTGACACTTTTGGCATGTGTGATCTCCCTCCCATGGCAGACTGCTGGGAAAAGGAGAAGAGAAGGACAAGGAAGGAGCTTGCCACAATTTCTTTGGAGTAGTGCTTTAGCACGAGTAGTAGCAGGAACACAGCTTCCAGGTTATATCTTTTTCAGGGTGGTGGGTTATGTCTTGCAGGGGGGGGTAGCTTTTGCTCCAGATGCTTCAACTGTTGGGTGGTCTCCTACTAAGTTCACGGGTGTATGCTAGTCACGTAGGTTAATTTCAACTTGACATGCGGTGGATAATTTCTGAATAGTGCTATAGTATTTAAGCCTTGTGTATCATCATCAAAATGGACGCAGGTGGCGCTGTGGGTTAAAGCACAGAGCCTAGGGCTTGCTGATCAGAAGGTCAGTGGTTCGAATCCCCACGACAGGGTGAGCTCCCAATGCTCGGTCCCAACTCCTGCCAACCTAGCAGTTAGAAAGCACGTCAAAGTGCAAGTAGTTAAGTAGGTACAGCTCTGGTGGGAAGGTAAATGACATTTTCGTGCGCTGCTCTGGTTCGCCAGAAGCGGCTTGTCATGCTGGCCACATGACCCAGAAGCTGTACGCCGGCTCCCTCGGCCAGTAAAGCGAGATGAGCACTGCAACCCCAGAGTCAGATTCGACTGGACCTAATGGTCAGGGGTCCTTTTACCTTTATCATCATCGACATCACTTTTAATTTGTATACCATCTTTCTATCTTACAATACGCAAGGCGGTTTACTAGCTGAAGAAACGAAGATTGTACATCTTATCACAATCTAATCCAATACAAAAATGTGCTAATAAAACATAACTTTGAAATAAGTAACCTACGTCAAATAAAGTAGCATTCAACAATCATTAGAATAGTATAGAATAATATTAAGTATCAACATTTAAAAAGTAAACAGAAATCTACTCTTAACTATTACAATAAATAATTTCTAAACTACAATCAATAAAACAATGGCAAGCCACAGTGCATAAAATAATACAATACAAATTGAGAGGCAGAGACTGGAGGGTCGGGCAAGGCTGATGAGGTCTCTCCCCTCAAACTATTGTGTACTTATTTATTGGATTCTTATCTATGTTGAGGCTCCAGTACTTTGGCCACCTCATGAGAAGAGAAGACTCCCTGGAAAAGACCCTGATGTTGGGAAAGATGGAGGGCACAAGGAGAAGGGGACGACAGAGGACGAGATGGTTGGACAGTGTTCTCAAAGCGACTGGCATGAGTTTGGCCAAACTGCGGGAGGCAGTGGAGGATAGGGGTGCCTGGCATGCTCTGGTCCATGGGGTCACGAAGAGTTGGACACGACTGAACAACTGAACAACAACAACATCCATGTTTCAGCCAAGAT
This sequence comes from Lacerta agilis, assembly GCF_009819535.1. Classification (NCBI taxonomy): domain Eukaryota; kingdom Metazoa; phylum Chordata; class Lepidosauria; order Squamata; family Lacertidae; genus Lacerta; species Lacerta agilis. Next base: position 33,747,554 of record NC_046328.1, on the reverse strand, counting down.
AGTTTGCAGAACAGCTTACTGACATTATGAAGCCAGTCCCTGCCCTTCGGCTAAAAACTAAAAAGACACAACACCACAAGTCAAAAGTTGCTGGTTCCAAGTGAGCTGATGGAGCGGCCCTGCTCCCGTTTCCTCCCTCCCTGCTCCCTCTGCTGCAGCCTGGTGGAATTACAGCAGCTAGCTGATAGTTGGCAGACGGAGGAACCTGGTGGAGCTGCTCTCTCAATGGAGCCAACAGAGTGGCTTTGCTTCCCTCCTCTTTCTCTCTGCTCTATCTGCTGCAGCCTGATGGAATTAGTGGGATGAAAGCTGATAGGGGGGGGGACCATAATGGAGCTGTGTTCTCAGGAGAGCTTCTGTGCCTCCACCCAGGGGCGTCGCTGGAGGGGGGCAGGGGGGCGGTCCTCCCCAGGTTCCAGGGGAGGGGGGTGACACTTGGGCCGCCCCGCCCCGCCGGCGGCTCCCGAGCAAGCTGCGGAGCGAGGCTGCTCCGCCCCACGGCTCGTGCGGGGCCAGCCTGCTGGCACCGCGAGTGTGGATGCCGTGGCGACGTTGCGAGCCTGCCGGGTGATAAGGCAGTTTGTGGGCAGCTGCTGATCCCGCACGGCAGCCCCACAAGCCGCCTTTTCACTCAGAGGGCTTGCAACGTTGCTGCGGAAGCGGCGGCGGGAGCCCAGCGATGGAGTGTGCACACGTGAGATGTCGCTCGTGCGCACTCTGTCTGGGCCAGTGCTGCCTCTTCCGCGGCGACGTTGCGAGCCTGCCGGGTGAAAAGGCAGCTTGTAGGGAGCTGCCAATCGCGCACGGCAGCCCCACAAGCCGCCTTTTCACCTGGCAGGCTCGCAACATCACCGCAGAAACGGCGGCGGGGGCCCAGCCACGGAGTGCACACACGTGACATTTTGCGCGTGCGCACTCAGTCCTGACGTTGCGTCGTGACGTGTTGTTCAGTGTTCTTTCAAGTGACTTATAAAAAATTTCCCCATTCTTTATTGAATTTATTGTCCTCTTGATCTCTGATTTTCCCAGTCATTTCCGCCATTTTGGCATAGTCAGCCATTCTTCTTTTGTAGGTAATTTGTCCTCCTTCCATCTTTGGGCAAGAAACACATTCCATAGCTCAAGGACCGCCTGTCCCCATATAAACTGACTCAGAAAACGATGATGGATTCCAACTCCCAACATCCCTGAGGATGGGCCACACTGGCTGATGAGGAGTTGGGAGTCCAATAAATTCTGAAGGGGCTACAGCTCTCCCTTCCCCAATGAAGGGAATGGGGACATTTGGAAACTCCCTGAGAAGCATGGCTGGGTTTGTGCAGCTCATCTTTTAATGTGTCATCAAATTCTCTTGAGGAGGAACCTCAGGATATTAAGTCAAAGATTCCAACTGGGCAATTTGTAAGGACGGTTCTATATCAGAACCTTTCCCCTTGCCCCTGGTGTTGCTGCCCTACAAGAGCTGAGCTGACGAAGCATTAGGGAGGTACTGAAGTCAGAGCTTCTCCCAACATCCCTCAGGGATTTCAAGGCTCTTGGCTAGGGAGCTGCACACACGCTAATTTAGAACAGATCGAGCCATTTCTTTGCCTAATTGCTTCATGGCTTTACCATATTCTCTGTGATCACGGCTTCCCAAGGCATCAAATGTCCAATGCACCTTCTTCTCTGTTAGCATTCTGCTGACCTAATGGCTGCTACCATTCTGCTGACCTAATGGCTGTTACTATTAGTTGGAAGAAAACACCTCTGACACTGTTTTTTAATTGCAACCACCACCTCAACAAATCCATACATTTTTGCACATGGAATCATTCCTGAAACTCAACCTCAGTCCACCAGTTGGAAGGCAAGAGTGAAGGCATAGGAGGCACAAAGACCAACTGGGTGGTTTTCACTGATGTCCATACTTAGTCGAAAACTCGCTCCTTCAGAGGGAATGTAAACTTGGGGGTTGGACTAGATGACCCTAGTGTCCCTTCCAACTCTAAGATTCTATGATTCATCAAAAACAGGCAACCTCCCATCCATCTGATCTAGGGAACTATTCACTGACTCAGTCTTATCTAAATTGAACTTCTTCTTTATTGGTTCTCATCCAGTCTCTTACTGAGGCCAGACAATGGTCTAGCACAGGCTTCCTCAACCGCGGCCCTCCAGAAGTTTTTGGCCTACAACTCCCATGAACCCTAGCTAGCAGGACCAGTGGCCAGGGATGATGGGAAATGTAGTCTCAAAACACCTGGAAGGCCGAAGTTGAGGAAGCCTGGTCTAGCACATCCACTGCCTCACCTGCAGATGTCAAGAAGAAGCAGAGCTGTGTGTCACTAGCATATTGGCAAAAACATACTACAAAACTGTATACAACTCCACTCAGCAGTTTCATGTAGATGTTAAACAGCATAAGCAATAAGATTGAATGCTGAGGAACCCCATATTGAAGGCTCCATGGGGCCAAACAGCACTCACCAAGCATAATCCTCTGAAAAATGCCATCCAAGTAGGACCGGAACCTTGGCAAAGCCATGCCACCCACCCCTAACTCATACTATTGCTCAGGCATAGGCAAACTCGGCCCTCCAGATGTTTTGGGACTACAATTCCCATGATCCCTAGCTAACAGGACCAGTGGTCAGGGATGATGGGAATTGTAGTCTCAAAACATCTGGAGGGCCGAGTTTGAGGAAGCCTGTTCCAGAAGGATATCATGATTGATAGTATCAAAAGTCACTGAGAGGTTGAGGATAATTGAGTTGGCATTTGTCTGTTTTGGAAGAAAATGGAGGAGTGTGCATTTGCGGGTGAAATTAAACTGTTGGAAAGTTGCAGTACAGACCGATGTGGGAGAAAACATGAAAACACAAACAAGGACATGTTTCCCCTGGCTCTCTCCCAACAGAGGTTATCATACAGGGTGACCCAAGCAGTTTCTGTGCCAAAACTGGACCTAAACCCCAAATGAATTTGACCTAGAAAATCAGTTTCCTCCAAGAATGCCTGGATCTATTCCATGACCACCCACTCAGGGGCCTTGCTCTGGAGAGGATTGGCAAGTGGCCAGTAATTACCGGTACTTAGATTTTCTGAATCCACAGAGGGTTTCTTGTGTGGTATCACCACTGTCTCCTTCAAGCAGGCAGGGACACACACACACATCCCTCTTGCAATGAGGCATTAATTGTCTCCCTGGCCCAGCAGCTGTTCCCTTCCTGCTAATTTTTATCAGCCAAGAGGGGCATGGGTCCAGAGTGCAAGTGGTTTTGCCCTGACTGACCAAAGCACCTTGTCCACATCCTCGAGCCTTACTAACTGAAACTCACCTAGTGTAACAAAACTAGACAGAGCTCTGGACACCTCTAGAGGTTCATCTGATGTAAACAGCGGAGTCAAGGTTCCAGTACATGGGAGCAATTCTATCCTCCAAATGTTTTGCAAACAAGCTGCCATTCCCCCTCCCCGCCCCTCACCTCCTTCAGGCCAGATTGTAAAAGGCTCAACAGTACCCGGAAAAGCTCTGTTGGACGACACAATGAGGACGCAATGGAGGCAGCAAAGTATACCATTTTCACCAGGTAGGCTTGATGGTGAGCTCTCACCAGTGTTCAACTGAATTCCACTGGAGTTTTCCTCCACTCACATTCACATGGATATAGTCTGAGCATGACTTAGTTCAGAGGTGGCAAAATATTGATCATCCCAGTGTTACTGAGCTACCATTCTCAACAAGCTCCTGTGCAACCAACTGGCTGGGGAGTATCACCCATGGTTTAGTTCAGGCTGCCTCAACCTCAGCCCTGCAGATGTTCTTGGCCTACAACTCCCATGATCCCTAGCTAGCAGGACCAGTGGTCAGGGATGATAGGAACTGTAGTCTCAAAACATCTGGAGGGCCGAGGTTGAGGAAGCCTGGTTTAGTTGGTTTGGAAACAGGTCAGAGATGGGATGGGTCTCTGCCAACTCTTACAACTGTCACTCCAGCTGGAGCTCCACAGACTCACATCAGCACCATCAAACATGGCCAAGGGGCGTGGATGATGGGAGTTGTAGTTCAGTAATATTTGGAGGGTTACAGGTCCCCCACACCTGATTTAGTTTCAAACAAGGTGGGATGGAAGTAACTGTTCAGTTTTGAATCTCATTTCTCTCTCTCTCCCTCAAATTCAATTCTTCACATTTAAACAGAAATTCACCAACATTTCATTGCAACTTTTGCCTACATTTTGTATGCTAATTTCACTATCAATTTAATGCACATTTCCCTTTAATATACACATTTTTGTACTAATTGGTTGGAGGAATAAATATTCCAATATGAAGAAGTAAACGTTTTGAAGGTTGTGTGTGTTTCAGATCACCTTTTTTTTGAGACATGCTAAATGATTTCTCATTAAAATGCAGACATAATCAAATTTACCCCCAATCCATAGATGTAACCTTCCATACACGCACACACAGTTCTTTACAAAGCAATTTAAAACATAATGGTGCAGTTATTTGAGTTGGCTTCATCATTTTTTTAATGAGGACTATTAAGCTACTTCTACCTGCACGTAGCATGTGTTGCAAATAAATTACGAACATTACAAGCATTAAATGATGGAAAGATTATAATGAATGCTTTTTGAAGTGCTTTGATGATCTGGGTGTAAATTGAAGAACACCATGCTGAGGTCAATGATAGAGGGAAGATTTAAAAATGTTAAGAGTCCTCATACTCCATTGTGACAAAAGCAGGTTAATCCTTAAATTCCTTCTGCTTAGTCAAGCAAATTTCTGCACATGAAAATAAATTTCTCCCCAGCAAAGGAGAAATTTAATGAGAAAAGGGTTGTGCCCTAACCAGAAGGAAGGCTGCAAGAAGAGTATAAAAGCTTAGACTTCTCTCCGAAATTCCATCAGCTTCATTTGACTCTCCCATCTTCACAACAGCATCTTCCCAGAGAAGCAGGTGAGTATGTTTTCTTGGAGGTATTCATTCTTATAGAAAGTTTAGGTAAATCTAGACTTAGCTGAAACTTCCACTAGATTCTACAATTCTTCAGTACTGGGATAGCTAACCTTTGACCATCCAGGTGATTCTGGATTACCACTTCCATCTCTTTGGACCATGCTGATCTGGTCTAGTGGAAGTTCTAGTCCAGCAACATCTTCAGAGCTACAGATTCTAAATGAGGTGATGTAGAATGGCTCCCCTCACCTGTAACCAACTAGATGATGCTAGAATACAGCTACCATCATTATTGATCATCATTGGCCATGCTGGCTACTTCCAATGGGAGCTGGTGTCCAGCAACATCTGGAGTCCCACAAGTTAGCTTTGAAACACTGCTTTGAAACACTGACAGCTTCTTAGCTAGATGGTTCAGATTCTCCCTGAATGCTGGTTGTTGTAGACATCCCAGAAATTTCGGGCTGGCCAGTGTTGAAAACGAAATGCTGGACAAATTGAGATGTGGGTTCTATATTCTTTGCTACCCCCTCTTTTCCTACTCCCGACCCCAAGTGGCCTCCAAAAAGTTGCCCGAAAAGGGATGCAGTCCTCGGGTGGAAGAGGGTATCCCACCTCAGAAATAAACTCTAAAGAAGTAGGGGACTATTATGATACACTGAAAACAAAGCCTCTCTCATTTGTGTAATATGGCTACAGAGATTGTGCAGTGAGTGGCAGAAGATGCAAACACTCTTTGTGATTCTGATGCATATCTGTTTCTCAAAATTTGTTCTAGATTCATCCCATCACTGAAACCATGGTTTCCTGTGGCCCATCCTGTGCTGTCCCATCCATTGCTTCCTGCCCCACTGTTGGATTTGGATCAGCAGGAAGTCTTGGCAGTGGAGGTCTTGGCTATGGAGGTTTTGGCTATGGAGGCCTTGGCTCTGCCGGTCTTGGCTATGGAGGTTTCGGCTATGGAGGCCTTGGCTCTGCCGGTGCTTATGGCATTGGTTCAGGAGCAAGCACCAACTCAGCACAGCTTGGCACCTTGGATGGGGTTATCCCACAACCCATCAACCAGATCCCACCAGCAGAGGTCACGATCCAGCCACCTCCTGTCACTGTGATCATCCCAGGACCCATCCTCTCTGCCAGCTGTGAGCCTGTGGCTGTTGGAGGCAACACTCCATGTGCTGTTGGTGGCTCTGGGCTGGCAGGAGGCTTTGGTGGCTTTGGTGGCTTTGGGGGTGGCCTTCTTGGAAGCTATGGGGGTTATGGCTTGGGCTCTGGCAGCTGGAGCAGGGGTGGAATCATTGGAAGGAAGTCTCTTCTGGGACGTCGTGGGAGTGTTTGCTTGTAGACCGATCCAACCTGAGAAGAATATCCTTATGAAACAACCATTGACCATAGAACTCAATACAGATCCATAGGCCTTGGTTCAGAAGAGCTGACTCCAAAGAACCACTGCTGAAGCTGGGCACTTCATTATCTCCCCACCTTTGCTTTGAAGTCCACAGGGCCAAGATGCTTCTGTGTTCTTCTCATTGACTCTTCTGCCACTATTAATGCCATTTCTGTGACCTTTTAATAAAGCTTTTTGCATCCTTCGGGTAACACATGTGTTTTAGTTTTTCATCATTTGGCATCCATTCCACACTGCACAGTTTCTCAAAGCTCACATTGCCGGAGCACCTTTTTTGTCCAAACTTAATTGTGGGTGGGCCGGACAGGAGTACACCTCATTATCCCTGACATTTAGCCTTGCTGGCTGGAGCAGGTCGGAAATGACTTCCAACCACTCCTGGAGGGCAATAGGTTGTCCACTCCTGGTTTTCATTGAGGGGTATTCCCCTTGATCTACAAGGCTGAAGAAAGTGGGGCCAAGGTGCAATTTGGCCTATATGTTTCCCTTTCATCTAAGCACCCATGATTAGGAGCACTCCGCATTGCAACATTTTTATTGTAGGATCCACTTGTGTAGCTATTAAGGACCTTGGTACATAGTTAAACCAAGAAACTCACTCCCACAGGAGGCAGTGATGGTCGCCAATTGATGTGGGTTTTTTGGGGATTTTTTAAGGATTAGACAATTTAATGCAGGGGCTACTAGCCATGATGTGGCTACTAGCCAACCTACAGTTGGAGGTAGCCATGCTTCTGAATACTAGTTGGTGGAAACTGCAGGAGAGTAGAATGCTCTTTTGCCTGAATCTTCCTCAAAGGTTTCCCATGGGAACATCTGGTTGGCCAGTGGGAACAGAATGCTGGACTAGATGGGCCATTTCCCTGATGCAGCATGGTTTTTATGTTCTTAAGAAGATATGAGGCATTCTATCACTAGGCTAAAATGAGCTCTTGCATTTGGGTGTGTCACAGAGATGGCACAGAAGTTTGTCTATATAGGGATGAATTTGGTTCTTCTAATGTTGTTGGATTCCTGAGGGGAGCCTCCGGCCCACCAAGGGTGACCAGTGGTCAGGGATTATGGGAGATGGGTTCTAGCAACATATAGACCCAAATTAGCCATGCCAATTAATTTCAATGGTTCTGCTCTGTGTAGGACTAACACGTCTTCACTGTTGTTGTTTTAACTCAATAAATAAAATATAAATGGGCTAACCCAAAAAGACCAAGAAGGCAAGGGGTGGTGTTTTTTTTTTTTTAATGATGCAGCAAGACCTTTATTAAGATGGAGCGAAGTAAAGACAGAGTAGTCTCAAGAGCTTATTAACTCCCTGCCCATCACCAAACATGTCATAGTCATACAGCAAAGCATAAATATTAACAATGGATATGGCATTTTTCAATTGATTGGAACACGGCTTAGGATGCAATTAAAATTGACACTAGCTCTCAACTCAGATATCATGTTGTCTCTACCCATGACAATTCCATGCTCTGACCAGTGTCATTCTATAACATGTGTACTCAGAAGTATGCCCCACTGAGCTCAAGGAGACTTACTCCCAAGGTAAGTGCGTAGAGGATTACAGTCTAAATAACAAGGAAACAAAAGCAGTATGCATGTAGCAAGATCTATTTCCATTCATTTAACCCACAAATAAAATTACTTTTCAACAAAAATCACATTTACAAATCAGTAAGGCAGTTGGATTTGCTTGCCTTCATGATACTTATGGGTTATATCCAGCATTAGTCCTACTCAGAGTTGACCCACTTGATTTAATGGACGTCATTAAGTTAGGGCTATTATTTTCATTAGTTGGATACCACTCTATGACTCCAATTATCTACTTTTGGCTATGCCTAAGTCTTCCTGGTTCTTTATTGAAGTGGTAAATCTCTATACTATTCCAGACTACACCAATGAATTAAATCACGATAGAAATTGTCTCCATTTTTTGAATGTAATGCATCAAAGAGAAAGCTAACATTTCAGGAAAGAGGAACTTAGCACCTAGCTTATCTCTCTGACATGCTTGCTTTAGATATGTAAGAATGATGTTTTATGAGTTTTAGGAAACATAGGAGGTCACCTGATGCTGTACCAGACAAATGGTCCATTTAACTCAAGACTACTAACACTGACTGCCTTTGGCTCTTTTCCAGGCCTTCTAGGAGATGCTGGAGATTGAACCTAGGACTGATTGCATGCAAAACATGTGCTTTACAACTGAGCCATAGATTTCCATCACATGAGTGCCACCTACAGTCTGAATTAGCACAGTTCACACATACATTTGCCACCTCTGGCACAAGTCATGCTAACTTATCCAGTAGATTTAAGAAATCGCATGCAATACTGAATTGTTGATTGAATCAATGTTAATATTAGATAATTTCCTTTGGAAGAAAGTCGCTTTCATTTGCAAGACATTGGAAATAAATAAAAAATGTGTTGGATCCAACTCAGATTCAAAAGAGATCTACTGAAATTAAAAAGGCCCAAGTTTGTCATGACCATTAAGTTCAGTGGATCTACTCTAAGTAAGACTAATGTCGGATGCAGCCCATTGCAAACTTCTCCCTGGAGATGTTCCCCTTGTTTTCAGATCTATATCAAAACTTGTGATCTGCATTGTTCTGTTTGATGTTTAAGTATTCTGATATTATGATCTCCCATGTACAGTAGACCCTATGGAGCCTTGTTGTTCCATCCTTTGTGTTCCATAAACCTTGCAATGTCAAATCTAGGGGGGGGGGGAATCCATAGCATAAGATGAAGTGGATTGGGAGGTGGGCAAGCTAAACACGCATAGAGTGAAATATACTTTAAGAAAAGTTTGAAGACGCACATTTCCAGCTTACTTTGGTTGGAAACATGGGGTGCAAAGCATTTCTATATCGTTCCTGAATCAGTTCCGTTTTTTTCCTTCCATTCCTGGTTGGTTTCCTGGGTTGTCTCTTTAGCATGGTCCACAGGGATTGCAAGGGTTGTAGGACAACCTACGTGGACGTCGGGAAAATAGACCAGAACCAGCACAGGGTGTGTTTCCACCCACGGAGACAGGATCACAGCTGGCTGAGAGAATTGGCCCTGGAATCGTCACGACCACGGGGGGTGGCTGGATCACCACTTCCGCTGGAGGGATCTGGTTGATGCAGGAGGGGTTAAGGCCACCGACGACACCATAAGGGGTCAGTGACCCACCACCACATGATGGGACGATGCTGCATGAAGGCACACATCCGTAGGAGCACATGACCGGTTGATGGACTTGACACTAAGAAAAGAAGAAGTTGTGAGTAAAAGGTTGTCTGTGTCAACTGTCTTGGGAATATAGGATGCTCCTATAGAATGAGTCAGGCTAATAGTCCATCGAGCTCTGTAATGTAACTCCCATCATCCCTAGCTAACAGGACCAGTGGTCAGGGATGATGGGAATTGTAGTCCCAAAACATCTGGAGGGCTGGGTTTTGAGGTGCCTGATCTAGTTCAACTCCCTGCAATACAAGAATATGTAGTTGTTCCATACGGGGATCAAACCTTCACCTTGGCATTATCAGCACCATGCTCTACCCAAGATGTTGTAAAGATTTGGTGCGCTGTCATGGAACAACCCCATTGAAGAAGATAACAGTGGTTACTTAGACATTCCCGAGAATTTTAGTTCTGTGTGAAGAATAGGCATCTCCCAACTCTTAGCACCCTTAACAAACAACTGCTCCCACAATTCTTTGGGGGGAAGCCATGGCTGTTTAAATCTGTATGATACTGCTTTAAATGCATGGAGCTCTAATGTTTGGTCTTATTCCTTCCCCTCCCTAGTAATAGGAAGCTGCTTGTTCCAGTCCTACCCCATGGAGCACCACGGTACAAATGTGTCTGCACTTCTGTGTGTCTGCTCTTCAAATACAGGTATATGAAGATGGCTATTGTATGATCCCTTAATTCTTCTCCAGATGAAACATGCCCAAATTCTCGTGATCTTTCAACCTAGGATTTGGTTTTCAAGACACACTCTATGAACAGTATTTGTGCTCCTTGGCACTTTTATAAGTACTCTACATCTTGTTTTCATACTAGTTTTCAAATTATTTTTTAAAAAAAGTTCATATGAAAATTAGTATTTAAAAACGCACTCAATACATATTTATCACAAAATGCATATATTTTTTAATCTCAATTTATGCATTTCTAAAACTGTTATTTTGGACTAGAATTTGCATTTTAAACACATTTTTCATCCTTTTTTGGAACTCATTTTTTGAAGTGTATAACAAATTTAAAAGTGCCCAATTCTGCATTAAGTATATTCACTTAAAAATGAAGACTTCTGGTTGCCTCCAACTAAGTTATACCCAGAGTAAACCAACTGAAATTAATGGAACTACACACACCCAGCATCTTTCTCGCCAAATTCTCAACACATTGTAGCAAATGCGAAGAACCTTTGGTCCCCTAGAGGTTGCTGAACTACAACTGCCATCAGCCCCAGAAAGCATGGCTGTCAAGGGTGATGAGAATTGTAGTTCTGCAACCTCTGGAGGGCCAAAGGTTACCCACACCTGCGTAGAGATAGATAGATAGATAGATAGATAGATAGATAGATAGATAGATAGATAGATAGACGATAGATAGATAGATAGATAGATAGATAGATAGATAGATAGATAGATACGGTAGATGATAGATGATAGATAGATAGATAGATAGATAGATAGATAGATAGATAGATATGATAGACAGATACAGTAGATAGGTAGATGATAGATGATAGATGATAGAGATAGATAGATAGATAGATAGATAGATAGATAGATAGATAGATAAGTAGATAATAGATGATAGATAGATAGATAGATAGATAGATAGATAGATAGATAGATAGAGATAGATAGATGATAGAAAGATAATTTATATCTCATCTTTCCTCCAAGAAGCACAAGGTGGTAGACATAGTTCTCCTCCCCATTTTTATCCTCACAAGAATCCTGTTAGGAAGGTTAGGCTGAGAGTGAGCTGACTGGTCCAAGGTCATTCAGTGAGCTTCATGGCTGAGTGGGCATTTGATGCCTGGTCTTCCCGGGTCCTAGTCTGACTTTCCAACCATTACACAACACTGGCTGCAATGCACTTACCTCTAATCCACAAAGGAGAAGCAGTTGAATGGGATCAAGCTTAACGAAACTGTTGAATGAGCTGAGAACCTCGAAAGCTTTTATACCATTTCCTGGCCATAAAAAAACAGTGGGAAACAACCTGTTTTTCTTTCTTTTTTGGCTGAGGGTTCTAATTAGCCTTCAGCCCATAGCTCTTGTTTTGTGTGTTTTTCACCCCTCGTTTTGTCTAAGTGCTAACTTTTTAATTTTTTAATCTTCAGGCTTTTGGAAAGGGTGATTAATCTGTCATTTGTCTCATAGTATGTCATTTGTAATTTTTTACACCTATTGGTTTCTTCCCCCTTCCCATCCTTTGGGGGAAATTCCAAGGAGCTAATTGGGGGCCAACCCAGACTGAATTCATGGAACAGATCCTTGGAGTGGCAGAGTTTCTTTTTCTTTGTTCCATCAGCAGATCAATAAGAGACAAATAGCTTGGAGCTGTTTTCACACTACAATTAGAGAGGATGATGAAAAACAAGCAAACCCTGAAAAATAATGCTAGCCTTATCAAAAGTTAGTTCCCCTTCCATTTAGGGTGTACCCTTGTGTAAAATCATTGGATGATTTTGGAGTTCCAGTCTTGGTTTCAGAATGGAATTGATTTAATTTAAATCCTGATAGATAGATAGAGATAGATAGATAGATAGATAGATAGATATAGATATAGACAGACAGATGATAGATAGATAGATAGATAGATAGATAGATAGATAGATATGATAGATAGATAGATAGATAGATAGATAGATAGATAGATAGATGATAGACCGATAGATAGATTGAGATAGATAGATAGATATAGATAGATATAGATAGATAGATTTAAGTTAAATCAATATCTAGCAATATCTCTCTCTATCATCTCTATCTCTATCTCTATCTCTATCTCTCTATCTGCTGTGTTATATCCAATGATTGAGTTGGGAGGAGAACTGGAATTCAGTAGAGATTTACAAGGAAATCTATTGAATTTACACTTTCTGAACCTACTTGAGAACCAAAGGACAGCCATCCTTTGAAATTTGCACTTATCCAAACAATACTTGCAAATAGTTTCATTTTCAATATATATATTTAAAAATATCAAAACACAAATACTGCAGACATGGCACATAATTATGTTTAAAGGCATCTGAAAGCCACATGGATCAAAAACAGAGGGTTGTACCCTACTGAGTTATACTCAGAGTTAGAACCATGGAAATTAATGGGCCTAAGTTAGGCATGACCATTATTTTTTTTTAAAAGGAATTTATTGGTATTTAAACAAAATACAAAAAAGAATACATACAAAATACAAAATACAAAGCAAAAAACTAATACAATACATAAAAACACAATTAAGAAAACAAACAAACATTCAAACACCTATTTTACTATTTTAATCTTGTTTATAATCTTACTTGGGGGACTTCCTCATGCCCTCTCTTCTGCATTCATTTCAAATATACTGTAGTAACTTTGTAACCACTTTAACTCTTCTTTTACAACTAATCTTAATCCTTATCTATCAATTTATATCTATCACCTTATTCTTAACAGAAATACAAAAAAATAGAAAAAATCACAATTCTATCTTCTTATATTCTATTTTAAACTAACATTTTAATGCTATCGCCTATAATATCCACTGATTTCAATTTCAGATATCTAACTTTTCGCGTCGTTTCAAATAATCTTTAAATTTCTTCCAATCTTCTTGCACCTTCTCCTCCCTCTAGTCCCGGAGTTTCGCGGTCAGTTCTGCGAATTCCATATACTCAATTAACTTCATCTACCAGTCTTCAATTGTTGGTAGTTCTTCAGTTTTCCAGTTTTTAGCAATTAAAATCCTAGCAGCTGTTGTGGCATACATAAAAAATATTCTATCTTTGTTGGGGATCTCATGATTGGTCATGCCCAGCAGAAAGGCCTCTGGTTTCTTAGTAAATGTGTTTTTCAACACTTTTTTTGAGTTCATTATAAATTTTCTCCCAGAAGTCCTTTACCTTTGGGCACGTCCACCACATGTGATAGAAGTTACCTTCTACTTGTTTACACTTCCAACATTCATTACTCATACCATGATGCATCTTAGCTAATTTCACTGGTGTTAAATACCATCTGTATATCATTTTCATAATGTTTTCTCTTAATACATTGCATGCAGTAAACTTGATACCTTCCCTCCACAGCCTCTCCCAATCAGGCATGCCCATTAATTTCAACTGGTCTACTCTGAATAGGAATAGCAGTGGATACAACTGAGATGGACTTCTTCATCATTCAATTGCAATCTGGATTTTGTGCAAGCAGGAGTGAAAGAATCAAGCAAAAAAAAATGACCACCAAATATCCAGAAACCAGAAAAAAACAGAGTTCCAAGTCTTACAATTGAGCATTCACACACACACACCCCTCCAGTTAGGGATGTGGGATGTGCAGTTACACTTCTGCCTGAAAACCTGGTGAGCTAATTCTAGTCACTGTTGACAATAGTAAGCTAGATGAAACAGTGGTCTAATTGATATCAAACAGCTTTCAGTATAACTACAGTTCCCATAATCCCTGATGAATGACCTTGCTGGCTAGGGTGGATGGCTGTTGGAGTTCACAATATCTAGAGGGCACCATGGTGGCTACTCATCATATACTGAGTTGGCACATTTGTTTGTTTCGCTCAGAATTGTCTACATCAAGGATGAAGAGGCTCTGGCTCTCCAGATATTGCAGGCCTCCAACTCCCATCAGCCTCCATTATTAGGACTGATAGGAGCTGGAGTCCAACACCAAGAGAAGGTTAAGGGGTGATATGATAGCCATGTTCAAATATATAAAAGGATGTCATATAGAGGAGGGGGAAAGGTTGTTTTCTGCTGCTCCAGAGAAGCGGACACGGGGCAATGGATTCAAACTACAAGAAATGGATTCAAACTACAAGAAAGAAGATTCCACCTAAACATTAGGAAGAACTTCCTGACAGTAAGAGCTGTTGGACAGTGGAATTTGCTGCCAAGGAGTGTGGTGGAGTCTCCTTCTTTGGAGGTCTTTAAGTGGAGGCTTGACAGCCATCTGTCAGGAATGCTTTGATGGTGTTTCCTGCTTGGCAGGAGGTTGGACTGGATGGCCCTTGTAGTCTCTTCCAACTCTATGATTCTATGATTCTATGATCTAGAAGCCACATTCCTACACCAAAGGGCCACTTGAGTGAGGAACCTGGACATGTTGGCTTTTTTTAGACAAAGCAGAGAAGATTGCAGTACTAAGTTATGTGGGGGCATTGTGAATCTTGGAACCTTCCTTCTTAAACTTTTGTCAAAGAAATGCAAACTGGTTTGAAGACTCATTACGCAGGCTGCAATTTTCCCCGCAGAAGTGGGTGGCATCCGCAGTACTGCTAATGAAGGCACAGCAACTCCTGTCCAAGACAAAACAACCTCCAGGCTAAGATTCTGCTGAGAAGGTAAACAAATAGACAACTTTGTAGTGGTTTGAATTAGAAAAACGTACCGATGTAGAGGTGCTTCTCTTCTTCATTTAATTGTCTGTGTCTTTGAACATTTGTTTCTCACCTCATTGGCCCACAATAGGTATTAAATAATGCCATTTAAAATACTTGAAGGCTACGTTGTGGAAATCAGACCACATTATAACCATTTGAAATACACATCAGGGCATCTCTTTATTTTCTGGTATGCATAGCAAGAGATTCACCTCCCAGATCTGTACCATAGGTGCTCTGAACAATGTAGAAAGTGCAAAATATTTATAAAGGAATCGTCCCTCAAATATACTGGAAAATTACAAAAAGTTTCATGAATATTTCAAGTACGTTTGTCCTTTTAAAATCGGCTTATCTAACAGTTTCCTTAGCATTACATGGTGTTCTGTGGTTACACATTTTAGGAGATTTTCTTGAAAGTTATTATTGTGGCTAGAGCAGAATCTGAACCAAGCAAATGCCAACCTCAGCATCCAATCTTTCATTACATACGCAAGAGCAAAGCTTTGACAATTATCCAGAAGCCTAGGCCTTAAACCAAGTAATAGAAATCTAAAATTGAATGCAAAGCTTAACCTACAAATCTACAATAGGTATTGTGTGTGTATATATATCTCACTTGGGTCCCATCTGCATGATACATTTAAAGCAGTATCATTTCACTTTGGCCGGTCATGGCTTCCCTTCTCAAGAATTCTGGAAACTTTAGTTTGTTCAGGGTTCTGATGGAAACCATTTCCCTCACAGAGCAACAATTCCCAGAGCAGTTTGCCAATCAACCCCTCTTTCCAGGGAACTCTGTGAATTGTAGCTCTGGTAAGGGAACAGGGGGTCTCCTAACAGCACCCCTAACTAACTACAGTTCCCAGCATCCTTTGAGGGAAGCCACAACTGTTTAAGGTGGTATCATGGTGCTTTAATCTTTATCCCAGCCGGTAACTGTCTTGGATTTCATTTAAATATTCTTTTTAATCTATGGATGTGTGTGTGTGTGTGTATACAGGTGAAACTCGAAAAATTTGAATATCGTGGAAAGGTTCATTTCTTTCAGTAATTCAACTTAAAAGGTGAAACTAATATATGAGATAGACTCATGACATGCAAAGCGAGATATGTCAAGCCTTTATTTGTTACAATTGTGATGATTATGGCGTACAGCTGATGAGAACCCCAAATTAACAATTTCAGCTTTGGGGTTTTCATCAGCTGTACGCCATAATCATCACAATTATAACAAACAAAGGCTTGACATATCTCGCTTTGCATGTCATGAGTCTATCTCATATATTAAACTCCAGTAGCTAATGAAAAATGAAAACAATTGCTTACATAAATGGACTTTTCC